>NC_088810.1:13751382-14051382 GCF_011386835.1 Chrysemys picta bellii
TGCCCTCTGGCATTGGAGTTGTAGACGGGTTTGCAAGCGCTGGACTCAGGGCTGGCAATGGTTCTGGTGCTGGTTGCGTTGCCAGTTCCGGTTCTGGGACTGGCTTTGGCTGGGTCTCTGGGATTGGATCCACTACGGCTGTTGCAGTCGTTGGCAGAGGATCCAGTTCCACCACCTTTGTCTGGGTCTCCGGTAACACAGACGGGGCCCTGGTGGACGGCTCAGGAACAGGGATGGGGGTGAAAGCTTGCTTAGCCTGTCTGCGGGTAACTATTCCCACCCTCTTGGCTACCTTCACATGGTTGGCCAAATCTTCCCCCAGCAGCATGGGAATGGGATAATTGTCATAGACTGCAAAAGTCCACATTCCTGACCAGCCCTTGTACTGGACATGCAACGTGGCTGTAGGCAAGGTTACAGATTGTGACACGAAGGGTTGAATTGTCACTGTAGCCTCTGGGTTGATGAGTTTGGGGTCCACTAGGGATTGGTGGATAGTTGACACTTGAGCCCCAGTGTCCCTCCAAGCGGTAACCTTCCTTCCGCCCACTCTCAAGGTTTCCCTTCGCTCCGAGGGTATGAGAGAGGCATCTGGGTTTGGGGATCTTTGGTGTGATTGGGGTGTAATGAACTGTAATCGGTTGGGGTTCTTGGGGCAGTGAGCCTTTATATGTCCCAGTCCATTACATTTAAAACATCGCCCTGCTAAGGTATCACCGGGACGAGGTTGGTTGGTGGAGACTGGTGTGGTGGGGTGAGAAGGCGTCTGGGGTTTCCCTTGGGATGTGGGTGGGGCCTTGGGTTGTCCCCGGTGGTAAGGTTTTGTTTCGGCTTGCCCCTTCTGATATTCGCTCCAACTGCTACTAGTTTTTTTCTTTTCTGCCACCTCCACCCATTGGGCTCCAATCTCCCCCGCCTCAGTTATAGTTTTGGGCTTCCTATCTAGGATGTACCTTTCTATTTCCTCAGGAACACCCTCTAAAAACTGCTCCATTTTTACTAGGGAAAGCAGATCTTCCAGAGATTTAACATTTGCTCCTGATACCCAGGCATCACAATTTTTGTCAATGTGGTAGGCATGACGGGTAAATGACACATCCGGTTTCCACTTTAGGGCTCTGAACCGCCGACGGGCATGCTCGGGTGTTAGCCCCATTCTGAGTCTGGCCTTGTTTTTAAAAAGTTCATAACTGTTCATGTGTTCCTTAGGCATTTCAGCCGCCACCTCTGCTAAGGGTCCACTGAGCTGCGGCCTCAGCTCTACCATGTACTGGTCTGCAGTGATGCTGTATCCAAGGCAGGCCCTTTCAAAATTTTCTAAGAAGGCCTCAGTATCATCGCCTGCCTTGTAGATGGGGAATTTTCTGGGATGGGAAGTGGTACCTGGAGGGGGGTTGTTAGCATTGGCTGGTGCATCCTGCTTAGCCTTTGCTACTTCCAGTTCATGCTTCCTTTCTTTTTCTCTCTCCTCCATCTCTTTTTCTTTCAGCTCCATCTCTTTTTCTTTCAGCTCCATCTCTCTCTTGTGGGCCTCCTCTTTGGCTTTTTCTTCTCTTTCTCTCTGCTCTGTCTCGAGTTTTGTTAATTGAAGCAGTCTCTGATGTTTTCTTTCATTTTCTTCTGCTTCTAGTTTGGCCAGTTCTATTTTGTTAGCTACTTCTTTGGTAGTCATTTTCCTGTTTTCTTGTGCTGGGTAACCCCCTTTGCAGTTGACAAACTGGGAAGCTCTCCGCTCTGGCTGCTGCAGAGTTAACAGTAACTTTCTAACTAGCTACTCCCGAGGATGTAAAAAGAAAAAAAAACAATTCAGCTTGTAAATACCTTTTACCAGTCATTTGCTAATTGAACCCTTCTCTTAACAAAGGACCTGTAAAAAAAAACTTAACACCTCTGCCTTCAGGCAAGGAGAGATAAGATATGCATCTATCTACTTCCAGCTCGGCTTTCCAAGCAGCTAGAAGGAAAAAAAAATCTCACTGGCTTTTGGGTTTAAAATGATCCCACCGCTATTCACCATGTCAGGACTGAGATCCCCACTTTGAACTTTAGGGTACAAATGTAGGGGCCTGCGTGAAAAACTTCTAAGCTTAACTACCAGCTTAGCTCTGGTTCGGCTGCCACCATCAATGGATTCCCTCCCTGGGAAGCCTTGAAAAACCCTCACCAAATCCCTGGTGAAAACAAATCCAAAACCCCTTGGATCTTAAAACAAGGAGAAATTAACCATTCCCCTCCTTCCTCCCACCAACTCCTGGTGAATCAGTTCCAACTCCCCCCTGGGATCTACAACAGGGAGAAATTAACCATTCCCCTCCTTCCTCCCACCAACTCCTGGTGAATCAGTTCCAACTCCCCCCTGGGATCTACAACAGGGAGAAATTAACCATCCCCCCTCCTTCCTCCCACCAACTCCTGGTGAATCAAGATCCAAAACCCCTTTGGATCTAAAACAAGGAAAAATCAATCAGGTTCTTAAAAAGAAGGTTTTTAATTAAAGAAAAAGGTAAAAATCATCTCTGTAAAATCAGTATGGAAATTAACCTTACAGGGTAATCAAACTTAAAGAGCTCAGAGGACTCCCCTCTAGTCTCAGGTTCAAAGTACAGCAAACAAAGATAAACACTCTAGTAAAAGGTACATTTACAAGTTGAGAAAAACAAAGGAAAACTAACACGCCTTGCCTGGCTATTTACTTACAAGTTTGAAATAGGAGAGGCTTGTTTAGAAAGATGTGGAGAACCTGGATTGATGTCTGGTCCCTCTCATTCCCGGAGAACGAACACCGTCCCAAAACAAAGAACACAAACAAAAGCCTTCCCCCCCCCCAAGATTTGAAAGTATCTTGTCCCCTTATTGGTCCTTTAGGTCAGATGCCAGCCAGGTTACCTGAGCTTCTTAACCCTTTACAGGGAAAAGGATTTTGGAGTCTCTGGCCAGGAGGGATTTATAGTACTGTACACAGGACAGCTATTACCCTTCCCTTTATAGTTATGACACCCCCCAACTCCAGAACAGCTGACAGGAAGACTGTAGGGCTGGGGGGGGGACAGGCCAGGGGGTAGCATGAACAACACTGGGTGGGGGAGCGTGAGTACAGGGCAGGGTGGGGGAAGTCGCAAACCCTGCTGAACCAGGACAAGGATTGGCAGGGAATTTTCCTGGCTTGGGCTGACATTTCTTTGGCTTCTTTAGCAGCATCTTGTGCTGGCCCCAGTCACTGACCTGACTGGCCTCATTAGGCCACACCACCCTTGTCTCTTTGGCACATTCACAGGGGGAAGCCCCCTCAGCAAAGCAGTGGTTGGGATGCCTAGGGAACAGCAGCTTGCTGCGGGTCAGGGTGCCCCTCCATGGTCTCAGACCGGGGGACACAAGGAATACCCCCTTGCTCTGGGGTGAACATGCCTGACTGCTTGCTGACAGGGGCGGGGGGTCTCATGTTGGGGCACTTTGCAAGAAGGTGAAGGAGATGGGATGGAGTCAGCCTCTTGTGGGGAGAGCTCAGCCTGTTTATCCCCAGCATTTGAAGGGTTAACAGTGCACCCTATTCCCTCGTGAGAGCTGGCCGTCAGCACAGGGGCTCTGGAGCACTCAGCCAGAGCACAGAAGCCAGGGTCCCAAGTCACCCATCGCTAGGTACCTGCCCCTCATGCCTGTGATACGTTCAAGGAGGCAGACACCAGCTAAGGCCATGCAAGACCCAAGGAGTTAAAGAGAGACCGGGCAGCTCTGTCTGGGTCAGTCAGGACCCTATGATCCAATTGTTCGGGAAGATCCTCCACTTCCCCTTGGAACAAAAACTCCATGTTGTTTTCAACCTGCTTCTAGGCGCAAGCTTCATAAGACTCTCCAGAACCAAATGCCATGGCCCTGCCCCAACCCAGAGCATTGCACCCTATCCCCCCAGGAGCCAGGGAACCTCAACTATGGGCATTTATGAGGCATCACCCAGGAACTGAATTCCCTAGCCTGGGAATAGAAATTGTACGGCAGGCCATGAATGCTGACAAAATTGAGGTTGGAGTGTGTGTGGGGGGGAGGGCTCTGGGGATGAGGAGTTTGGGGTGTAGGAGGGTGCTCTGGGCTGGGACTGAGGGGTTTTGGAGGGTGGGAGGGGGATCAGGGCTGGGGTAGGGGGTTGAGGTGTGGGAAGGGGTGCAGTCTCCGGTTGGGGGTGCGGTCTCCGGGGTGGGGCCAGAAATGAGGAGTTCAGGGTGCGGGAGGGGGCTTCGGGCTGGGGGATAGGGTGCAGGGGGGTGCAGGCTCTGGGGATGAGGAGTTTGGGGTGCAGGAGCGTGCTCCGGGATTGAGGGGTTCGGCAGGCAGGAGGGGGATCAGGCTGGGGCAGGAGGTTAGGGCGCAGGGGGAGGCTCAGGGGTGCAGGCTCAGGGCGGTGCTTACCTCAAGCGGCTCCCGGAAGCAGCGGCATGTCCCTTCTCTGGCTCCTACGTGGAGGCACAGCCAGGTGGCTCTGCACGCTGCCCCGTCCGCAGACATCGCCCCTGCAGCTCCCATTGATTGTGGTTCCCAGCCAATGGGAGCTGTGAGGGCAGCATTTGGGGTAGGGGCAGTGTGCAGAGTGGAGCCCCCTGGCTGCCCCTATGTGCGTGAGCCGGAGGGGGGCCATGCTGCTGCTTCCTTGAGCTGCATGGAGCAGCCCTCGACCCTGCTCCCTGGCTGAAGCGGGGCAAGCCCCAGACCCTGCTTCCCAGCAGGAGCTCGAGGGCCGGATTAAAATGGCTGGAGGGGCCCGTAGTTTGCCCACCCCTGCCCTAGCCTCTGCACTTTTCATAGATACTAAGGCCAGAAGGGACCATTGTGGCCTCCTGGATACCACAGGCCATAGGAGTTCCCCAGAATAATTCCCAGAGCAGAGCTTTTAGAAGAACATCCAATCTTGATTGAAAAGTTTGTCAGTGATGGAGAATACACCATGACCCTTGGTAAGTTGTTCCAATGGTTAATTAGTCTCAGTTAAAAATGTACATCTTAGTTCCTGTCTGAATTTGTATAGCTTCCATTTCCAGCCATTGGGTTGTGTTAGACTAGGGGTGAGCAAACTTTTTGACCTGAGGGCCACATCTGGGTATGGAAATTGTATGGCGGGCCATGAATGCTCATGAAATTGGGGGTTGTGGTGCAGAAGGGGGTGAGGGCTCTGGCTGGAGGTGTGGGCCCCTGGGTGGGTCCAGAAATGAGGAGTTCAGTGTGCGGGAAGGGGCTCCAGGCTGGGGCAAGGGGTTGGGGTATGAGGGGGTGGGTGAGGGCTCTGGCTTGGGGTATGGGCTCTGGAGTGGGGCTGCGGATGAGGTTTGTGCTGCAGGAGGGGGCTCTGGGCTGGGACCAAGGGGTTCAGAGGGCAGGAGGGGGATCAGGGCTGGGGCAGGGGATTGGGGCATGGGAGGGGGTCAGGGGTGCAGGCAGCGCTTACCTCAAGCAGCTCCCAGAAGCAGCGGCATGTCCCCACTCCGGCTCCTATGTGGAGGCGCAGCCAAGCAGCTCTACATACTGCCCCGTCCGCAGGCACCACCCCTGCAGCTCCCATAGGCCGTGGTTCCTGACCAATGGGAGCTGCAGGGGTGGCACTTGGGGTGGAGGCAGTGTGAGGAGCCCCTTGGCTGCCCCTACATGTAGGAGCCAGAGGGGGGACATGCCACTGCTTCCAGGAGCCGCGCGGAGACACAGTACACGTGGAGTGGGGCAAGCCCTCAACCCTGCTTCCCGGCAGGAGCTTGAGGGCCAGATTAAAATGTTTGAAGGGCCGGATGCGGCCCCTGGGCCGTAGTTTGCCCATCCCTGTGTTACACCTTTTTTGGCTAGACTGAAGCCCAGTGTCAAATATTTGTCCCCATGTAGGTTCTTACAGATTGTAACCAAGAACCTCCTTCTTGTTAATTAAGCAGCTGAGCTGGGAGTGGAGCCAGGGCTGCACGTGCTGGAGAATGGGGATTTCCAGCCCAGCAGCAGGACACTCCCTCATGATAGCCGCAGCCCTACTCCATCAGCCAGACCCTGTCACAGACCAGAACAGCTCACTTAGGGGGTTGGGATGTAGCAATCAGGACAGAAGTTAGCAGCAGCAAGGCCCCAGCGCAGCTGTTTCATGCAAGGAGGATGAAATCTGTTCCAGGCAGGCCCTGTTCACACTGGGAACACACGATCTAGGCTCCTTCCTCTCTTACCTCTGGCCACTTCCCGGCCCCTGAGAGGAAAGGCAGGCGTGGAAAGTGTAGGGAGCTCTCTGCAAGGTGGGTCTGAGTAGGGGTGCTGCTAAGCTCTCTGTAACCTAGCACAGGTAGTGCTGACATCTCTGCAGGCCTGGCAGGACAGAAGGAGTGCAGCTTGAGGGCCCCATATTCTTCTCCCTGAAGGGGAGGTGTGGGGTGTGTGTGATTTGAACCCAGACAAGGAACTTAATCACAAGACCATCCTCTCTCCTTAGGCACATGAACTCTCCAGGATTCAGAGCCTACTCTGCCACCCCCTCCTTCCTTTCTAGATATTTGTTTGGATTCCTGAAGCCTTTAGGGTTCAGGTGCTGGCTCTCTCAGACCCATCTCCCTCTCCCCCAATATGCCAGCAAGACCCAGCAGTGATACCATCTGCATGGGTAAGATCAGCGGAGGCACTTGGGCTAACAGCCCCCAGGTGTAGATGCAAGGATTTGGGGATTAATCATTCTTGGAGTGCCTGCTGTCCAGGGCCAGATGAACTTTTTGTGGGCCCCCATGGGGAACGATTGTATAAGACAGCAGAGCGACACAGGAGTTGTCTTTCATACAGCGGCACAGGCTTTATTTACAATATTTACAAGTTTAAGTTGCAGATGGAGGTGGCTGCCACTAGGGCTCCAGCCATGGTAGCCCTAGAGCAGCAGTTCTCAAACTGTGGGTCGGGATCCCAAAGTGGGTTGCGACCCTGTTTTAATGGGGTTGCCTGGGCTGGCATTAGACTTGCTGGGGCCCGGGGCTGAAGCCAAAGTCCAAGTCCCACGGCCCAGAATGGAAGCTGAAGCCAGAAGAATTTGGCCCTGGGTGGTGGGGCTCAGGATAGAGCCCCCCTGCCCAGGGCTGACACCCTCAAGCTTTGCCCCCTACCCTGCAGGGTGGTGGGGCTCAGGCTTTAGCCCTGCTACCCAGGGTGACGGTGCTCAGGCTTCAGTCCCCCTTCCCGACATAGGCGCTGACTTCCCCTTTGACCGGTGGGTGCTCGACCATCTCTCCCCCGCCCCTGACCTGTCTCTTCCCACCCGATCCTCATTTCACCCCCTCCCCTAAGTCCCTGCCCCTGCCCCACCTCTTCTCCGCCTCCTCCCCTGAGCGCACCACATCACCGCTCATCTCCCTCCCTCCCGGAAAGTCCAAAGTGCCGCCAAACAGCTGTTAGGTGGCAGGGCGGCAGGAAGCGCCCGGAGGGAGCGGGAGGAGCGGGGACATGGCGCACTTGGGGGAGGAGGAGGCGAGGAGGGGTTGGGGGGAGCTTGGCTGCCGGTGGGTGCTAAGCACCCGCTAATTTTTCCCCATGTGTGTTCCAGCCCCGGAGCACCCACGGAGTCGGCGCCTATGCTTCCCAAGGTCCTGCAGTAATTTTTGTTGTCAGAAGGGGGTCGCAGTGCAAAGAAGTTTGAGAACCCCGGCCCTAGAGCAAAAAGCACACACACAAGTGTACATCAAATCCCTTATAAAAGAAAAAAATACAAAATAAAACGCAGTGGGTAACAAAAGCCAAAGCAGCGAAAACACCAGCCATGTGCTGCTGTCACTAAAAGGGAGCCTTCACATTTCTCATCTGAACTACCAGGGCTTGAATTACATTTTTGTATGAAATTGGGGCAGATTTAAAACTGTTTAAAACATTTTACAAATAAAATGAATGACAAAGTTTAATACATTTTATTTACAGCATCATTATTCATATTGGGCTTGCTAGTCAGGCAGAGAGACTAGGATCGGGACCAACTGTGCCCCCAAGACCGTGCCAAATCTCCAAATCAGACCAGACCCGATCCACATCCCTCCCCGTGGGGGTTACCTCGTGCAACGAGCACTCCCTAGTTGGAGTGCGCAGCCGCCAGGCCACAGGCGGAGACTTTCAGCTTTTCCCAGGGATGCTCCACGGCGGGCAGGTGGGGCCCGCCAAACAGCTGATCAGCAGGTAGTTGGTGGGTGCTTAGCACCCACTATTTTTCTATGCACCAGGCGCCACGCCTTGACCAGCATGGTCTGGGACCCCTGTGCTCCCCGCCACTTGGTTCAGCCTCTGCATTCAAATAACGGCAGGGCCAGGGTGGATGAACCGGGGGAGCTACGTGCTCAGTGCCCTCCTGCCAGCACTGCCCCAGGCTGGGTGGGAGCCATGCGATCTGCGCACAGGCGACACAGAGGAGCCCAGCCATCTGCAGAGCAGCCAGAAAACCCTGACTTGGGCCTGCTGAGCCACTGTGGGGGCACAAGCCACTGGGGGGGAGAGAGGGCCAGACAAATCGCACCACCTCCCGCTCGCTGCTTCTGCGCAGCCCGGGCCTGGTGTGGCAGAGCCACTGTGCTCCCCTGAGCCCTTCAGTCGGTGTGAGGCACTGACATGCTCCATCTTCAGCTGAGCGACAGACAGACAGACAGACATCCCCTGGCTCCCCCCAGCCTCTCCCCTGCTGCCCTCACCACACATCTGACCCAACCATCCCCTCCTACCCCACCAGCCTCAGGGAGAGCTGTGAGTAGTCAGGTGAGGGATTACAGGCCCCTTCCTGAGTGTGGGCCCAGCACCACGGCACTCTTGTTAACCTGGTATTGCTGCTCTCCCAGGAAACCTGTTTGCGCCACCCTTCAGATCTTGCTGTAGCTCTCTACACAGGCTCTCACCTCACGGAATGGCTGGTGTGGGAAAGAATCCACAACCCTCTTCTCAACCACTGAGGTGAAGGGGAATCTCCTGTAGGAGCCACCCATTCTAGCCTCTCTTCTCAAATGGACACACATTTTCAAATCTGTCCTGCAGGAGGCAGCATTGCATGCAGCCTACGGAGCCCTCAGGGAGCAGCCAGGCATCTTGGTAACCAAAGCTGCTCAGAGGCTGTTTCCTGCCAGGGCTCCTGCACTCTGGAAGTTAATTTCACAGACCGAAATGCCTGAAGCGCAGGGGCCCTGTTCCACACCACACCCACAACGTGGGGATGCAGTTCAGCCACGTGCAGGAGGTGTTAGAAGGCCAGAAGAACTGTCGTAGGACCCATGCCAGGGTCTTCTCTACCCCCAAATGCCCCCCAAAAAGATGACTATGGGCAAGACTTAATACAGCGTTCTGGTGTTTTTGAGGTACTAGGATCTGCTGTACCTTCTGCCCCTGTACTGGTGCAACCTGGTGTAAGAGATTCGTCTTCATTATGAAGTAGGGTACTGGTCCCTGGGTTTTCCCTTCCACGGGGACCCCCTCTATTTCGGTCACCTCCTTCCTAATGTTGTTGTACCTTGGGTCTTCTGTCTGGTCCCGTCCAAAATTTCCTCTCCCGGGGCTAATCTGCCTGAGATCTAGCGGCCCAGTTTCTGTTGCCTCTACTGGTTCAGAGGTGTCAGGCTGTGGGTCAGACTCGGGTGCTTCTCCCTCCTGGGTGGCCTCCTTTCCAGCTGCTCAGGTCCGCCTACCTACGAGAGCGACCCTCTGACTTTGGGTCAGTATTTGGGTTCCCAAGGCCTTAGCTGCCCTTCTTTCCTTTTTCATCTTTCTACCCTGTCTGGGAGTGGGAAACAAATCTGGGGATATTTCAGAGAAGATTGGGGGTTGACAGTTTGCTGTGGATGCCTCACTAATTTCAGGGTTCCCATCTTTCTCCAATCCCCCTACTGGGAGTAAGTTTCCAAACCCTGGGAAGTCCCTCCCTATGAGCACCGGGTATGGGAGTTTAGGGACTACACCTGCTGCTACCTCAGTAGTGTTCCCTTGTTCCCAGTGCGGAGGTACTGTGCGTCTTGCCCAGAGTGTCAGCTGCACAGTCCCCGTCCCCACTTGAGGGCACCTTTAGTACCCCTTTTCATCATAGAGGTCCCCTTCGAGCGAATAGCCATGGACCTAGTAGGACCCCTGGAGGAGATGGCTCGGGGCCACCAATATATACTTGTTGTTTTGGACTATGCTATTCGCTACCCAGAAGCCGTCCCCTTGTGGAACACGGCCTCTAAAACGATAGCCAAAGAGCTGGTGGAGATCTTTGCCCGAGTGGGGCTACCGAAGGAGATATTAACAGACCAAGGAACCCCATTTATGTCAAAGCTAATGAAGGACCTCTGCATGCTGCTTCATATACATACCCTGAGAACTATCATCCGCAAACTGATGGGTTGGTAGAAAGGTTTAACCGAACCCTCAAGGCTATGATAAGGAAAGTGGTAAGTCAGGACGGGAAAGACTAGGACACCCTACTACCTTACCTTATGTTCACTAGCCGGGAGGTACCTCAGGCCTCAACTGGGTTTTCCCCCTTCGAGTTTTTATACAGGTGTTACCCCCGTGGCATACTAGATATCGCCAAAGAGATCTGGGAAGAGGAACCCAATGAGGGGAGAAATATAATAGAACATGTATTGCAGATGCGAGACCGGATAGCCCGTGTCACCCCTATTGTACGGGAACATTTGGAAAAGCCACAGGAGGCCCAGCGAACCCATTACAATCGCCAGGCAAAAGTGCGACAGTTCCAACCAGGGGATCGGGTGATGGTGTTGGTACCCATGGCAGAAAGCAAGCTTCTGGCCCAATGGCAGGGGCCCTATGAGGTGGTTGAACCTGTGGGGGAAGTAACCTACAAGGTGCAGCAGCCAGGATGCTGGAAACAAGAACAGATTTATCACATTAACCTCTTGAAACCTTGGCACCAGCAAGAGGCATGTGTGGTGGCCCAAGAGGCCCCGACCCAGGGAAATAACCTACATGAGCAGATCAGGATATCCCCTGATCTGATGCCAAACCAAAAGAAGGAGGTAACTGAGATGATCAACCGGTACCAGGACGTGTTTTCAACCAAACCAGGCCGGACCACCGAAGCATATCACCACATTATCACAGACCCTGGGGCAAAGGTAACTTTAAGGCCCAGTGGCAAAAAAGGAGGAGATCAAGGCAGAAGTAAAAAGGATGTTGGAACTAGGAGTCATTGAAGAATCCCACAGTCAATGGTTGAGCCTGATTGTGTTGGTGCCCAAACCTGATGGCACCACTAGTTTTTGTAATGACTTTTGCCGGCTGAACAAGATATCCAAATTTGATGCAAACCCCATACCCCGCATCGATGAGTTAGTTGACAGCCTGGGCAATGCCCGATTTTTGACAACCCTTGATTTAACAAAGGGATACTGGCAGATTCTCCTTGACAAAGATACAAAAGAAAAGACGGCATTCTCTACACCAGAGGGTCTGTTTCAATATACTGTTCTTCCTTTTGGACTACATGGGGCACCTGCTACCTTCCAGCGTCTCATGGACAAGCTTCTGTGGCCCCATAACGGTTATGCAGTTGCGTACCTGGATGACGTAATTATCCATACCCTGACTGGGAGACCCACTTGAAAAAGGTGGAAGCGGTTCTGGACACACTAAAACAGGCTGGCCTCACAGCCAACCCAGCCAAATGTGCTATAGGGCTAGCTGAGGCTAAATACCTTGGCTACATTGTAGGAAGGGGCATGGTCAAGCCCCAACTAAACAAACTAGAGACTATCCAAAATTGGCTCCGGCCGAATCGGAAAAAGCAAGTTCAGGCATTCCTGGGTGTGGTGGGGTACTACCGGCGATTTATTCCCCATTTCGCTACCAGAGCAAGTTCCCTGACAGACCTGATAAAAGCCCTGGGTCCAGACATTGTGAAGTGGACTGATGCTGCAGAGAACTCATTCACGGCTCTACGGACAGCCCTCTGCAGTAACCGCATGCTTATAGCCCCGGACTTCAACAAAGAATTAATTTTACAAACAGATGCATCTGAAGTAGGATTGGGAGTTGTCCTATCGCAGATGGTCGGAGATGAAGAACACCCAATCCTCTACCTCAGCAGGAAACTCCTCCCGAGAGAGCAGAAGTATGCCGTGGTTGAGAGAGAGTACCTAGCTGTGAAATGGGCCGTTATTACCTTCTGGGACGACAGTTTACCCTTGTGACCCACCATGCACCCCTCCAGTGGATGCAGCGAAATAAAGAGAAGAACACAAGGGTGACCAGATGGTTCCTGTCCCTACAACCTTTTCAATTCACCATACAACACTGGTCTGGAAGCCACCATGGCAATGCAGATGGCTTGTCACATGTACACTGCCTGACGTCCCAAGTTGCCCAACCCTGTGGTGTTGAGCGGGGGGGGTTAGGAGATATGTGACAGGGTCAGGCTAGATGGATACAGGAGAGTGTTAGAAGGCAGATATATTAGTCACAGATTAAGTTAGATCCCTTTTCCCTGGGTAAGGTAACAGGGGCAGTTCCAGAACAAGCAGGAACTTGCTGGAACCAATTAAGGGAGGCAGGCTAATTAGGACATCTGGAGCCAATTAAGAAAAAACTGCTAGAATCAATTAGGCTGGCTAATCAGGGCACCTGAGTTTAAAAAGGACCTCACTTCAGTTTCTAGCATGTGAGGAGCTGGTAGGGTTACCATACGTCCGGATTTTCCCGGACATGTCCGGCTTTTTGGGCCTCAAATCCCCGTCCAGGAGGAAATCCCAAAAAGCCGGACACGTCCAGGAAAATAGGGAGGGAGGGGCCGGCGGTGCTCGGCTGGGGGCCAGAGCCGCTGGGGCCGGCGGTGCTGGGCTGGGGGCCAGAGCTGTTGGGCCGGGGGCCGGAGCCGCTGGGGCCGGGGCCGCCGGGGCCAGGGTGGGCTGGAGCTGCTCGGCCGGAACCAGGGCCGGCGCCCCAGGGCCCGAGCCGAGCTGGGCGGGAGACGCTGGGGCCAGAGCCTCTTGGCGTGGGCCAGCCGGCCGCCGAGGGGGCCGGACTGGGCCGTGCCGCGCCCTGCCCCAGCTTACCTGCTGCCTCCCTGTTTCAGGCTTCTCGCAAACATTTGATTCGCGGGAAGCAGGGGAGGGGGAGGAGCAGGGGGGGCAGAGCGTTCAGGGGAGGGGGCAGAGTTTGGGCGGGGACTTTGGGGAAGGGATGGCGGAGGGGCAGAGTTGGGGCAGGGCTGGGAAGGGGCAGAGTTGGGGCGAGGCCGGGGCGCCGTGCAGTGTCCTCCTTTTTTTAAATTAAAATATGGTAACCCTAGGTGCTGGGAGCAAGAGGCACTAGGAGCTGAGAGTGGGAAGGTGTATTGCTGGAGGATTGAAGAGTACAAGCATTATCAGACACCAGGAGAAAGGTCCTGTGGTGAGGAGGCCATGGGGAAGTAGCCCAGGGAGTTGTAGCTGTTGTGCAGCTATTCCAGGAGGCACTCTAGACAGCTGCAGTCCACAGGGCCCTGGTCTGAAACCCGGAGTGGAGGGCGGGCTCGGGTTCCCCCCAAACCTCCCAACTCCTGATCAGACACAGGAGGAATAGACCTGGACTGTGGGTTCTACCAGAGGGGAAGGTCTCAGGGCTGTTCCCTGACGCACATGGTGAATCTCTGAGGTGAACAAATCTGCCAATAAGTGCAGGCCCCACCAAGATAGAGGAGGAACTTTGTCACAGTACATAATATTGAAAATGGCACACCACAGGGAAGTGTTATCAGCCTGATATTTAATATTATGATAAATGATCTCCCAAAATGAATAAGTACTGGGGTAGGTGTCATTTTGTTTACAGTTGATTGATTGTGCTCTGTTGGCATGGCAGAAAAGGGAAAGTGTTACAAGAGACCTCTGAGTGAAGAAATGCCTGGGGTTTGAAGGTCTCCATTGCTAAAAGCAAAGGACTGATCGTTACAAGAAAGGAAAGTTATAAAGGAATGGAAACTGCACCTGTATGGAGAACAAATATTGTTAAAAGGTTTAAATTCATATGGGGGTAATATTTGATACTAAATTACTTTGGAATGATCATATAGCTGATGTTAAAGATAAATATACAGGAAAGATTAACCTATATAAGAGTCTTGCTGGGACTACCCGGAGGATGGATAAGAAAACGCTGCTGAAGGTATATAGAGCCTTAATCTGAGCAGATATTGACTATGGCTGCCAAGGTTTTGGGTCAGCATCAAAATCAGAATTTAAAAAATGAGCTTTAATTCAAGCCCAGGCACTATGAATTGCATGCAGCACATCTATTATAGAATCTATATGCGAACTACGGATAGCTTCTAGTGAAATGCAAGTTACACTGGGAATGAAACTACCAGAAATAATGGGAATTGCAATGTCAGTATCAAACAAATATATCAGGATTGTGAGGAATTTCATAGGCAAAAGACACAAAAACTGACAGCAAAAAAAAAAAAAAAAAAAAAAAAATTTAAGTACATCAGAAGCAGGAAGCCTGCCAAACAATCAGTGGTGCCATGGGATGTACAAGATGCTAAAGGTGCACTCAAAGGAAGACAAGGCTGTTGCAGAGAAGCTACAAGCTAACAAGTCACCAGGACAAGATGATATTCACCCAGGAGTTCTGAAGGAACTCAAATATGAAATTGCAGAACTACCATGTAACCTATCACTTAAATCAGCTTCTGTACCAGATGACTGGAGGATAGCTAATGCAATGCCAAGTATTAGAAAAGATTCCAGAGGAGATCCTGGCAATTACAAGCCCATAAGCCTAACTTCAGTACCAGGCAGATTGTACTTTACTATAGTTTCAGCCAGAATTATAAGATGCACAGATCACCACAATATGTTGGGGAAGAGTCAATATGGCTTTTGTAATGGGAAATCACACCTCACCAATCTATTAGAATTCTTTGAGAGTGTCAGAAAGCATGCGAACCAGGGCGATCCAGTGGATATACTGGACATAGGCTTTCACAAAGCCTTTGACAAGCTCCCTCCCCAAAGGCTCTTAAACAAAGTAAGCAGTCATGGGATAAGAGAAGGTCCTCTCATGGATCACTGACTGCTTAAAAGATAGGAAATAAAGGGTAGGAGTAAATGGTGGTTTTCACAGTGAAGAAAGGTAAATAGTGGGGCCCCCACAAGGATCTGTACTGGGGCCAATGCTGTTCAACATATTCATAAATGATCCAGAAGAGGGGTAAACAGTGAGGTGGCAAAGTTTGCAGATTATACAAAATTACTCAAGATAGTTAAGTCCAAAACTTACTGCAAACAGTTACAAAGAGATCTCACAAAACTGGATGACTGGGCAACAACATGCAGATGACATTCAGTGTTAATAAGTGCAAAGTAATACATATTGGAAAACATAATCCAAACTATACATACAAAATAATGGGGTCTAAGTTAGCTGTTACCACTCAAGAAAGATCTTGGAGTCATCGTGGATAGTTCTCTGAAAACATCTGCTCAGTGTGCAGTGGAAGTCAAAAAAGCTAACAATGTCAGGAACCATTAGGAAAGGGATAGATAATAAGATGGTAACTATAATAATGCCACTATATAAATCCTTGGTACTGTCACACCTTGAGTACTGCATGCAGTTCTGGTCGCCCCGTTTCCAAAAAGATATATTAGAACTGGAAAAACTAGAGAGAAGGGCAACAAAAATAATTAGGGGTATGGAACAGTTTCCACAGGAGGAGAGATTAAAAAGACAGTGTGTTCAGTTTAGAAAAGAGATGACTTGAATGGTGTGGAGAAAGTGAATAAGGAAGTATTATTTACCCCCTCACATAACACAGGAACCAGGGGTCACCCAATGAAATGGTTTAAAACAAACGTAAGGAAGTACTTCTTCACAAAACGCAGTCAACCTGTGGAACTCATTGCCAGCCAGGGGATGTTGTAAAGGCCAAAAGTATAACTGGGTTAAAAAAAAAAGTTAGATAAGTTCATGGAGGATAGATCCACCAATGGCTGTTAGCCAAGATGGTCAGGGATGCAATACTCTGCTCTGGTGTCCTAAACCTCTGACTGCCAAAAGCTGGGACAGGACAACAGGGGATGGGTTCACTTGGTAATTGCCCTGAGCTGTTTACTCCCTCTGAAGCATCTAGCACCAGCCACCGTCAGTAGACAGGATACTGGGTTAGATGGACAACTGGTCTGACCCAGTATAGCCAATCTTGTGTTTTGACCTCCTGAGGTCTCTTCCAACCCTAATCTTCTATGATTCTATGTTACAGTGTTAGAACTCCACATGTTGTTCAAGTTAAAGTATGGATGCAGAAACACAGGGAAAAACTAAATGAACTCTGTGATGAAATGGGACTGTTCTTAATGTTTTCTCTGAATACTGTGTGGGTGCCTCAGTTTCCCCTATGCAGTTCTTAAGTATCTAAGTGGTGGGAAAAGGGGGTGTGATTGTTGTAGAGCCCTAGAGGGCAGATGTGATGCTGTCTGGACAGAAAATGGCCGACACTCTGTCTCCTGGCAACTAATGCCCTGGGCCCCTCCTCTACAAAGGTGCCAGCTGAAGGTGTAGGAGAACAAAGGGATCAGGTGACTTCCTGGCCCAGGAAAGGGACAAAGGGAGAGGAGGGGCTGGAGAGTTTCAGTTTGGAGCTGGCTGGGGACATGGAGTGACTGCAGATGTGGGTGTCTGGCTCACTGCCCCCCAAAATGGACCCAGTGGAGGGGTCCTGTTCTCTGTACCTACAAGCTCTGTTTTAGACCATGTTCCTATCATCTAATAAACCTCTGTTTTACTGGCTGGCTAAGAGTCAAGTCTGACTGCAAAGTTGGGGTGCAGGACCTCTGGCTTCCCCAGGACCCCGCCTGGGCAGACTCGCTGTGGGAAGCGCACGGAGAGGCAGAGGATGCTGAATGCTCCAAGGTCAGACCCAGGAAGGTGGAAGCTGTGTGAGCTTCTTGCCCTGGAGACAGTCTGCTCACAGAGAGGAGACTTCACCAGAATCCTGACTGGTTTCGTAGGAAGCAGTTCCAGAGCATCGCCCGGGGACTCCATGACAAACTCTCAGTCATGATCAGAGTAGTTATGAATGGAAAGTCAAATGTCCAAATATGGCTTTAGATTTATTTTTATAAACTTAAGAGTAAAAAAAGAGACAGTAGGTATTAAAAATGAAGTGTACCACTATATATATGAAAATTGGAGTTGGTTTTACCAAAAATATACAGATGGGTTCAAAAAAACAGGACGAGTCAGAATAGTATATTGTATGCAAAAATTTGGAATTAGTACATCTAAAAGAATATCTGATTATATAGCTGTTTTAAAAGCCAAACTAGTAGCAATAAATCCTAGCACTACACTGAAATTGGACTGCAGATCCAGCAGTGGTAGTCATTTTCTGGGACTCAATCTCAGGCTTTAGGGTGATAAAAAATGTGTCTCAGCATGTAGAAGTTATTTATCAAAGAAATTATATTCCTAATAACAGCATTAGTACAGAGATGGATACACATAGCATTAGCTTGGATCCCAGCACATACTGGGATAACAGGGAGCGAAATGGCAGACAAAGCTGCTAAAATGCTGTAAAAATGGAAAGACTGACGTAGAAATACCCGGGAATGAACAGGAATTCAAAAGTCTCTTACAGAAAAATGGAAAAGAGGAATGGAAAAAAATCAGATTCGGGTTAAGGAAAAAAGAGGAATCAGCTTTTCTGAATTGCGCCCTAGAATTGAGGATAACAAAATACTTCATGGCTTGGTTAGGAAAAACCATGTGCTTTGGTTCAGGTTACTAACTGGCCAGGGTGGTTTAAGCAAAGATCTTTTAGGAATAACTAGACCCAAGGACGGCTAATGTGCGCTCCCTGGGCGGGAGAAACAAGCGATCACCCCAGCAGGGTGTGTAAGGGCTTGGATGGAGCCAGGAAAAAGCTGCGGGAGGAATTCAAAGGTCTCAAGGCAACAGGAGGGAAGTTATCCAGCTGTGGAGCTCTTGGGGCAGCAGTGAGGCGCAGAGAGGGGCTGGCCCAGCACCCACGGGCCAGCCAGGGCACTGCAAAGTGCGTAGGGCTATAGCCAGGGGCGGCCCCAGTCTACTCTGCCCCGAGGAGAGGAGCCGAGCCCAGACACCCCCAGTGCCGCTTGCACTCAGGCCAAAGGCTGCAGGGAGCACCGGGGAGCACTAGGCAGGGTCAGGCCGGGTGCGGGAACATGGGGGAGGGGCGCTGCCGAACTCTGGTTTGAAGTGGTTTCCATCATATCCAGAGTTTGGTTCAATGGCTCCCAGCCCCCACTATAGAGATCGTTCCAGCCCCCTGCCCTGGGCAGCCAGTGGCTCAGGGCAGCGCTGGGCACAGGGCAGGGACTGGCCGCCTCCCGACGGGCGCGGGGCATGGGGCCCCGCCACACCCTGCGGCACGGCCTCGACTCCCACCCCGCCTGGCCTGGCCTGGCCTGGCCTCACCGCCCCAGCCCCAGATTCGCCGGGCGCTCCCTCTGCCCAGCGCGCCCCCAAGCGGGCCGTTCTAGCGTCAGCTCCTCCGACGCCTCCATGGTACCGGTCTCGCTAAAGTGCAGCCCTCGCCCCCCCCCCGATTGAGGCGGAAGCAGCCTCCCTTCAGCGGGGGGGAGGAGGGGGCAGAGGGGTTGGGTTGGTCACTTCCGGTTGACCCGTAACGTTCCACCCCGTGACTCCGGTTGCCTAGGAGAGGCCGCGGGCTCTGCGGTTGCCATGGCGACCAGTCAACAGCCAGGGGAAGTGCCTGCGCGGAGCCGGGAGAGGGGCGGCCGCGGGGAATAATGGTGAGACCCCGGCCCAGCCCCGTGGGTCCCGCCATCCCGGCCGGCTCCTCCCGCAGCGCGCTGGGACCTTTCCTTTGACCGCTAACGACGGGCCGCGCTTAGCGCCCCGGGCCTCGCAGGCCTCAGGGCTTGTCCTGCCTCTTCCCCGGTGGCGGGTTCGCCCCGCAGCCCGAGCCCAGCCGACGTCCGCGGGATGGTCCCTGCCCGGACCCCGGGGCTCGCCCAGGCGGAGCCTTCAGCCCAGCGCCCCCCGCACGCTCTGCTCCGCTCCCTGTGCCCGCGTATCCTGCCCCCGCTGGGTGGTGTCACCCTCCCTGCCCGCGGGCCAGGCCCCCCAGCCCCCACTGCTCCCGCGGAAGTACCCGGGCTGGACGGTGCGTGGATGTTGGGCGACCCCCTTGTTCCAGTCCCGCTCTAAGGGCAGCGGCACGTCCGCACCTAGGCTGAAACCTCTGACTTCTAGTCTTGTGTTGGCCCCGTGCTGGGAGCGGATGTCACTAACAAGGGCTTGGGTTCTCTCACTGCTCCCCAGCCGGCCACCATGTCTGGCTCAATGAGCGCTTCATCCAGTGCATCCAACAGGTCCAGGGCCCGCACTCGTTACAGAACCAAGGCCGTGAACTCAGAGGTCGACGAGAGCCTGTTTGGAATTGCCAAGGTAAGGAAAGGAGCTTGTATAGGCAACTGCCTCACCCTTTCAGTCTGTGTGGTATTGATATGCTACACAATGCAAACAATATTTCAAAAGTACAACCATCATGTATAAACACCCCAGAAAGAAACGAAAATGAATATACCCCCGTTAACTCCCTTCTTTCCTTGGATATAAAGGAGCTCTGCTAAAGCACCTTTCCAGCTCCTTTATTGATGAGACTCAGGAAAGGGACTGTTTGAGGGCTCTTAGAAAGAGGCTTTTATAGCCTGTGCTGTCATTATAGGCAGGGGTAGTCAGCCCGCAGGTGGCCCATAGCTTGCACTCATGGCTCCACTGCAGTCTGGCTTTGAAAGAATCAGTTGTTCCTAATTAAATGCAACTGTGTTCTAATTTCTTAGGCCCAGAGTCACAAAGGGATTTAGGTGCCTAAACCCCAGATTTAGGTGCCTGTGCCCCAATTTTGGGCACCACTGTGATCTACAAAACACCTGCTGAGCTGCTGTCTAGCCCTGTAGACGTCTAAACTCCCTTGACACCTGTTTTCACTGTAAAGATTTCCTAGATGCCTATGAATCTACCTGCCTCTGGGCATGCACACTGCTGCCTCACTCTAGGTGTCTGGATGTCTGAGCCCCATTGCAAACAAAAAAACAGGGGAAGATAGTTGCTCCTCCACCTACCATGCCTGATCCAGTAGATGTGCTTAGAGCATGCCTACCATATCAAGAACAGGAGTACTTGTGGCACCTTAGAGACTAACAAATTTATTAGAGCATAAGCTTTCGTGGACTACAGCCCACTTCTTCGGATGCATAGAAGTGGGCTGTAGTCCACGAAAGCTTATGCTCTAATAAATTTGTTAGTCTCTAAGGTGCCACAAGTACTTCTGTTCTTTTTGCGGATACAGACTAACACGGCTGCTACTCTGAAACCTACCACATCAGGCATCATTCAAAATCCTGGAGGAGGAGGAGGTAGCAGTAGTGATCTTACAAGTTTTAGCACACTGTTGAGAATGCTCATCTGGGATATGGAGATATTGGTTTAATTCCCCTCTCTGTCTGATGGGAGGCACTCTCAATCTCTCCTGTTGAAGCTGTTCCACTCATGATAGTCAGCCTGCGCTCCCCTCTTGCTCCTCCGGCCATGCTGCGGGCGGCCAGCCTGCGCCCCACCCTTGCTCCTCCGGCCGGCGGCTGTCTTTGGAAAGGCGCCGCTTTTGGGAAAAGGGGTAAGGGGAAGCGGCTGCTTCCCCTGCACCCTGCTAGCTATGCTACTGAGCATTCACCTAGGATTTAGGAGACCCAAGTTTAATTTCCTGCTTTGTCTGATGTGGAGAAAGGATTTGAAAGGGGGCTGGGGAGGGGCCAGTCTCACGCCTCTCAGGAGAGTGTCTTAACCGCTGGGCTATGTGATAGTCTGATGTGAATATCCCTCAATCTCTCCTGTTTAAGCTATTCCACTTTGGATTAAATAGTCATTGGGGCAGAGAGAGGATTTGCTTTATAGGCTGGTGGTTAGGGCACATGGGATGGGGAGATATGAGGAGGAGGGATTTCCCCTCTCAAGTGTCTTAGCCATTGAACTATGGGATATTCTGATGTGGGTTCCTCCATCTCTCCTGTTGAAATAGTTCTATTGTAATGAAATTATTGAATATTCTCAATAATTAAATATTCATAGCACAGGGGTTCTCACACTGAGGGTTGGGACCCCTCAGGGGGTCGCGAGGTTATTACATGGGGGTTTGTGAACTGCCAGCCTCCACCCCAAACCTCGCTTCGCCTCCAGCATTTATAATGATGTTAAATATATAAAAAAGTGTTTTTAATTTATAAGGGGGGTCGTACTCAGAGGCTTGCTATGTAAAAGGGGTCACCAGTACAAAAGTTTGAGAACCACTGTCATAGAATCATAGGAGCACTGGGCCGGACAGGGCCTTGAGAAGTCATCAAGTCCAGTCCCCCGGGCTGTAGTTTGCCCACCTCTGGCCTAGACCATCCCTGTCAGGTGTTTCTCCAACCTGTTCTTAAAAACTTCCAATGTCGAGGAGTCCGCAACCTCCCTTGGAAACCTTTTCCAGTCATAACTCTCCTTATAGTTGGAATGTTTTCCCCAATATCTAACCTAAATCTCCCTTGCTGCAGATTAAGCCCATTACTTCTTGTCCTACCTTCAGTGGACATGGAGAACAATCGATTACCAGTCTATTTATAACAGCCCTTAACAGTCTTCAAGTATGTTATTAGGTTCCCCTCTCAGTTGTCTTTTTTCAAGTCTAAACACGCCCAGTTTTTTTAACCTTACTCATAGGTCAGATTTTCTGAACCTTTTTATCATTTTTGTTGCTCTCCTCTGGACTGTCCAATTTGTCCACATTTTTCCTAGTGTGTGGCACCCAGAATTGCACACGCTACTCCAGCTGAGGCCTCCCCAGTGCTGGGCAGAGTGGGCAGTCACCTCCCATGTCTTACATATGATACTGCTGTCAATACACCATAGATGACATTAGCCTTTTTCTCTACTGCATCCCATTGCTGACTCGTATTCAATTTGTGATCCACAATAACCACAGCTCTTTTCAGCAGCAGTACCACCTCCTAGCCAGTTATTCCCCATTGTGTAGTTGTGCATTTGATTTTTCTTTCCTAAGTGAAGTACTTTGCACTTATTGTTATTGAATTTTATCTTGTTATTAATTGGGGCAGACATAGAGCAACAGTCACTCCACAGTCTGGTGGTTAGGGTGTTCACCTGAGAAGTGGGGAATCCTTGTTCAAATCCCTTCCTCTCATCAGGCAGAGGGGGAATTGACCCAGGATCTCCCATATACTAGGTGAGTACCCTGACCCCTGGGCTAAAGGTTACAGGAGAGTTGCCTTTCTCCCTCAACCCTAGCCATTGTACGTATAGTTAGGCAGACCCAAACTCATTCTCATAAGAAACAGCTGAGGCACCTAAGCCATGTGACTCCACGAGACGAGTTCGGCTCTGGATCTCAAGCGGAGAGAGGCACCTCCCTTGCAGCCCAGATTTAGGTGCTGAACTCTGTGGGGTGGGGGGCTAGGACATGCGCATCTCATCGGCAAGCTTAGGCAATACCCCGCTTAACATGCTGGTTTTTGTGAGTCACTGTATAAGGCACCAGTTCATTGTAGTGTCGCCTAGGTGCCTTACTCAGATTTGTGGATCACAGTGTTTGTTCCAGTCATTTTTTTAGAAGTCTAAAAGTTAGGTGTTGCAAAGCTTGGTGTTGCCATGCCTAAGTCCCTCTGTGGATCTGGGCCTTTAGTTTTACCATGAGGGAAACAAGGTGAGGTCAGCACTATACCCCCTCCTGGAGCTTAACTCCCAGTGAAACTAGTGCCTGTTGTCTTCACTGGGTTTTCCTTATGAGACAGCTCATGTGCCATACTCCTTTCTAGCAGAGAAGGCAAGGCTTTAGTGCAGGGATGGGCAAACTTTTTGGCCCAAGGGCCACATCGGGGAATAGAAATTATATGGCGGGCCATGAATTCTCACAAAATTGGGATTGGGGTGCAGGAGGGGGTGAGGGCTCTGGTTGGGGCTGCGGGCTCTGGGGTGCGGCTGGGGATGTAGCAGGGTGCTTTGGGCTGGGACTGAGGAGTTTGGAGGGCAGGAGGGGGATCAGGGCGGGGGCAGGAATGCAGGAAGGGGTGCAGGTTCCTGCTGGGGGTGCGGGCTCTGGGGTGGGGCTGGGGATGAGAGGTTTGGGGTGCAGGAGGGTGCTCCGGGCTGGGATTGGGGGGTTTGGAGAGCGGGAGGGGGATCAGGGCTGGGGCAGGGGGTTGGGGCATGGGGAGAGGCTCAGGGGTGCAGGCTCTGAGCAGCGCTTACCTCAAGCGCCTCCCGGAAGCAGTGGCATGTCTCTTCTCCGGCTCCTATGTGGAGGTGCGGCCGGGCAGCTCTGCACGCTACCCTGTCCACAGGCATCGCCCCTGCAGCTCCCATTGGAGCGCCAGAAGGGGCCACTGGAGCGTGTAGGAGCCGGAGCAGGGCCATGCCGCGGCTTCTGGGAGCCACGTGGTCCGGCCCCAGACCCTGCGCCCCAGCCGGAGCGGGGCCGAGCTGCTGGTGGGGCCCCCGACTCAGTGCCCCGGCCGGAGCGGGGCCGAGCTGCATGGTGCGGCCCCTGACCCAGCACCCCAGCCGGAGCAGGGCCGAGCCGTGTGGTGCGGCCCCCGACCCTTCTTCCCAGCAGGAGCTTGCGGGTTGGCTTCAAACGGCATCTGGCCCGCGGGCCGTAGTTTGCCCATCCCTACTTTAGTGGCTACTCAGTCAACACAGACTGAGAACATCTTTATTCAGCCACAAGGGGAAGAGCTGAATAAGCCAGGAGCTGCTGCTGGCTCCCAGTCCCATAAATGCTGGTTGCTGCACTCTAGCGACTTGTGAAGGATGTGTTCCATTCATTTATCCAAAATGGCTGGTTTGGGCTAAAACTTCCTATTTGGGCCTCACTCCCAAGATGATTCTTTCAGAGAAAACTGAGTAAAACCCTTTTGGCCATTTCTGGGTTAGGAGAGCAGAGATAGAAAATGTGGGTAAATGAACGGTAACTGCCCTTTGAAACTTCAGGTTTCTCAAGAGGCTGGTCCAGAAGGAGGAGGAGTCTGGGGAATGAGTATTGGCCTGAAGTCTGGGACTTGCTGTATTAAAGGCCAGACTAGTGCCAGAAGAGCCCTAGACAGGTTTATGATCTGATATCACACAAGCCTCCAGGCTGATATTGTTTATCAGTGGGGAGTTTATTGTAGTAATCACTGTAGCATTAATTGAGTTCCTCGATACGTGTGACAACACAGAGTAAACACAGCCACCCCCAATGTGTTCCATGGGAACCAGAGGACTGGCTGACTCAGTCATAGATAGGAATAAATTTCTTTGTGTTAAAGGGTAGGTAATTCAGCGCTAACACTGTTATTTCATCATTCACCACTTAGACGCTACATTGACAGGTAGATTATATTAATCTTGAGAATTCAGACACAGACAAGTCAGTCCAAAGTTACAGTCTCCAGAGCAGCATTATCTTAGCCACATTGCACATCTATTTCTAGGCAGGTGTCACAGGACCCAATCTGTCCTCTCTGGGTCTGTTTCCCCCATCTGTAAAATGGGCATAATAATGTTTGCTTTGCCTCATGAGGATGAATTAGTCAAGGTTTGCAAAGAGCTTTGAGGTACTGCAGACGCAGCACTATTCAGTATGCTGCATTCACCGCCCTGGGACCATTCTGCACTGGGTCCATCTCAGCACCACAGTCCATCTCTAATCTCCACATGGCTCAGTTAACACTGTTCTGGAGACCATCATCTTTCAGTTTCTTGGGTTTGTGCATTTGAACTTTTTACCTTCATGGTGCTTTAACATACCTCTTGCACTGATACATGTTTTTGTATCAGAAGACAGCACAAGAACCTTCAGGCTGGTCTAGCTGAATCACCCGTGGAGTGTGCTGGATTGTTCACTAGGTGGCAATGTCAGCTCAAATGAATGGGGACAGGACCAGCTTTAGGGAAAGTTATTCTTTGAAAGGTTCATTTCTAGGGCTGAATTAATCTATTCTGCAGGATCCAGTGCCTGTGACAGGGGCTGGGTCCTTGGCTCCTACAGAATCCAAACCTCCAAAGGATCTCCCACTACCCCTCCTACTTACTGTCTGCCCTTGGGAGAGCTGGGCCAACTTGTCCTCACTCCTTTCTGCTTTTAGCTTCTTGCTTCTGCCAGGCCCCATACAGAACTAGAGAGGGGGATAGGCCACCAGCCCCCCCAAAGTAAGTACGGCTATTCCTGGGGCATTAGGCAGATGGATTGTGAACACTGTCAGCTCAAAGCAACAGAGGGTCCTGTGGCACCTTTAAGACTAACAGAAGTATTGGCGCATAAGCTGTTGCTTTTTACAGATTCAGACTAACATGGCTACCCCTCTGTTACTGTCAGCTCAGTTCACCAAATGTTCATGGACCAGGGCTGATGCTTGCACCTAAACAGCTGTTAGGAGAGAATATCCTTCAGGTTCTGGTGACTAGGGCTAGAAAGGGGCTGGTGTTTGGCCTGGATTAGAACCAGGTGAAAGGCTTCAGCTCCTGTTCCCTGACCCAGCAGTCTGTCAGGATGTTTGCCAGAAAGGGTCATGAATGTTCTGTGGTAAGTTAGTGCTTGGGATCAGTGCTCTCACAATGGTACAGCCATGCACAGGAGCCAGGGGAGAAATACATCAGGATTCCAAAGATGTGTTTTGTGTGGGGAGCAATGAGCAACCCTGAGAAGACCCTCTTTCTTTCTTTCTTTCTTTCTTTCTTTCTTTCTTTCTTTCTTTCTTTCTTTCTTTCTTTCTTTCTTTCTTTCTTTCTTTCTTTCAGAACCTGCAGCGATCATGCTCTGGCAGCCCCCTAGTGATCCTACGGGATGTGCAGACTGTCCAGAAATCACCCTCTGCCTGTGGCTGGAGCCACAAACCTGAGACCATCCGCCTCATCACCAGGGACCTCATCCGTGATCTCATGTAAGCCAGCACCTGAGCCTCTGCTTTGAGGTTGTGTCAGGGACCCCATGGGGCTGCATTCCTGTCCTATGAAAGCGCTACCGTGCTAGGCTAGCCCTTACTGTGTAGCCTCCTGGAGATGAAGCAAGTGGCAATCCCCTGGAATCCCTGGTTTGAGGTGTGAAGTGAGTTAGGCATCGTGTAGGGGAGTGACTCTTCTTGAGAGCCAGTCAGAGAGCACTGTTAGCACCCTGTTCTATAAAGCTCCCTCCCTCAGTGGCCACATTACAGGCCCCTCTTGTTCAGTCAATAGTATATGCAGGACAGGAGCAGCACAGAGCACCTTCAGGACATAAGCAGTGATTGGTCAAACACTGCCCTATATGTCCCCATATGTATGAAAGGCAGCTTAAGTACAGAAAATAGTGCATTGTCAACACCCAGCAGACAGGGCTGTGGATTGCTCCAGGAATGTTTTCTAAGCAGGACTGAAATGTAAAAGAAGGGCCATGAGTACTCATTAAAGAACCCACAGCACTTTGCAAGAACGGGGCTATTGTCCTGGCCAAATACCAGTTCACACAATTACTTTCTGCCTCCGTAAATTTTCCCTGCCGTTTTAACTGCATGCAGGATTCTTCTTCACCTCCTGGCTTGAGCTGTTGTGTAGTGTTACTGTGCATTGTTAAACAGCCATCATGTCTCACTCCAGAGGTGGGTTCATTTTTGTGGTAGGTGAAATGATCCAAGGCACTCTGGTTAATGTTTTCAAGGGTGACTACTGATGTTGAGCACTCCAATTTTTTGGGCACCCAGTTTGAGACCCCTGGGAGCTGACTTCTAGAGACGCTGAGCAGCCAGAGCTCCAATAGAAGTCAATGGGAGCACCTGAAAATCAGGCCCAAGATGACTCAGGCTGGGCACCCAAACACTGAGGCATCTCAGGTTAATGTGTCATTTGACAAGGTGGCTCTGGGATCCTCTGGGATGAAAGGTTCTAAGTACAGCAATGATATTATTATTATTACTATTAACCATTCTTTGAAGTGTTTCTGAAATCCAGTCTGCTGCTGTCATCTTTGAAGAAATTATTAAGCAGGTATCACTATGTGGGTGGATGAAAGGCAACATATAATTAATAATTATTAAATACTTAGCTCTGAACATCTTCAAAGTGCCGTACATACTCTCTTCTATTCACGTTCTTATACCACGCCCATCACCATGGTATCTGAGTAGTACACAGAGTCATTTATTTCTTAGAACTTCTCTGGGAAATAGGCCCATATTATCACATTTTACAACTGGGAAAATGGGGGCACGGTCAGCTTCCCCTAGGTCACGCAGTGAGTCAACTGCAGAACTGGGACTAGAATTCAGTTGCTTCTGTTTCCTCATTCTGTGCTCATTACAGGAAACTATACTGCCTCATATAAAGATATTAACCCTTTAAGGGTCATTTGTGAGCAATGTGTGTAGCATGCAGGTGTTTTCTGTTTCCTGGTTAGGACAGTGTCCTTATATTTCCCTGGTATCTTCTGTCCCTAGAGACTCAATACACTTTGCAATCTCAACAAACTGCCATACAAACTAGGCACAGGGATTACATATCCATTTCTGAAATGCAAACATCACTGGAGTGGAGAACAACAGCTGTTTGACAGTGCACAGCGGTGCTGACTTGCTGCTGAGGACAGGCAGTGAAGACGATCATGTCCCACTGAAACTGGTGAAAGCACCAGGATGACAGTTGAGCTGCTTTCACAAAAAGTTGGGAAATTCAAGTCCGACTCTGAAATGTTTTGAACTTCTTTTACCAGGGGCTAAATAGCTCCACACATAGTGTTTTTGTGATTCCATTCAAACTCATGGGGAGTCCACAGGAAATGACCTGTTGGCATCATGCTGTTACAGATGCACCTTGTGCTGTTCGGTATCATGTGGTTCTATCCAACCTCCATATGGATCAAATCCAGTCCCTGGAGGAAAGCTGGCCTATAGGCTTTGAGATTGGGTTTAGTCATGATTGTCTTTGTACAGTACTGCCCCTCTCTTTCATGTGCATGTATGGCATCTGTAGAGCAACATTCTGTAGATGCACTTGCAGGTCGATAAGCCATTTCAAGGCCTCCTCTGTGACGTTGTGGATATCACCCAGTTCACCTTTGAATCCGTATTTGGGGTTCTGCATTATGATGTGTTCGATGGTTTGGATGTTTGCCCTGGAGTCGTATGAAGGGGAGTCTTTGATTTTCCGCACGTACACAGTATCACTGGAGATGTCTAACCACCGTCACTCTTGGAGTGAGGTCAGTTTGCCCAGTGTGTGATAGCATCATACTGCTCTCACTGGGGTTTGGGGCTCTCCCTTCCCCACAAACCTGGCAGTGCTCTTCCTGAAGCACCATTGCCTACTCCCCACACTAGGCCCAGGCACTTTGACCCATATACACAAAGGTCCAGTTTTGGGTACCACGGCAGTTCACCAAATCCCTGCTCTGCTGCTGCCTAACCCTGTAGACACCTACAATGTTCATTGTAAAAGTCCCCAAGGCACCTAAGTTTTTGCCTCTGGGCATGGACACCGCTCCCATAGGTGTTTGGGCACCTGTCTATTTCCTAATGTGATCCTCAAATCTGGCCTGCAGGACCTGCTCTGATTGGTGTGCTCTGAGCATGCCTAACTGGCCTGGGAGAGGGGACAAGGAGGAACTCCCCTCTACCCTTTAGTGCAGCAATTATGTACCCATCTGGGGTGTGGGAGACCCTGATTCAATTCCCTCCTTTGCCTGTTGAGGAGAACAGATTTGAACAGGGGTTTCCCACCTCTCAGGTGTGTGCCCTAATCACAGGGCTATGGGGTGTTCTGGGGCAGGGCTCTCCATATCTCCTGATGAAGGTGTTCCACTTTGTATAAATAATGAAATAGGCATCAGGCCAAAGGCAGTGCCAATGACTTTACACCCAAATCCCTTCTCCACTTCCGGCACAGGATGGCTAAAGATTGCAAGGGAGGCCTCCTCCTTCCCCTCCCATTTTGTATGGAGTGGGGCGCATGCCACTCTTCTTGGAAGAAGTGGCTTAGGCACGTGACTCCAGGAGAGGGAACCCAGATGTGGATCCCAAGCAGAAATAGGTGCCTTCCGCTAGCCTGGGCTGAGAAGCCTAAGTCCTGGAGAGGGGCGGGGCTTAGAACACACCCCTCTTGTCAGTATCTGTGATTGGCTGATTTAGGCAGCTCCCCGCCTAGCGTGCTGGCTTTGGCGGATCTCATTCTCAGGCACCTATCTCTCCCCATACATTGTGTAGAGAGCCCAGGAGCCTAATTCAGGCTTTGTGGATTCCACTGGGTGGTAGGGTGCCAGATCTTAGGCATTGCCATGCTCAGTGTGGCAATGTCCCTTGTGGATCTGGGCCCTCTTGTGTGTGTGTCTGCTGGCTCAGTCACTCACACGGTCCTTCCATGGATCCGGTAACCCCTATTGCAAGCAACACCACAGGATCTGCCGCCGAATTGCCGCCGAAGACCCGGCACTTTGGCGGCGGGTCCCGGGACGGAAGGACCCCCTGCCACAGGTCTTCGGGGCACTTCAGTGGTGGGTCCCGGCGCGGAAGGACCCCCCGCCGCTGCCGAAGACCCGGAGTGGAAGAAGCTCTGGGGGACTGGGCCCCGTGAGAGTTTTCCGGGGCCTCCGGAGCGAGTGAAGGACCCCGCTCCAGGAGCCCCGAAAAAATCTTGTGGGGGCCCCTGTGGGGCCCGGGGCAAATTGCCCCATTTGCCCTCCCCCCCCACCCTCCCCCGGGCAGCCCTGCCACCAGGCATTTCCCAGGCTGACCTGTGGTTATGGAGAAGTGTGTGCGAGGTGGGGGTAGGGAGAATCCATGTCAGTGACTCTGCTCTCTGTGCCCTGCTCACTTGTTCTGCCAGTGTTCCTGCAGAGGACCCGTCGGGAGAATCCCTCATTATGAGCCCAGAGGATTTCCACCGCATTAAGACAGCATCCCGAGTCCTGACCAAGGAGGAGCGCGAGGCCAGCATAGCAGCCCTCAAGGCAGAGAAGGAAGCTGTTATAGTATGTGTCTCCTGTCACTTCCTTTTTGTCAGCTGGTTTGTAGGCAGATTCCAGGATGCTGTTTGAAATGGCCATGTAGGGTTGACTTTGTGGGGAAAGGCTCACTGAAGGGGCTACGGCAGCCACCCCAGACATTCCTGGTGTGCTGGGTCCAGCTCTTGCTTGCCAGAGGCCATTGGGCTAGAGAGATGGGGAGGTGAGTGTGACGTTCCCCTCTGGTGTTGTCTAGACCGGTGATCTGCTAGGCCACTCCAATCCTTGACTCTGGGAGCCAGCCTTACCCTGCTCTGCTGTGAGAACCCCCACTCCTGGGCTGTTCACACACAGCCTCTGGCATGTAAGCTGCTCCCAGCTACTTGCAAGCGAATGACACTAGCCAATATCTCCAGTCCCAGACACAGCCCTAGGAACCTCCGTCTTGCAGTGTCCAGTTATGCCCACTGGACGCTGCAAATTTATATAAGTTCATCAATTTAACAAAGAAATTGATATGTCCCAGGCTTGTTATCCCAAGAGCCTCTGACACTGCAAACCAAACGCGCTGCTTCAGGTAGAGTAAACAAACAGATTTATTAACTATAAAGATCGATTTTAAGTGATTATAAGTCAAAGCACAACAAGTCAGATTTGGTCAAATGAAATAAAAGCAAAATGCATTCTAAGTTGATCTTAACACTTTCAATGTCCTTAAAAACTTAGATGCTTCTCACCACAGGCTGGCTGGTTACTTTTCAGTCAGGCTCTCCCCTTTGATCAGCATTTCATCTTGGCTTTGCCCCCTTACCCCTTCAGAGTCAGGTGAACATTACCTCATCGCAGTCCCATACTGCCCAAAGGAAGGGGGTGACTCCCTCGAGGGTCTAACACAAGGGTGGGCAAACTATGGCCCACGGGCCGGATCCGGCCCCTCAGGGTTTTGGATCTGGCCTGCGGCGCCACCGGCACCACGTCCCTGCGGCCCCCGGGTGAGGGGGCAAAGGGCTCCATGCGTTGCCCCTGCGTGCAGGCACCACCCCCGCAGCTCCCATTGGCCGGGGACAGGGAACCGTGGCCAATGGGAGCTTCGGGGGAGGTACCTGAAAGCGCGGCAAAGGCAGCGCATGCGGAGCCCTCCTCCCCCTGTCCCCCAGGGACCGCAGTGCTTCCTGGAGCGGCGCGGGGCCGGGGACAGGGCAGGCGTGCTGGGAGCCTGCCCTGGCCCCGGTGCATGCCGCTGCCACCCCGGAGTCGCTTGAGGTAAGCGGCGCCGGGCTGGAGCCCGAACCCCTCCTGCATCCCGCCCCCCCAACTCCCTGTCCTAAGCCCCCTGCCTGCACCCTGCATCCCTCCTGCACCCCAACTCCCTGCCCTGAGTCCCTACTGCACCCTGAACCCCTGTGCACCCCAACCCCCTGCCCTGAGCCCCCTGCTGCACCCTGCACCCCTCCTGCACCCCAACCCCCTGCCCTGAGCCCCCTCCCACAGTCCACACCTCTCCTGCACCCCTGCCCTGAGCCCCTCCTGCACGCCGCATCCCTCCTGCACCCCAACCCCCTTCCCTGAGCCCCCTCATACACCCTGTACCCCTCCTCTGCCCCAATCCCTTGCCCTGAGCCCCTTCCTGCACACCACACCCCCTCCCACACCCCGCGCTCCCTCCTGCACCCCAACCCCCTGCTCTGGCCCTGCATACAATTTCCCCACCCAGATGTGCCCCTCAGCCCAAAAAGTTTGCCCACCCCTGGTCTAACAGATTCTTTTGTTGCTGCCTGAGCCAGTGTCCATTGTTCCTGTGAGACTGGGCTGGGTTTGTCCCATCCATGTCCTGACGAGGCGTGAACTGCCTCTCTGCTCTTGGAGAGTTTTTGCCTGGGCTTGCTTTAAACCATGAGGAGACATTTTCAGCCTCATAACTATATACATGAAATTATAACCTATAACCTTACTATATCATTACTGTAACAATTACTATAACATCACTATAACAACCATGCTCGGTGCATTATGATTCTTCCGAAGACACCCAACATGACAAACTTTGCATTGGATACCACGCAGTCATTTTATAAAGATGAACATGGGGCTGTAGGGTGTTCCCCCGAGGTACCGTGTGTCACAGTGGGGTGCAGACTGCAAGGATGGGGTGGGGTTCTTGACCAGCCAGGCCCCAAACCATGTAGGGCTTTACAGAGGAAGCCCCTGGGTAAGCTCATGTCTGTGGGCCAGCAAACTGTTTATGCTGCTAACCCCAAACTGCTTCCCAAACTGTCAGGGGAGAGGGGTCATTGTGCTCCAGAGTGACCCCTGGTGGCTCCTAGCGATTGGCCGAGCGCTGGAAAGAGCTCTCCACCCAATGCTCCAAGCAGCAGAGACATGGAACTTGTACCCTACGCTGGGACCCAAGGGAGCAAGCCCAGGCCCTCTGATGGAGGGGTGTAGGGATTGCCCAGCCCCACAGTTCATATCCCAGTGAGAATCCTCACCCCGTGGGGGTGGGGAGACTGCAGTGCTACAACCTCAGGAAGTTCTGGCAGGGGAGAGAGTGGCTCAGTTAATGGACGTGGGTGGCTGGTACCAAACTCAGGGATCCCATGTAGGAAGGAGCATTCTGCACAAAGCCGCTGGCTCATGAGCACAGGATCGGGGGGAATATTGCAGAGGCCATGGTTCCAGGCAGCTCTCCTGTCTCGGACACGATAGGATTTGAGCGTCTCCCTCAGCAGTGCTGCCTCCCTGAAGCACCCCCCGTGCAGGTCGACCCCCACCCAGATATGGTGTCATGGTGGTGCTGGCCCAGAAGACTCTGGCTTGTGGCAGCACTCTGGAGCGAGGGTTCCTATGGCAGAGTCAGCCAGGCTCTCCAGTGCCAGGAATGTGGTGTGGGGATCCCTGTCAGCAGCCCGCCTTTCCCCTCCAGGCCGGGGTGAATGAGCGCAAGAACACCATGAAGCAGAAGGGGATAGTGCAGAAGAAGAAGGAGAAGCTGAGCGACCTGGAGGAGGAGGCCAAGGAGCGAGCCCAGTACCTGCTGCAGCGGGCCAACAGGATGCGCATGGAGCAGGAGGACGAGGTCAAGGAGCTCAGTGAGGTGGGGTCTCAGGCTCTCTGCTCTGCAGTCTGCCCCTCTCCCCGATAACTGGGCTCTTCTGCGAAGCAGGTCAGCACTGTACCCACTGACCCATGGCACTCAGAGCCAGGTTTATCCAAAGCAGGGCAAGCTCAGCACTGCCCTGGAGGGACCCTGTACAGGGAGAGGGAAGCTGAGTCTTCTTGGCCCCTGTGCAATGGCTGTCAGGGAAGGTGCCTGCTGTGATGGTGCAGATCATGACCTGTCTATGAGGAGTGGGACCAAGACTCATTCCACATGGTACCAGCCATCTGATAGCATGGACTTACGGTCCCTACTGACCTGGGCTGGATATGACCTGGTTACCTGAGTGGGGAAGCTCTTTGGGTCATTACCAGCCTCCTGTGCCGTGCTGTCCTTGCTGTACTCAGATGTGAGGAAACCAGGGTGCAGAAATGCTAAGAGACCTGCCCGAGGGCACATGGTGAGTCAGTGGCATGGCAGGGAATAGAGCTAATTCTTTGCTCTAACCACTAGATCACCGTCTCTGTTTCTTTCTTCTTGGACTGTCTCTCCCTGCCCCTCCCCCATCTGCAAGGTTGAGCCAGTGCGGTTTTTTATCCCCACAGATGATCCTGAACGCAAAATGCCAGGCGATCCGCGATGCACAGATGCTGGAGAAGCAGCTGATTGAAAAGGAGCTGGAGGAGGAGGAGAAGCGCCTGGACCAGATGATGGAGGTGGAGAGGCAGAAAGCCACCAAGATGCAGGAGGAGCTGGAGCAGAAGAGGAAACAGGAGCTGATCAGGTGATTCTGCAGCACTGGGCAGAGCTAGTCATAGTGCAGCCCCTCTCCCAGCACTTCCCATGGAAACCAGGAGAAACCTGCCTGTATGGCCATGGGGCCTGGTCAGCATAGCAGCCCTCAAGGCAGGTTTTGCAGGCATTTGTGCCGGGGACAATATGATGGGCCACTCATGTCTCCCTGCCAGAGATATTGTTGTGTCCTGTTCCCAGAGGGAGGCAACATCTCATCAAGCAGATAGAGAAGAACCAGCAGGAGAGGGCTATGAAGGCAGAGCAGCGGGATCAGGAGGCCCAGGAGATGCTGGATTATCTGGAGCAGCTGCAGATGGAAGACCTGAGGGTAAGAGAGAGACAGGTGAGGTGTCAGAGATTGATTCTGAGCCCGTCCAACCACTCTCCTCTCGCTCCCAGCAGTGTAAGTAAGGAGGCGCTGTTGCCAACCCAGCACATGTGAGAGGAGACTCAGACCCCGGCTCTCTAGTATCCCCTGGGGCCAGGGGAAGGGGCAGCCCAGAGCTAGTTAATCTCCTCACGGTTGAGGACTATGGGAAGCAGAGAAGGAGCCCACTTGGAAAGTGAGCAATTAGCAACGGGGCCCTTCTTCAGCCCCAGCCCAGTAGCTGGCTCCTCTGTCCCTCCTGGTACATGGTACCAAGAAGGCTCCAGGCAAATGCCAAAGCAAGAATGGGTCTGTGCTGGGGCCATTTTCCTGGGATCCCTCTCTCATGGCCACCTTGCCTTGTACCTTTCTCAGGACATGGAGCACAGACATGAGCAGAAGATGAAAATTCAGGCTGAGATTAAATGTATCAATGATGAAAACCAGCAGCGTAAGGAGGAGCAGCTGGCACAGGAGAGGATGGCTGACCAGCGGGTGCTGGAGTACCAGAAGCAGAAAATGGTATGTTCTGTGGGCAGTGGTACAAGAGACCAGGTGGCATTCCTGCCCAGTAAACTGAGGCTGCATGCAGGGCCGGCTTTACGAAGTGCGGGGCCCGATTCGAACAGTTTCGATGGGGCCCCGACAGGGATGACTTAAAAAAAAAAAAAAACACGTAAAAAAAACACATGGGGCTTGTACTCACCAGGCCGCGCTCCTAGTCTTTGGCGGCGGGTCTTTCACTCGCTCTGGGTCTTCGGCGGCACTGAAGGACCCGCCGCCAAAGTGCCACCAAAGACCCGGAGCGAGTGAAGGACCTGCTGCCAAAGACCTGGAGCGCTGCCGGGTGAGTAAAAATTTAAAAGGTGCCTCTAGCCAGGGAAGGGATTCTCTGCCACTTGCCCCCCACTCTGGGCGGCCCTGCCACTGGGCGCGGGGCCCTCTTAAGCGCGGGGCCCGATTCGGGGGAATTGGTGGAATTGGCCTAAAGCCGGCCCTGGCTGCATGTCACTGTGAAGGTTCTGCTCTAGTTCAGCCAGGAGTTCTGGGCAAGGTGCAGAAATTATTGGGTGAGGGGTGAGGTTCCCTGGCCAGTGCTATGCAGGAGTTGAGACTAGATCATCATAATGGTTCCTTCTATCATTAATATCTGTGAATCTATCAGCGAGATCCATCTGGGCTGATGGATGCTGGCATGTCCATATCCCGCAGGCAGAAACACACATCTGTATGAACCACATTTTCTGGTGCGTGAGCGTTGTTCAGCTAAGATCAGAGGGAGAATGTCTGGCTAGCTAGATGCTGGCTCCTGTAAGGAATCCAGACAAGAAGGGGAACAATTTACTAAGGGTCATGGTGGATTCTCCATCACAAGTCTGGATGTGTAGCTAAATATCTGCTCTAGGAATTATTTGGGGGAAGTTCTCTGGCCAGTGTTATACAGGGGGGTCAGAAATGTGTGTGTGAGCGAGAGACAGAGACACTGGGTGTGTATGATGCTGTGCGCCTGCATGTGGTGGCGATGGGGAAGGTTTACCTGTTAACAGCCCGGGTGCAGCTCATTGACCCGGCACTGTTTACCTGGTCCAGGCACGGGAAGCAGAGTTCGAGGCTGAACAGGAGAAGATCCGTCGGGAGAAGGAGATGGAGACGGCGCGTCTGAGGGCATTGCAGGAAAAGGCCCAGGATTACCAAGCAGAGCAGGTAACATGCTCGCTAAGCCTGCCTCTGTGCCAGTCCATCTCCCTCCCTGCCTCTCACTCCCCTGCTTCCATCCCAGCCAAGTCAAAACCTCAACAAACCCAATGGGAGTAGCAGGGGAATGGTTCCTCTTGCTAGACCAGTCCCTAGAGCCCTAGTGGTGTAGGGGGCATGGGTGGGGCGCACCCCCTGTCCAGGACACCGGGTCAGAGTGCATTACATCTGCACTCTCCAGAGCCAGTGGGCAAAGGGACCAAGGAAGGAGCCCGGGGAGATGCTGCATTCTCTTTACAACAGACTTGCATCTAGCAGCATGTTCCCCTGAGCAAACTCCTTCCCCAGCTCCAAGGAATTAGCAGCTTCCCTTCACACAGGATGTCTGTCCCCCTTGCTGGAGCTGGCAAGGGGCTAGCAAGGGCTGCTGGGACAGAGGTAAGATGGAGAAGCTGGAGCTTCTCTTCTCCGCTGGCTGTCCAGCCAGGAGCTATGTGAGCCCCTCACTCCACCCACTCTGCTCTGAGGAGGGAGATATTTCAGTGAAATGCACTGAGAAATGGACCTTGTTAAACCAGTTGTGTTGCTCTGTTGAGGCATCATGGTGTAGAGCAGCGTTCCCTTCCCCTGCCCTGGGAGGAGGTCTCACCCCATCCCTCGCCTTGGCAAGGGACCGGGAATGATGCTGTCGCCTCGCGCACCTCGTGGGGGTCTCACAGCAAAGCAAGGGAGACATGAGAAACCCGTGTCCACAAGGCTCTAACCTGGGCTGTGGCAGGGCAAGGGCCCCTGGCTGAGAAAGCTCTGCTCTTTGTCCTGGAGAGGCCACCTCAGGAGCACAGCCAGGCCTTGCTGCCATGATGGGGTGGGAGGCAGGTCTCTCAGGTGGCCCCAGCCCAGAGCTGTGGAGATCTCACCAACCCCATGGTGGACCCATGTGTCCTAGAACCTAGTGTTATGCACTCCCAGCAGCCTGCCTTGCTCAGGAGGTGGCTGCAGAGGCTCAGCATTAGACGAGTGGCTGCAGCATCCTATAGATTGGGCTAGTCAATTATTTTTTGTCAAGGTCCAAATTTCTTGGTCAAGGTACAGTCCAGGTCCACACTCCAGGGAAAATTAAAAAAAATAACAATAATAATGATAATAAGTAAGTAAAAAGATTTCAGGGTCCGTTCAAAAGCGTCTGGGGGTCCGGATTTGGCCCACAGTCTGCCTATTGACTACCCCTGCTATAGATTATCGTTGGCTCTGAAGGACCCTGAGGACCCTGAGGCTGTGAACTAGGTGCCAGCAGAACTCATAGATGGCACCAACCCATTGTTCTGTATCTCTCTTCCCTCCATTCAGCTCAGATCCCAAATCTAACAGGGTTTCTGTAACGTCCAGCACTGCTGCCTCTGCCCATGCTCAGCAACTCCAGCTGGGTCCGTCCTGCATCACTAGTAGGAGCATGCACATAGCTGGACGCTGTGCTGGGGGGGCAGGAGGCAGGACAGAACCCAGCTGGCTCCTCTGTAGCCCAGACAAAGGGAGCTCAAGGTCCTGAGCAGCAATCAGGCGTGTGGAGCTGTGCACACAGTGCAGCTAGGGTCCCTGCTCTGCTCGCAGCGGGAGTCAGTGCTCTCCCTTTCTGGCAGGACGCGCTGAGGGCCAAGCGGAACCAAGAGGCCACCGAGCGAGAGTGGCGCCGGAAGGAGAAGGAAGCTGCGCAGAGGAAGGCGGAGACTGAGGCCATGCTGAAGAAGAGTCGGCTGGAGCAGATAGCCCACAAGGAGCACAGCCTGGCTGTGCAGGTGCAGCGGGACCGCAATGAGTTTGAGAGGATCCTCAGGTAGAACGGGTGGCGCTGGTGGGGTCACTGATGTAGTAACTGAGATCCAGCCCTGGAGAGCCAGGTAGTTCAGGGCCCGGGTTCCCAGTGATGCTGCACCTTCCCTCTGCCCCGTCCAGTGCTGAAGGGACTGGGGCTGATCTCCTGTCCCCTCAGCACCAGGGCTTCCTTCCGAGGCTTTTCACACCATGGATTTCCTTTAGATGGACGATGGTTTTGTGTATCTTTGATCACATGATCAGAAAATTCTACCCAGCATGCACTGTGTCATTTCTGCCCCTCGAGCAGCATAGTGGGAAGCGGGGTTCTGTAGAAAATCTCCCTCTTTATGCCAGGCTCACGCTGCTCTCTGGCTGCTCAGCCTGGGAGATGGGCGGGCACATCAGACAAAACACTGGGCCTGAGCTGCCTGCTCAGACTGCAATCAGCTTTGGACCGCACTGGGAGCCTACCCATTACAGACCTGTCTGGGGAGCCCAGCTTCCCCCTTGAAGCCACGGTGGGAGGACACAGCCTGGGCAGTCGGCAGCAAGAACAAGGAAACCCTTGTCTGCATGGGAGGGTGCTTAGTGTGAGTGGGGAAGTGAAACTGGAATGCATCAGGAGGAACTTACGGCTGCGGCATGGGTTAGAGCCTTGGACAGAGCGTTATCTGCCCTTCCAGCGCCGCTGCTGGGGCGGGCAGCAGTTCGAGCACAGGGGTCATGCAGCACAATGTCGCCCTGCAGAGCCCAGCGGGATCAGATTGAAAAGGAGCGGAAGGAGCAGGAGCGGCGCGCAGCCCTGCATCTGAACCACGCCGACCAGGTGCGGCGCCAGGTGCGCGAGCACCAGCAGAAGCAGGTGCAGGAGCGAATCGCTACCTTCGAGGAGGGCAAGCGGCTGAAGGAAGAGGCACGCCGGCGCAGTGAGCGCATCAGTGAGATCAAGAGGAAGAAGATGGAGGAGCTCAGGTGAGGTTGCAGGGCTAAGCAGGAGGCCTGTGCCTTGGGAGTCTGGGCTTCTGGGATGGGCTTGGCTTGGCATGACATCAGCCCATTCATAGTGCTGGGGAAAGGCCATGGGATGTGGGAAGGGCTTAGAGCAGGGATTCTCAAACTGGGGGTCAGCACCCCTCAGGGGGTTGTGAGGTTTTTACATGGTGGGGTCGCGAGCTGTCAACCTCCACCCCAAACCTTTTGCCTCCAGCATTTATAATGGTGTTAAATATATAAAAAAGTGCCTTTAATTCATAAGGGGGGGTCGCACTCAGAGGCTTGCTATGTGAAAGGGGTCACCAGTAAAAAAGTTTGAGAGCCACTGGTTTAGAGGGTCACTGCTCACGCAGCACAGTCCAGCAGGATACCCCGTTACGGTTTGGGGTGCAATCCAGACCAGTAAGGGGTTGTGCCCTGTAACCCTGAATGCCGTAAATGCTCTGCTGCCATAGTTCACAGCCCGGACACCAACAGCCAGCAGACAGGTATGCGGTATCTTCCCCTTATTCACTGAATGGCTTTGTTACCTTTCATGTAAATGTAGCTTCATTGTCTCTGCCTGACGATGAGGCTGGTTAGACAAGTGAACACGCAGTTGTTTATAGCCTAGACTTGCTGACTCCCCAACCACCTGGTGAGCTTTAATGGTTCTGTTTACCACAATTGTAAATTGCATCCCATTGTTACCAATCACCTGCTTCTTTGGTATGCCAGCCCTATGCAGACATGTTTCTACTTTGTTCAAATACAGACTTTAAAACATAGTCCCAAAGGACTTGTCACATATATTCCACAATGATATTATTGACCTGTGTATTAGTAGCTTTTCAAATGATACCCCACAAGGATAGTTTGATCATTGTCGTGGGCGTAGGGTGTGAATACAGGGGTGTTTAGGGTCACAACCCCATCCCTGCTTTCTCTCCCCATATCCATGTGACGGGTTAGATCACAGAACCTCCCTTGGGAGCTGCCAACTGATGTGCCAAGACTACTTCTGGCCCTAATTTCCCTGCCAGCTCGGGACCCCAGCACCCTGTCTTGCTGAGCCAGACACGCCCGTCTGCTCCAACACAGACCCAGGGTCTGAATTACTTGCCCCAAAGCTGCAGACTTAACTGAAAGCAGCTTACAGAAGTGTTCTTGTCTTTAACACTCAGATGCCCAACTCCCAATGGGGTCTAAACCCCAAAAAATCTGTTTTACCCTGTATAAAGCTTATACAGAGTAAACTCATAAATTGTTCGGCCTCTATAACACTGATAGAGAGAGATGCACAGCTGTTTGCCTCCCCCCTCCCCAGGTATTAATACATACTCTTGGTTAATTATTAAGTAAAAAGTGATTTTATCAAATACAGAAAGTAGGATTTAAGTGGTTCCAAGTAGTAACAGACAGAACAAAGTGAATTACCAAGCAAAATAAAATAAAACACGCAAGTCTATGTCCAATACAGTAAGAAACTGAATACAGATAAGATCTCACCCTCAGAGATGCTTCAATACATTTCTTTCCTAGTCTGGGCACAATTCTTTCCCCTGGTACAGCCCTTGTTCCAGCTCAGGTGGTAGTTAGGGGATTCCTCATGATGGCTCCCCCTTTCCTCTGTTCCACCCACTTATATATCTTTTGCATAAGACGGGAATCCTTTGTCCCTCTGGGTTCCCAACCCCCACCCCCCCCTCTCAATGGAAAAGCACCAGGTTAAAGATGGTTCCAGTTCAAGTGACATGATCACATGTCACTGTAAGACTTCATTACCCACTTGCCAGCACACACATATACAGGAAGATTTACAGGTAAAACAGAGCCATCTAGGGTGACCAGACGTCCCGATAAAATCGGGACTGTCCTGATTTTGAGGAGTTTGTCCCGCATCCCGACCAGAGTACAGTTGGGACACCATTTGTCCCGATATTTTGTTTCCTGGTCTTCGGCGGCAATTCGGTGGAGAGTCCTTCAGTCACAGATGGTCTTCGGCGGTATTTCGGCAGCGGGTGCTTCTGTCTTTGGCGGCAAGGTTTATTACCCGCCACCGAAATACCGCTGAAGACCGTCCGCGACTGAAGGGCTCTCCACCGAATTGCTGCCGAACTCCTGGACGTGTGAGTGTAAAAAAACAAAAACAAAAAACATCCCCACTGCGGCGGTCCTGATATTTTCCCCTTAACATCTAGTCACCCTAGAGCCATCTGCAGTCAATTGTCCTGGTTAATGGGAGTCATCAAGATTCCAAACCACCATTAATGGCCCACACTTTGCATAATTACAATAGGCCCTCAGAGTTATATTTCATATTTCTAGTTTCAGATACAAGAGTGATACATTTATACAAATAGGATGACCACACTCAGTAGATTATAAGCTTTGTAATGATACCTTACAAGAGACCTTTTGCATGAAGCATATTCCAGTTACATTAGCATATTTTCATAAAATCATATAGAGTGCAACGTCACAATCCACTCCCTGGTTCTGGGCCCAGCAGGGTAGATGGGGGCTGTGGAGATGATGGGGAGCAGGTGATGGAGTCGGCAGGGAGATGCGGGGAGGAGCAGCCACTGAGCAGAGCTGGGCAGGCCAGCAGAGGAAGCTGGTTAGCAGGGCTGAAACAGTTCACTGGTGTTAGCTGGGAAGAGCAGGAAAGGTGCCTAGGGCTGCCCCCAAGGCTTCCCCTTCTGCCTCAGTACACTCGGAGCCTCCCCTCCAGCCCTCTTTTCTGCCCCCCAGCACTTCCTCCACCATACACACGTGGGGATGGAAGAGGCAGCAGATTCCCTCCAGCTGGTGCCAGCCCCCTACCTCTTGGTCAAACAGAACCAGCCCCATCTTCATGGTGACCAGGCAGCAGGGCGCCAGGGGGAGCAGCCAGAGGGACAGATTTAAATTCCATGGAGAAGAGGCCCCCTGCCTCACCAGCCCAAGGCCCCAGTGACCATGGCAAGGAGGGTGGTAGTGCCAAGTCCAGTGTGGCCCTCCCAGCTGGCTCTGTGGGACCTGGAGAGCGTGGGGCTCGGGCCGTGGGCCAGGCCCATACCCCAGCATTCTGCAGCAGGACCTTGGGGCTTGACGTCCCTTCCCTTGTTTTCTTTGTTTCTAGAGCTGCCGGCCTGCCTGAGAAGTACTGTGCCCAGGTAGAGCGCCGAGGCCTTGTTGAGCCAGCCTCTGTGCACTGAGGGTCTCCAAGGCAGCATAGCCCAGCCCAACCTGGCTGCACCGCATGGCAAGGAATCGCAGCCCAGCCTCACTAGGGGCCTAGATTGTATATTTTGTTAGTTTCTGAGTGTGTTTTATGAATAGAGATATTTATGGAGGTGTTGGTGTCCTTCGCTTTGCTGTGTCCCCGAGCCAGCCCCACCAGGGAAGGAGGGAACAGCATCTCCTCTCCAGCTCGGCCCACCTCTATGGGCTGTGGAGACTGGCTCACCCATGCTCCCCAGGTGAGAGGGACGCATTAGTGGGTATCTCTCCTCCACTTCCATGGAGGGGCTTGTGTCAGGTCCTGGACTGGCACATGGGTGGTCCAACTGCAGGCTTCCTGGGTTACTGTGGGCAAGGTGCATGGGCATTTTCTTCACTGTGCTACAGTCCTCAGCTCTGTTACAAGGGGCTCCTTAGCCGGATTGTGGCCAGATCCAGACCAGCCAGTCACTGATCCCATATCCCCACGTCCATCTGTAGAGAATGGGAAAGGCTGGAGTCATGTTCTGATGTCTGAGAAGGGCAAGATAATCCATACGCTCCTGAGGCAGCCCTGGAAATCCTGCTGGGCCCCTGCCCTCCGGATGGCATCAGCTCCAAGGGAGAAATCCATACAGGAACGTCACCCCGAACAATCCTTTGGACAACGTTAGATACAGCGCAGGTGGATCCCTTCCGTGGCTTGACTGTGACTTGATGGCTTTCAGCTCAGTTCCAGATCGCGCTCCCTGGGCTTTAATAACCCTGGGCTTTAATAACCCTTGTCATTAAAACTGAATGAACAGTGTAGCTGCTGCCAGAATACCATCAAGAACTCTCAACAGGCTCATTCTCCCAGTACACCCTGTCCTTGGCTCCCGATTCCCACTTGGATGGCTGACAGTCCCCGCACAGCCCCCCCGCCCCTCCGTCCTGTGTGCAGTATTGGCTCTGTAGTGCTGTAGGGATTGGTGCTGAGAGCAGCACTAGAGTTAAAGTTGAAACTGGATTTTCCTTTGCAGTCTAGTTCTGTTCTGCCATCAGTGTTTTTTGGAACAAATTCTTGACGTATGTTCTGAGAACGGATGTACTGGAGGGAGTCACATTGCATGGGGAAACGGACTGGCGCCAAGTGCAGCAACAGCAGAAAATCCCTGAGTACAGATAGAGTGCTCCCAGCTGTGCTGTTCAGGAGTGCCAAGAGCCAGTGTCTCAGGCACAGCAGCGTACCCCGTGGAGCACTTTCTCCAGAAGAATCACTGACAGAGGGGTTGGGTTTCAGTGGTAGCCGTGTTAGTCTGTATCAGCAAAAAAAAAACAAGGAGTCCATGTGGCACCTTAGAGACTAACAAATTTATTTGGGCGTAAGTTTTCGTGGGCTAGAACCCACTTCATCAGATGTATGAAGTAAAAAATACAGGAGCAGGTATAAATACATGAAAGGATGGGGATTGGGGCAGGAAGATTTGCCTAAGTGAAGGCTCCAGGCACCCATGTCCCTGGGACAGAAGATTCTCCAGCTGCTCCTCACAGCTCCTACAACAGCATCTGCCTGTACCCCAGAGGTGATAAACCCTTGCTGTTACAGAGAGGCCGAGGCCGGGAGGAGGAGGGGGAAAGGAGGAGAAAGAGAGCAAGCAGGGAATGGAAAGATGAGAAAAATCATTGGAGGGTCTTTGATAGAGGGAGGTGCAGGCTGGCTTGCCTCCCTCCTCTGGCTCCTGCAGGTCCAGCTCTGTTCCCATGTCCCAGAACAGCATGGTCCTGTAGATGGCATCAGGGTGGTGCTGAGATCTCAGCTGGTGGGCCTACCTCTCCCTCTCTGGACGTTTGGAGAGGATGGCATCGGTCATGGAGCTCAGGGTTTCTTCTGCTGAATAATTCAGAGCAGAGTGATGGACACAACAGATCTGAGAGCGTGTGAATCTCTACAGTGCCTTGCGGGCCTCAATCAGCGCAGCGGCCTTGGAGAGGCTGTGTGCCTGTCCTGTGCTGAGGCAGATGGGGACAGATTGGTGCAGGCTAGAGCAGCCTGAGGGCTGCCCTAAGTAATAGGCTCTCTAAGTGTTGTGTCAGCAGAGCTTAGCTTGGGTGCAGGACTCTGTAGGCCATGTCTCCTCCTGTCCCTGAACGCCCCCTGTGCCAGTGGTTTTGCAGTGGTGGCACAGAGCTGGGAGATCCAGGCCTCTTTGCATAGCTTAGCATAGGGTTACCATATTTCCACAAACAAAAAAGAGGACACTGGGGGTGGGGGGGAAGCCCTGCCCTAGCCCCGCCCCGCCCCATCCACTCCCTCCCACTTCCCACCCCCTGACTGCCCCCCTCAGAACCCCAACCCCCCCTGCTTCTTGTCCCCTGACTGCCCCCTGCTGAGAACCCCCTACCCTAACTGCCCCCCCCCCCAGGACCCTACCTGTCCCCTGACTGCCCTGACCCTTATCCACTCGCATGGGTGGCAGGGTTGTAGAAATTTTGGTGGTGCCCAGAACCCCCCACCCCACCTGCCTAAGGCTCTGGGAGGGGGGTTGGGTGGGGGGAGGAGGTCTGGGGTGCAGGTCCTGGGCTGGGGATTAGGGTGCAGGAGGGGTGCAGGTTCTGGGATAGAGTTTGGGTGCTGGGTGCAGGCTCCGGGCTGGGGCAGGGGGTGGGTGTACAGGAGGGGGTGAGGGGTGCAGGCTCTGGGATGGAGTTTGGGGGTGAGAGGCGGTACAAAGGGAGGGGGTGCAGGCTTTGGGAGGAAGTTTGAGGGCAGGAGGGGGTGTGTGGGAAGGGGGAGGGGGATTGGGAGGGAGTTTGGGGATAGGAGGGGATGCAGGGGTGAGGGCTGTGGGTCTGGGGATGAGGGGTTCATGATGCAGGAGGGGGCTCAGGGATGGAGCAGAGGATTAGGGTGTGTGGGGATGAGGGCTGGGGCTGGGGGGTTTGGGGTGTTGGAGAGGCTCAGGGCTAGGGTGGAAGGGCAGGGTAAGGGCAGCCTGTCTTCCCATTAGTGGATGGGGGCACTAGGACCCGGGGGCAGCAGACAGCAGTTGCTGCTGGCTCTGGCAGTACACGCAGACAAGGGAGAGGCAGACAGGGAGGGGGGGACCCACGGAGGGGGGGATGCGCAGAGGGGGGATGGCAGGTGGAGGCTGGGGACCCATCCAACACTCCCCCGCTCCCTGACTGCCCCCCCCCCCACTCCTCTTACCATTCTGGCTCCACATGGGTCGGTTTGTTTGTTACACAGGACTACAGAGAGAGGGAGGGGGGAGCAGGGGAGGGCTCTGGCTGCTGGAGGCCAATGGGAGTGGGTCAATCGGCCAAGCCGCCCAATCAGCAGCCACACTCTGCATGGAAGGGAGGGAGGGAGGCGAGGGAGAAAACCTCCCCGGACATTTTAACCTTGTTACCAATTCCTCCCGGACGGCTATTTAGAGACGCAAAAGCCGGACATGTCCGGGGAAATACGGACGGATGGTAACCCTAGCTTAGCAGGGGCAACGTGTCCCCAGAGCGAGGGTCAATCCCTAGCCCAAAATGTCCCAGACTTGTTTGTTATAACGGGACAGGGAATAAGGCCTGACTGACAGCCACACAGAGGAGAGCATTGAGGTTGTCTGGGCTAGGAGGGTAGGGACCGTGTATCATAGAAGAGGTGCTGTCGATAGGTCCGTGGCTTTAGAATATGTTCTGTGGTGCTGGGTGTTGTATCATTGTCCCTTAGGAACTCTAAGTGCTTTTCCAGAAGCATTTATGTTTGAATAGCCACAGGCCCCGTACCACCTTGTGACCTCTCATAAGCAGATTCTCCCTAGCAGGAATTGGAGTACTTGTGACACCTTAGAGACTAACATACGAGTTTTTTCATGAGGTTGATGGATTTCCACTCCATACGGCTAAATGCAGTGCCTTGCATAATGACAGGTTTCAGAGTAGCAGCCGTGTTAGTCTGACTAAGGTTAGTCTCTAAGGTGCCACAAGTACTCCTGTTCTTTTTGCGGATACAGACTAACACGGCTGCTACTCTGAAACCTAGCAGGAATTGTGCATCAAGTAATTTCTCAGTAGGAGAGTCCCTCAACCCTGTACGTTGTCAGAAGTCAGAGCCAGACGCTCAGAGACGTATGCACCAAGCGTTCTCAAAGGAAACCCAGAGGAAACAGCTACCTCCCTGGATAGGCTCAGCCCTCTGACTAAGAGCCAGCCGCACTAACCCTGTGCCACAGCGATGGTTTGCTAAGATAATGGGAGGAAGCAGGTGGTGTGACGCTTGTCACTGGCTTTTCTCCAGGAGGCTATTTCTGCATCCAGGTGGCGTTTGTAGAGAACTCTGTAAATGGTACAGCTTGGAGAGAAGTCGTGACATTCATCTGCAGAGCCCAGGTTACACAGCTCTGCACTGGGGCGTGGTGTAAACTGGAGGGTGGGGAAGTGGAGGAATGCCAGCTCTTTAAGGGGGATGTCTCAGCCAGACCATTAGCAGCACATTAGGATAGGGACCATTAGCAACAGTCCGTATCCCCACCACCCAAACCCAGCCTCAAGTTGCGCAGATGTAGCATCATGGAGGTGCCTGTCTGGGCTCCGCATCTCATTTTGGGCCAAGTTTTGCACTTACAGCAGGGATTCAACCACTTTGTTACTGTGAAAAGTGCGAATTAGCCTTCAACATGACCGTGCGTGCTCTGAGTGTGGAATAGGTTTTCTGAGAATGTACCAGGACATCTGTTAACTAGTTTGAATAAAACCAATTAAAAATGGATCCTCTAAGATTCTGAGACCCCTACATCAGACCTTTTCTGTCTGCGATGATCTGAACAGAATAACCCTAACTCTTCCAGCTTCCCACTGAAATCCTGCACATTGACCATGTTTCCAGCCACGTTTTAGAGGCAATGGCCATTTTTGACATTACTCAGAGTGAAAGTTTCTCCTTCAGCAGAGGCTGACCTATAGTTGGTCAGAGAATGCCATGAGCTGCCCCCTTTCAAAATGGGCTGCCATCTTCTATTGTTCTCAATGAGGCCGAAATGCCAGGTGCCCTCAGCAGAAATGTCCACTGCCTCCATTTGCTGGCTCTTTGCAGGGGTCCTGAATCTGCTTCCTTGCAACACAGGATGCTGCTACTGTTTTCACTGAATGCAGCTCGGTTTCACTCATGCTGGAAGCAACGGCAGCTTGGAGCCATTTTGAAAGAGGGCCATTCTTCATAGAATCAGAGAAGATTAGGGTTGGAAGACACCTCAGGAGGTCATCTAGTCCAACCCCCTGCTCAAAGCAGGACCAACCCCAACTAAATCATCCCAGCCAGGGCTTTGTCAAGCCGGGCCTTAAAAACCTCTAAGGTTCCTCGGTAACCCATTCCAGTGCTTCACAACCCTCCTAGTGAAATAGTGTTTCCTAATATCCAACCTGGACCTCCCCCACTGCAACTTGAGACCATTGCTCCTTGTTTTGTCATCTGCTACCACTGAGAACAGCCGAGCTCCATCCTCTTTGGAACCCCCTTTCAGGTAGTTGAAGGCTGCTATCAAATCCCCTCTCCCTCTACTCTTCTGTAGATTAAACAAGCCCAGTTCCCTCAGCCTCTCCTCATAAGTCATGTGCCCCAGGTCCCTGATCATTTTCGTTGCCCTCTGCTGGACTTCAATTTGTCCACATCTTTTCTGTAGTGGGGGGGCTCAAAACTGGATGCAATACTCCAGATGTGGCCTCACCAGTGTCGTTTCTCAGAAGCTGATTTCATTTTGCAACCTCTGACGAATTTTCAGTTACAAAAAATAACAGCAAAAAGTGACCATTCCCCCTCCCTCAATATTTATCCTCTAAAGCTGACACAGGGACGGAAACGTGTGCATGCGGATATGTGATTGCACTCGGGGGGGGGGGGGGGGGGGGGAGAGAGAATCTCCAAAACTTTCTTTTGTGCTGGAATAGCCAGGGCAGCTGGGAATGCTCTACATGTCTCAGCAAGCAGGGACTCCTCCAAGCAATCTGGACTCCAGCCAGGCCTGCCCTTCGTCTGGGAAGTGTCTGGGAGGGGAGCATGCAGAGCCCGTGGGGATGCACTGCGAGAGCGGGCAGGTCTCAGGCTCCCTATCTTTAGCTGAGCTTCATGGAGTCTTCTCTGCCGCAACACACGCCTATGGGCAGAGGCGGATTAAGATTTACTGGGGCCCTGGGCACATCCCCTTCCCCCCCAAGGCCACGGCCAGAAGCAGGGCCATGGTAAGAGCTGCCTGGGGAGCCCTGAACCCTCCACCTGGCCGGGGCAGTGCACTCTGGAAGGCAGGGACATGGGCCAGGGGCTGCTCTCAGCCCCCCTGAACCGCTGCCCAGGGCAGGTGGAGGATCTGGGGCTCCCCACAGCTGCCTGGGCTCCCTGGGCGGCTCTTGCCACAGCCTAGGGCAGTGGTCCCCAATATGTGTGGCATGTCCCCTAAGGGGGCACAGAGGAGTATGTTGGGAGGGCACAACAGGGCCTGGGTCAGCCCCCATGGGGAGTGGGGAGGGAGTGCACCCTAGCTCCAGCTATGGCTTCGCTCCTGACCATGCCCCCAGCTGCAGCTACAGCCCCACTCCTGGCCCCTGGCTCCCAGCCCCCACTCCCAGCTCTGGACCAGGGGAGCACCCAGCCCAGCCAATTATACCGGTGCAGCGTCCCCACGCTGAGTCCAGAGCATTTCGCACCCACTCCTGCTCCCTTCGGCCTGGGAACGGGATCCAGTCTGGGTAAGGGGGGGCGACCAAAAAAGTTTGGGGACCACTGGCCTAGGGTGACCATATGTCCTATTTTGGCCCCAGTTTGGCCTCTTGCCAACTAGATAATCAGTTGGCAAGAGCAAATGGGACAAATGCCCAGTTTTGCCAAAAAGGGGTTCGGGGGATGAGTGGCAGGGCTTGGTTGGGGGGGGGGATGAGTGGTGGGTATTGAAGGGGGGCAAGCAGTGGGGCCTGGGCCAACCCCACGTAGGGAAGCAAGGGGGCTTGGGCCATAGGGTGACCAGACAGCAAATGTGAAAAATTGGGACAGGGGTGGGGGGTAATAGGAGCCTATATAAGAAAAAAACCCAAAAATTGGGACTGTCCCTATAAAATCGAGACATCTGGTCACCCCAGTGGGCCAGCTCTGCTCAGGGGGTGGGGAGGGGCTTGGGTGAGTGGCTTGGGCCAGCTCCTCACGGGGGGAGAGGGGAGCGAATATGGTCATCCCACCGCAGCCGGGCTCCTGCTTCTGGCCTGGCCAGGGTGTGGGGCCTCAGAGGAAGAGGAGGAGCAGGGATAGGGGCCAGAGTTTCGGTGATTTTGCGGGCTGCTGTCAAATTGGCTGGGGCCTTTGGGCACATGTCCCATGGGCCCATTGGTAATCTGCCATGGCCTAGGGGAGGCAGACAGTGCCATCCGGAAATAGGGCCAGTCTCCAGGATCATCCTGGAGTCTCCAGGAGTAAAGATGAACCTTTAATTAATTAATTAAACCAGCACTGGCAACCCCAGCCGGAAACAAGCACCGGCTTGGCAGCAGGCCCAGCTCAGGCAGCAAAGGGAAGGGGGGTGTGACGAACTGGGACTGTTCTTACTGTGGTCTTTGAATGCTGACAGGGGAGTGTGGCTAGGACAGTCTGCATTGGGGGATGGGAGACTGACCGACAGAGAGTACCTGAGCATGTAACATGAGAACCCAGGAAGGGGTTAGAGGCCAGGTGCCACCTTTGCCCGGGAAACTGAACAAAGGCTGTGGGAGGGGTCGCTGAAGAGAGAGTTTTTTCAGGAGCTGGCTGATGATATTGCTGGGAGGCAGACGGGGCTCTGACCTCGCAAGGGGGCTGGGGCACCCTGGGACCCCAAGATGGACCCAACTGAGGGGGTTTCTGTTGTCTGTGCCTGCAAGACCTGTCTTGGACTGTATTCCTGTCGTCTAAATAAACCTTCTGCTTTACTGGCTGGCTGAGAGTCATGGTGAATCGCAGGAAGCCGGGGGTGCAGGGCCCTGATTCTCAGGCCCTGCCCTTTGGGGAGTTGCCAGCCCATGCTCCTGGCCCTTCTGTTCAGCTGTCCAGTCTCTGCTCCCCACAGGCTCTGTGCCTTGCCTGCTGGCCAGCCAGCCTGTGTCCTACTGCTGCAGCTCCAGTCCTCTCCTGCTGCTGGGGCACAGAGAACCCCATCCTTAGCCTTATCCTACTGCAGCCCAGGAGAGCCGAGGGTCTGCTCCCCTACCCCTGCTGACCTGCCCAGGCGGGAGAGAGAAAAGCAGTGAATCTGCTGCTCGGCAGCTTGCTCTGAGTCATTGCTGCCTTTCTCTGGTGCTCCTAAGGCACTTGTCATGCTGGTGCCAATTCTCTGCACCCAGCCCAGCCAATTATACCAGTGCACTGGCTGCAGCGTCCCCACGCCGAGTCAAGAGCATTTCGCACCCACTCCTGCTCCCGTCGCCCTGGGAACGGGATCCGGCAGCTCAGTGAAGGGACACTCCTGGCTGAAATGAGATGGCTCTGCCAGCCCAGGTCCCAAGGAGAGCGCTGAGCTGGGGAAATAGTGCCGCTGTCTGTGGGTGAGAACAGACCTAAGGGACAAAGATGCTGAATCTTGGTTTAGGGTTTACAGGGACGCTGTGCCACTGGATCCAGCCAGCCTAAAGGACGCTGCGCCTCTCCGCAGATCCCATGACATGGGACATGTTGCCGAGTGGTGCGAAGAGGGGACTGGGCCCCAAGGCTTTGGGGTTCTATTCTTGCCTCCACCACTGAGCTTAGATTTATTTATCCATGTGCTTGCACGTGACAGGAGTCCTGCCTCCATGAGCCAAAGTCATAGGCAAGTTCTGAGGTTCCCATTAGAGCCGCAGGAGAGGAGACACGCAGCCTCCCAAACCTCTGCCGCTACCTGTGGCTGGGTGCAGATCCCCATCTGAGATAGCCACTGGGTGCCTGAGGGAGCCAACCAACCAACACTCCCAACACCAGCTCAGCCAGCTCACGCCATCCATCCCTGAGTCAGCCAGGCCGGGGAGCAGGGAGGCTGCCCAGGCCCCAGACACTGGGGTCTGCAGAGCTGAGCGTCATCCAGGTAACAGCAGCACTACAGCTCAGACCCCTCCTACTCCCCCAGCAGCCAGCAGCCTCCCACATGCAGCAGGGATGGGGGGAGACAGACTGGGGTGATAGGGAGAGACCTCCAAGCATGAATCCATCTTGTCAGTTGCAGCCCTCACTGGGGAGGCAGGAGGGTGCAGTGGTTAGAGGGCCCTTGCTATGGGGAGAGCTGCGTTCGCATCCCTGCTCTGCACAGCCACAGCCGCACTGCACCACCGGCACTGAGTCACTCAGGGCTAAATCCACAGAGGGACGTAGGTGTTGCAGTGCCTGGCGTTCAGGTGCCTGCCTGCCTGGGCGCCAGGCTCCCTGTACAGGCTGGGGCTCACAGAAACCAGCACGAGAGCAGGGAGCTGCCCAAGCTTGCTAATAGCGAGAGGCCTAAGCCCCTCCCCTCAACAGGAGTTCGGAGCTCTCTTGGGATTCTCAGCTGTGAACCCTCTCCTGGAGGGGTGGGGATTTGAAATGGGAGTGCCCTGACCCCTGGGTATCCGGCTATTCTGCCATACCCCAGGCTGCTTGCCTGAAACATTCCCACTCTGCTGCCCACGGCTGTCTTTTGTGTGGGTCAGGTGTGCTCAGAGCCGGCCTACAGGTGAGATATGCGGGGGAGGGGTTGCCTGGTTTGAGAATCTGGTTTGACACCTTAAATGACTGCTTCTTGGAGCAGTTAGTCCTGGAATCCACCAGAGGAGAGGCAATTCTTGATTTAGTCCTAAGTAGAGCACAGGATCAGGTCCAAGAGGTGAATATAGCTGGGCCACGTGGTAATAGTGACCATAATATAATTAAATTTAACATCCCTGTGGCGGGGAAATCTCCACAGTGGCCCAACACTGTAGCATTTAATTTCAGAAAGGGGAACTACACAAAAATGAGGTGGTTAGTGAAAGAGAAATTAAAAGGTACAGCATCAAAAGTAAAATCCCTGCAAGCTGCGTGGAAACTTTTTAAAGACACCATAATCGAGGCTCAACTTAAATGTATACCCCAAATTAAAAAAACACAGTAAGAGAACCAAAAAAGAGCCACCGTGGTTAAACAACAAAGTAAAAGAAGCAGTGAGAGGCAAAATGGCATCCTTTAAAAAGTGGAAGATAAATCCTAATGAGGAAAATAGAAAAGAGCATAAACTTTGGCAAATGAAGTGTAAAAATATAATTAGAAAAACCAAGAATTTGAAAAACAGCTAGCCAAAGACTTCAAAAGTAATAGCAATTTTTTTTAAATACATCAGAAACAGGAAGCCTGCTAAACAATCAGTGGGGCCACTGGACGATCCAGATACTAAAGGAGCACTCAAAGACAATAAAGTCATTGCGGAGAAACTAAATGAATTCTTTGCATTGGTCTTCACTGTTGAGGATGTTTGGGAGATTCCCAAACCTGAGCCATTCTTTTTGGGTGACAGATCTGAGGAACTGTCCCAAATTGAGGTGTCATTAGAGGAGGTTTTGGAACAAATTGATAAACTAAACAGTAATAAGTCTCCAGGACCTGATGGTATTCACCCAAGAGTTCTGAAGGAACTCAAATGTGAAATTGCAGAACTACTAACTGTCATCTTTCAGAGTAACAGCCGTGTTAGTCTGTATCCGCAAAAAGAAGAACAGGAGTACTTGTGGCACCTTAGAGACTAACAAATTTATTAGAGCATAAGCTTTCGTGGACTACAGCCCACTTCTTCGGATGCATCCGAAGAAGTGGGCTGTAGTCCACGAAAGCTTATGCTCTAATAAATTTGTTAGTCTCTAAGGTGCCACAAGTAACTGTCATCTGTAACCTATGTTTTAAATCAGCTTCTGTACCAAATGACTGGAGGATAGCTAATGTGACGCCAATTTTTAAAAAGGGCTCCAGAGATGACCCTGGCAACTACAGGCCAGTAAGCCTGACTTCAGTACTGGGCAAATTGGTTGAAACTATCGTAAAGAACAAAATTGTCAGACACATAGATGAACATAATTTGTTGGGAAATTGTCAACATGGTTTTTGTAAAGGGAAATATGCCTCATCAATCCACTACAATTCTTTGATGGGGTCAACAAGCATGCGGACAAAGGAGATCCAGTGGATATAGTGTATTTAGATTTTCAGAAAGCCTTTGACAAGGTCCCTCACCAAAGGCTCGTAAGCAAAATAAGCAGTCCTGGGATAAGAGGGAAGGTTCTCTCCTGGATTGGTTACTGGTTAAAAGATAGGAAACAAAGGGTAGGAATAAATGGTCAGTTTTCAGAATGGAGAGAGGTAAATAGTGGTGTCCCCCAGGGATCTGTACTGGGTCCAATCCTATTTAACATATTCATAAAAGATCTGGAAAAAGGGGGAAACAGTGAGGTGGCAAAATTTGCAGATGATACAAAACTACTCAAGATAGTTAAGTCCCAGGAAGACTGCGAAGAGCTACAAAAGGATCTCACAAAACTGGGTGATGGGGCAACAGAATGGCAGATGAAATTTAATGTTGATAAATGCAAAGTAATGCACATTGGAAAACATAATCCTAACTATACATATACAATGATGGGGTCTAAATTAGCTGTTACCACTCAAGAAAGAGATCTTGGAGTCATTGTGGATAGTTCTCTGAAATCATCCACTCAATGTGCAGCGGCAGTCAAAAAAGCGAACAGAATGTTGGGAATCATCAAGAAAGTGATAGGTAATAAGACAGAAAATATCATATTACCTCTATATAAATCCATGGTATGCCCACACCTTGAATACTGCGTGCAGATGTGGTCGTCCCATCTCAAAAAAGATATATTGGAATTGGAAAAGGTTCAGAAAAGGGCAAAAATGATTAGGGGTATAGAACGGCTTCTGTATGAGGAGAGATTAATAAGACTGGGACTTTTCAGCTTGGAAAAGAGGCGACTAAGGGGGGATATGATAGAGGTCTATAAAATCATGAGTGGTATAAAGAAAGTAAATAAAGAAGTGTTATTTACTCCTTCTCATAATACAAAAACAAGGGGCCACCAAATGAAATTAATAGGTAGCAGGTTTAAAACAAACACAAGAAAGTATTTTTTCACGCAATGCACTGAGTGGGTCTGTAACGGGCCTCTTCCCAGTGTAGGCTTGGTGTCAGGGCGCCATTGTCGCCATTGTAAACCAAGTTCTGTGTTATTCCCAGCAGAGCAGCCTGCCCAAGGAGACCTGCTGGCTTCCTCTTCGGAGACCAACAAATAACTGAGTCGTTGTCAACAATTGTAAGTAATCACAGAGCTCTTTCTGGGCAAACCTGTTTGATTCTTAAAGTAAAAGCACTACAGACCCTACAGGTATGTGAGAGCCCCCAGCCCTTCAGCACCCCATCCATGCGCTCACCTTGGTGGTCACAAGCTCATCACAGCTTCAGCTCAGAACAAGCACATGCGTTTAGTCCTCTCCTTAGCCAGGTCAGGGAGCAGAGAATTAGTAGACAGTGGGTTTTCCTCCCCGCAGCATAGCTTCAACAGGGATTCTAAGTGGGCATTTCCATTATTCCCCTTACCCCCAGTACTTCCTAGGAAATCTGCTTCACAGTATTGTTCCATAAAGCCCGTTGACATTCCTAATCCCTCCAGAGACTGCATTTTGGAGACAAGGCGGGTGAGGTAATAGAGTATCTTTAAACTTGGTCCAATAAAAGGTATTACATTGTCCACCTTGTCCCTCTAGAGATTACATTAGTCTTCTAGAGAAGGTAGCTGCATAGAATTGCACAATAACACACCCCCAGCTGCATTGTTAACACAATGGACCCCAAAGGTATTAAGCCTAACTCAATAACATTTAACTTAATTCAATAAAGTGCCTTCAGTCTATTGTTGGCCTGTCACACACGGATTGTACGCTCCTTGGACAGGCACCGTCTCTTTGTTCTGTGTCTGAACAGCACCTAGCATAGTGTGGTTCCAGCCCAGCACTCGGCCTCGTAAACTCTACGGCAGTGGTCCCCAAATTGTGGGGCATGCCCCCCTTTGGGAGCATGGAGGAAAGTTTATGGGGTATAGGGGGGCTTGGGCCAGCCCCATAGGGTTGGGGAGGGAGCACCACCCAGCCCAGCTCTGCCCCCAGATCTGCTCCTGCCCCTCCCTCATCCACGGCTCTGCTCACGGCCTTGGCCCCGCCCCCAGCTCTATTCCCGGCCCCGGCTCCTGGGCGGGACAGGAGTAAGGGGGGCATGACATGAAAAGTTGGGGACCCATTGCTCTACAGTAACACAACTAAATAACTAATAACTGAGCTGTGCCTGGCTCTGGAGCACCTTGGTCATGGTGGTCTGTGCCCCCAGGCCCGGCTGCAAGGACCTTGGGCATTTCTTTGTGTCTGCAGCTGCTGGGGGACCCCATGGGGGTTCTGGTGAGGGCAGGAGGCCAGGACAGATTGTTGCTGAGCTCAGGATCCAGAAGCTGATCAGCCTAGTGGTGCGACAAGGAAGAACGCTGTGATGAGACGTTGTCAGCTGCCCCCCAGGGAGTGAAGCCCCATGAGCGTGAGCCTTGCGGAGGGGTGTGGAGCAGAGGAGTGCCAGGGCATCGGAGCTGGGCCCGGCGTGCCTCCCAACAGTCATTCTGGCTTCCCCACAAGACACTTCTCATCAAACCAGATCTATTCTGGGCTGGAGAAATCACAGATGCTGCAGAGCGTGTGGCTGGCTCAGAGCCTTCACGTGGATCCAGTCCTCTAAGGGTTAAATCAGAAAAATGAGCTCCGAGCTGGGTCAGTAACTGGAGCAGCAGGTGGCCCAGCAAAGTGTTAATAACCAGGCTGCGGCTGAGTCTGGCTGGAGGAACAGGCTGGGCAGCACTGAAGGGGCTGGTTCCGCACCACTGACAACATGGGTGTGGGGCCCATCTGGGAAACCACAGACCCAGGCTGTGCCCAATGCCCAGGGCAGAGCAGGAGCCTGGTCTCGCTGCCTGTGCTGGCAGTGGGAGCTGACAAGGCGGGTGGATGGTGCTGCCATGGCCTGGATTGGCAGGGGCTGGAATTCATGGCCAGTTAGTTAATGCCCAGGTGCTGTTGGCAGCAGGGTATCAGGGCTGGAACCAAATCCTTGGATTCGGGGCCCCTGCTGGGGGAGATTCTGCAGCAGCTGCAGGAGGTTTTTACTGGATCTGATGTACAAACAAAGGCTGCACCCGGGCGGTTTATCTTGAGATTCAGATGAGGTCAATTTATCTCCCCACACGCTCAGCTTTGAACCTGCCGAGGGTCTTTGTATCCCAGACTCAGAACTGCAGTGTGGCAATGGCAGAGAGGCAAAGCTGGGTATGGGGCTTGGTAGCTGGGAAGGGGCCCCTCGGGGGGTTGGTCCCCAGAGGAGAGGGTTAGGTGTGTGGGATAAGCACGCTAGCTGGATCTTTCTGCTAAAATGTTCAGCTGTGAAGCAGTTAACAACTGTCATTTAAATTATCCTTAGGTTTCAGAGCCAACCCCCCATTTAAATGAACAGGGCTGTTTTCACCTCTTTTGTTTCAGGCTTGCTGCAGACTCAGGCTGACCCTGCTGCTTGGTCTCATTCCACTCACATTTCGAAGGGGTTTTTGTGACCAGGAGGGCTGGAGTTATTGTGGAGGAGCTGAGATTCTGTGGCAGTGAGGGTTCTGTGATTAACCCCACAGCTACAGAATGACAGACGCCACGGCCCCTGATCAACTCTCATTAACCCCGTACAGCACTCTGAGGGTTAAATGACAGGCATTCTTAGCCTAAGGTTAGGTCAGCCCTGATTACCCCCACCCCCCAAGTTAGCACTGAAGCGGGATCCCTATTGACCTAGCCCAGAAACAGGGTGGAAGCAAAATGAGGGGCAAGGGGGCTCTCAGGACTGCAGTGGGGCCCATCATGGAGGGAAGCTGCTGTAGCTGAGAATGGCTGCAGAGATTAACAATCAGATGCCATCTTGGAAGGCCACGGGAGGGGGGACAGAAGGCTGCACTCAGCTGCAGTGCCAGGCTTTGGTGGCCGTCAGGTGAATTCTGCAATGCTTAAATTAACCAACGTGGGCATTAAATACAAGCGCTCTGAGCTTTAACAAGGAGACGCCAAGGCCATGAAGGCACTAACTACGCTGCATGGGCGTGCTGGGAACATCAGCACATGTGGGGCCACCTGAGTCAGGCCCTGAACACCAAGCACAAGACTGTAATTAACAGGCAAATTGCACCCTAGGCATAGGCGTAGTTTGACTTCTCTATTGGGGGTGTAAGGGGTGGGAGGGAGGGGCTTAATCATACGTATAGATCTACCGACTGATAGTGGTAGATCTACTGATTGTTAGTGGTAGTTAAATTACAATGTACCCAAAATCACAAATACAGTTTACATTCATTATTTAATCACCCTTTTTTATTTTAACTTAATTATTTGCCATGTTTACCAGCTACCACTTAAATCATCAGCATTAGCTTAAGAACAAATTACTGAATAAACAGAACCGAGCACTAGGAATCATGTCTCCCTGGTTTGAGAGTTGCATAAAGATTGTCTTAATATAGAAATACTGTAGAAGCATTCGTCTTTCCCTACGGTTAGCTTTTCTCAGTTTTAGCTAGAGTAAAATAATTTGATTGGATCTAAGTTAAAATAGAGTCATATTTTACTGAAGTTAAAACTTTTAAAGGTCACAGAGTCACTTTTCCACAGGTGTTTTGCATCATCCTGTAACATCTAATAGAAAATTATATCTGTGCTACAGCTTTTTAGAGTAATTTCTCAAGATGCTTATTTTAATTCCCATTGAAGTCAATAGGAGTCTCTGGTAAGGTCTACACACTACACACACACTGCGGTAACATGGTACTGAGGGGTGTGACAAATTCACCCCCTGAGTGATGTAGTTATAGCGACCCTAACCTGCCGTGTAGACAGCACTACGTTGGTGGGAGGGTTTCTCTCTCCCATTGGCTTAAAGCAAGGGTTCTCAAACTGGGGGTCGGGACCCCTCAGGAGGTTGTGAGGTTATTACATGGGGTGGGGGGGCATGACCTGTCAGCCTCACCACAAACCCCGCTTGCCTCTAGCATTTATAATGGTGTTAAATATATTTAAAAGTGTGTTTAATTTACTAGGGGGATCGCACTCAGAGGCTGGCTGTGTGAAAGGGGTCGCCAATAAAAAAGTTTGAGACCCACTGGCTTAAAGCATCCTCCCCAGACATGCTACAGCGGCGGGGTGGGTGGGCTGGGTGGCCCAGGGTGGATATTCAAGAGGGCGCCGCGCTGATACACCCCACCCACTTGACCTGCCGACAGCGGGGCTTAGGGGCAGACCATTAACTTGCAGAAAACTTGTCTATCATGATGACAAAGATGTTGAAAGTTTAACATGTACTCCAAAGACTGTTTCTTCTCACCAGGCAAGGGGAAGGAACTTGATGTTGATTGAGAAGCACTGAACATCTTTGAATTCTATAGAGCTGAGCTGACTTATAGAATCATAGAATCATAGAAGATTACGGTTGGAAGAAACCTCAGGAGGTCATCTAGTCCAACCCCCTGCTCAAAGCAGGACCAACACCAACTAAATCATCCCAGCCAGGGCTTTGTCAAGCCGGGCCTTAAAAACCACTAAGGATGGAGATTCCACCACCTCCCTAGGTAACCCATTCCAGTGCTTCACCACCTTCCTAATATCCAACTTAAACCTCCCGCACTGCAACTTGAGACCATTACTCCTTGTTCTGTTATCAGGTACCACTGAGAACAGTCTAGATCCATCCTCTTTGGAACCCCCTTTCAGGTAGTTGAAAGCAGCTATCAAATCCCCCCTCATTCTTCTCTTCTGCAGACTAAACAATCCCAGTTCCCTCAGCCTCTCCTCATAAGTCATGTGCTCCAGACCCCTAATCATTTTTGTTGTCTTCTGCTGGACTCTTTCCAATTTTTCCACATCCTTCTTGTAGTATGGGGCCCAAAACTGGACACAGTACTCCAGATGACGCCTTACCAATGTCGAATAGAGGGGAATGATCACATCACTCGATCTGCTGGCAATGCCCCTACTTAGACAGCCCAAAATGCCGTTAGTCTTCTTGGCAATAAGGGCACACTGTCGAGTCATATCCAGCTTCTCGTCCACCATAATCCCTAGGTCCTTTTCTGCAGAATTGCTGCCTAGCCATTCGGTCCCTAGTCTGCAGCAGTGCATGGGATTCTTCTGTCCTAAGTGCAGGACTCTGCACTTGTCCTTGTTGAACCTCATCAGATTTCTTTTGGCCTAATCCTCTAATTTGTCTGGGTCCCTCTGTATCCTATCCCTACCCCCCAGCGTATCTACCACTCCTCCCAGTTTAGTGTCACATGGCAGAGGGGCATTGCTGGCACATGATGGCATATATCACATTGGTAAATGTGCAGGTGAACAAGCCCCGGATGGTGTGGCTGATGTGGTTAGGTCCTATGATGGTGTCCCTTGAATAAAGATGTGGACAGAGTTGGCACTTGGGTTTGTAGCAGGGTTTGGTTCCTGGGTTGGTGTTTTTGTTGTGTGGTGTGTAGTTGCTGGTGAGTATTTGCATCACCTACTACAAGACAGGCCCAACAAAGAAAGTAACAGAATGCCACTAGCCGTCACCTACAGCCCCCAACTAAAACCTCTCCAGCGCATCATCAAGGATCTACAACCTATCCTGAAGGACGATCCCTCATTCTCACAGACCTTGCGAAACAGGCCAGTCCTTGCTTACAGACAGCTCCCCAACCTGAAGCAACTACACACCACACAATAAAAATACCAACCCAGGAACCAAACCCTGCTACAAACCCCGGTGCCAACTCTGTCCACATCTCTATTCAAGGGACACCATCATTGGACCTAACCACATCAGTCACGCCATCCGGGGCTTGTTCACTTGCACATCTACCAATGTGATATATGCCATCATGTGCCAGCAATGCCCCTCTGCCATGTACATTGGCCAAACCGGACAGTCTCTACACAAAAGAATAAATGGACACAAATCTGACATCAGGAATCATAACATTCAAAAACCAGTAGAAGAACACTTCAATCTCTGGTCACGCAATAACAGGCTTCAAAGTGGCAATTCTTCAACAAAAAAACTTCAAAACAGACTCCAACCTGAAGCTGCAGAACTGGAATTAATTTGCAAACTAGATACCATCAGATTAGGCCTGAATAAAGACTGGGAGTGGCTGGGTCATTATAAAACCTAAACTTAATTTCCTCAGTACTAATTTCTCCCTATTGTTACTCACACCTTCTTCTCAACTGTCTGTAATGGGCCACTCTCTTACCACTTCAAAAGTTATTTTTCCTCCCTTGGTATCCTGCTGTTAATTAATTTATCTTGTTAGACTGACCTAACACTTGGTAAAGCAACCCCTATCCTTTCATGTATTTATACCTGCTCCTGTATTTTTTACTTCTAGCCCATGAAAGCTTATGCCCAAATAAATTTGTTAGTCTCTAAGGTGCCACAAGGACTCCTCGTTTTTTGTTGTTGTTTTTTTGCTGATACAGACTAACACAGCTACCACTGAAATATGTTATCATAATAATAATATGTTACTATTATATGTTATATGAATAATATGTTACTATTGCTGATAATTCCTGATATATTCCTGATATAATGTGATATATGCCATCATGTGCCAGCAATGCCCCTCTGCCATGTACATTGGCCAAACTGGACAGTCTCTACGTAAAAGAATAAATGGACACAAATCGGACATCAGGAATAGTAACATACCAAAGCCAGCAGAAGAACACTTCAATCTCCCAGTTTACCACCTTAAATTGAGTTACCCAGACACTTTAACTTAAACACATTGGATTAGATAAAACAGTAAAACAAGTCAAGTTCATTAACTTCAAAGAGATGGCTTTTAAGTGAGTACAAGTAATGAGGCATACAAGTCAGAAATGGTTACAAGAAAAATAAAGATAAAACACTTTCTATTGCCTTGTGTAACAAGCTATGTTAGATTTAAAGCAAAGTTTCTCACCACATGCTTCCAACAGCATCACTAACCAAACTTAGGGTTACCATATCTAATAAATAAAAAAAGAGGACCCTCCACGGGCCCTGGCCCCGCCCATTTCCCCACCCGTAGCCCCGCCCCAACTCCGCCCCTTCCTGCCCTAACTCCGCCCCCTCCTCCCTCCCACTCCCAGCCACGCGGAAAGGGCTGCCCGAGTGCTACCGGCTTCATGGTTTGCCGGGCAGCCCCCAGACCCTGTGCCCCCAGCTGGCGCTTCCCCAGCGCAGCTGGAGCCCGGGAGGGGAAGCGCCCAGCCCTCCCCTGACTCTTCGGTTCTGTTTAAGAGCCGGGCTGCCCCAGCGCTACCGGCTTCGGGCAGCCCCCTTGCCTCCGGACCCTGCGCCCCCAGCCGGGCACTTCCCCTCCTGGGCTCCGGCGGCGCAGGGTCCGGAGGCATGGGGGCTGCCCAAAGCCCGTAGCGCTCGGCTCTTAAACAGAGCTGAAGAGTCGGGGAGGAGCAGAGCCACCGCGGCTGGAGGCTCTGCTCCTCCCCTGACTCTTCGGCTCTGTTTAAGAGCCGAGCTGCCCCAGCGCTACCGGCTTCGGGCAGCCCCCATGCCTCCGGACCCTGCGCCGCCGGAGCCCGGGAGGGGAAGTGCCCGGCCGGCGGCTGGGGTCCGGAGGCAAGGGGGCTGCCTGAAGCCCATAGCGCTCGGGCAGCTCGGCTCCTAAACAGAGCCGAAGAGTCAGGGGAGGAGCAGAGCCGCCATTTTCCCGGACATGTTCGGCTTTTTGGCAATTCCCCCCGGACGGGGTTTGACTGCCGAAAAGCCGGACATGTCCGGGAAAAAGAGGACGTATGGTAACCCTAACCAAACTTTCAGGACAGGACCCCTCCCCCAGAGGCCAATGGCTGTTTCCTTTGTCTTTTCAGGTGCAGAGAATGAGATGAGCAGGTGGGAAGTCTCGTGGGGGTGTTTGCCCCTCCTTTTTATAGTTTCAGTCTCCCTTTGAAAAGCATTTCCAGCTGAGAACCAAGAGATTGGGGTCTGGTGGAGGAAGGATACCTCATGCTGTTTCTTTGCTAAGATGCAGGTCTCTTTGTTTCTGACCTCATTTCTTGCCAAAGAATAGCCACTTAATAGGTGATGGCCCATCAGCTTTGGTGACACTTGGCTGAGGTGTCATCTTGCCCTTTGTCTTTGAAAAACTGGTTTATCCACTCCCCAGACATATCTGGGAAACACACTTCAGTTATGATTTCAGCTTACATTCATCATTTTACACATAACGTTGCAACATGCATTTTACCACGGTATTACTGATCAGCAAGTTATGTTTTCAAGTGATACCTCACAAGGCATGCCTTGTATGAAGATTAGTAGAGAACTGTATAGGGTGTGTGAATACAGGGGTGTGTTCCATCACACCAACCATCATTCAAGTTCCTGACCATTCCTCATCTCCTGTCACAGAATGCAGGTCGTGTGCTTCATCCCAATCTAGCAGCTCTCTGCCTCCAGGCGTGGCTCCCCAATTGTTCACAGGGTTAGAATCCTCCTGCTTTTTGGAAGTACAACAGGTGTTACTGAATGGTAGAAAGAGATCAACCCACACTAGTTACCTGCAGAAATGGAAGAGGCTCTTCTATTGGTGTTGTCATTGCTACCTTTTGCCTGATTTCATGCCACTTTCAGTCTTCCTGGATTATCTGCTGGATCTAAAGCAGGGGCTCTCAAACTTCATTGCACCACGACCCCCTTCTACAACAAAAATTGCTACACAATCCCAGGATGGGGGCCCAAAGCCTGTCGCCCTGGGCAGGGGGGCCAGGGCAAAAGCCAAAGCCAAAGCCCCACTGCTCTTGGCAGCGGGTGCCAAAGCCAAATCCCAAGGGTTTCAGCCTGTAACCTGAGGCGCCCCCTCCCTCCCCCCCCCCACACGTAGGGCTGAAGCTCTTGGGCTTTGGCCCTGGGCCTCAGCAAGGCTAATGCCAGACCTTGGTGATACCATTAAAATGGGGTTGTGACCCACTTTGGGGTCCTGACCCACAGTTTGAGAACTGCTGATCTAAAGAAATCAGAGTTATCAATTAGTTCAATTAAGGTCCATTTGGCCACAATATCAGCCTTTCATCTTCTGTTAGAAGGATTTTCTATATTTGCCCATCAACTGTCATCTAGGTTTATTTACAAAAACAACAAGGAGTCTGGTGGCACTTTAAAGACTAACAGATTTACTTGGGCATAAGCTTTCGTGGGTAAAAACCTCACTTCTTCAGATGCATAGAGTGAAAGTTACAGATGCAGGCATTATATACTGACACATGGAGAGAAGGGAGTTACTTTGCAAGTGGAGAACCAGTGTTGACAGGGCCAATTCAATCAGGATGGATGTAGTCCACTCCCAATAATAGATGAGGAGGTGTCGATTCCAGGAGAGGAAAAGCTGCTTCCGTAATGAGCCAGCCACTCCCAGTCCCTATTCAAGCCCAGATTAATGGTGTTAAATTTGCAAATGAATTTTAGTTCTGCTGTTTCTCTTTGAAGTCTGTTTCTGAAGTTTTTTTGTTCAATGATAGTGACTTTTAAATCTGTAATAGAATGACCAGGGAGATTGAAGTGTTCACTTACTGGCTTTTGTACGTTACCATTCCTGATGTCCGATTTGTGTCCATTTATTCTTTTGCGGAGGGACTATCTGGTTTGGCCAATGTACATGGCAGAGGGGCATTGCTGGCACATTATGGCATATATAACGTTAGAAGCTGTGCAGGTGAATGATGGTGTGGCTGATGTGGCTGGGTCCTCTGATGGTGTCGCTAGAGTAGATATGGGGACAGAGTAGGCAACGAGGTTTGCTACAGGGATTGGTTCCTGGGTTAGTGTTTCTGTGGTGTGGTGTGGTGTGTAGTTGCTGGTGAGTATTTGCTTCAGGTTGGGGGGTTGTCTGTAAGCGAGGACTGGCCTGCCTCCCAAGGTCTGTGAAAGTGAGGGATCATTTTCCAGGATAGGTTGTAGATCGTGGATAATGTGCTGGAGAGGTTTTAGCTGGGGCTGTATGTGATGGCCAATGGTGTTCTGTTATTTAGGTTTATTTAGAGTTTGGGGAATCTCTATCCACAGATTAGGAACCCTACCCTGACCTGGGACCTCATCCTGGTACTCAATTAGCTAATGAGACCGCCAGTCAAACCTACGGCAACCTGTTCACTGTTGCATTTGTCTATAAAGACGGCCTTTTAGTAGCCATCACAATGGCCTCTAGGGTTGAGGAGATTGGAGATTTGATGACAGACTTTCTGTTCACGGTGTTCTTTAAGGACAAGGTCTCTACACATCCACACCCTAAAATCTTACCTAAGGTTCTATCGGAGTTTCAACTCAGTCAATCCATTCATCTACCAGTATTTTTCCCAAAACCACATTGTTCCCTACAGGAGTCCTACTTCCATACTCTGGCTGTTAGAAGGGTATTGGCCTTTCACTTAGATAGGACCAAGCAATTTAGAAGTCACCAAGACTCTTCATTTCCTTTGGGGATAGATCCAAGGGATCCTTCATCTCTACTCAAAGACTATCAAGGTGGATTTCTGGATGCATTATTGCTTGTTATAATGCTGCAGGCATTCATCTCCCTCCCCCGCCCCCCTAGAGAGTGATAGCACATTCAACCAGATCACAGGCAACTTCTATGGTAAACACATTACTAAGAGATAGTACAAGACCATATTGACCCCTTCATAAGATAAGGAGTGAATGACAGGCTAACGGATGACAATGCTTTGTTCAAACTCACAGGTACAAGGATAAGGATGGTAACTAACATCATCTGGAGTGTAATAAGTAACCTTGTTTGTATCAGTGTATAAAAGGAGAAGTCATAGGAGGGGTATCTTTATACGTGCTGAGGGGACAGCATTCTGGTGTGTTGACTGAGTTGGTACCATTGTCACGAAAATACATATATTATTGTACCTGTAACCATTGAACCAGCGGGCTAGTACTGTGCTTTGTTGACACTAAACCTGGCCGAACACCTTTGCCACCAAACCGAGCCTGTGGTCTTTCTTTTATGAATAACTTCAACTCGAGGTCAGCTGAATTAACATGCTGCACTCTCTGCTAGTGCTGCTGACATCGGAATTCCAAGAACAGGAACACTAACAGCAGCATCAATGCTGCAGCATCAGCAACACTTCACATTACTAACAACAACCAGTGTCCATTCAGCCTGTGGATGCACCCTATGCCTCCTTGCAAGGACACCAAGGCTATACAGGAGTGTGTGGTGAGCTGCCTTCAGTTCCTTCTCCACCCAAACATCCATTAAGGAGCAGTCTGAGGCAGAAGGGAAGGAGGGCAGGTAGTGGAGCACTCATAGGGACAAACATCTTGAAGAACTGCAGTTACTGCACAAGGTGAGTAACCGCTTTGAGTAGTGTCCCTGTAGTTACTTGAGAGATCTGTGTGTTTTTGTACTCTCGTCTCTCGTCAGGGGGTTAGCTGAATCCTGGTGCGTTGCTATTTTGCCAAAGCCAGGACTAGTCTAGCTCACAGTCTACTGAAGAATGTACCAGTATCTGAAATATGTAGGGCTGCTACATGTGTATGTTTTCAACATATGTCCTGATCAAAGCCATCAGATCTGATGCAGCCCTTGGTTCTGCAGTATTGACTTCAGTTCTGGACTCTCTTCTGAAGCTCCCTCCTCCATCTGGGGATACTGCTTGGAAGTCACCTGAAGTGGAACTTATGCTTAAGGCTCCAGCAAGGCCTACACCGCTAACTAAAAATTTCCTATGAAGGGCTTGAGAGGCGCATGCACAACTGAGTTACTGCACAAGGTGAATAACTTCTTCTTGTCCCCGTGGAACTTGAAGACAATCCTTGCGATAGAGGAGGCCAGTCTGTATTTGGAACTCGGAGGCGAGTTGAGTACCTGCATCATTCAGGATTTGGTGGATCTGGGTTGCAAACAGGTCATTGGGGAGCAAAGAGCAGATGGAGGATGTCAGACTGATGTTAATCATCCCCTTCACACCCTTGAGCATGGTGGCACAGAGTCTTTCACCAGGTTCAAGATATTTGTTTTTGTGGGAGCGGGCTTCCACCTTCCAGTTTCTTGTCCCTGAGTGATAGGTTACCAAAAATTCCAAGTGAGTAAAAAAGTGATGCCAGTGGATCTGACATTGGTTAAGGCCTCTAGCAATCTGTAGGTATTCCAGGTTCTTATGGTCTATCATAACTTGGATTGGGAATTGGGTTGCTTCTACGAGATGGCTTCATCCCTCGTAGGCCACCTTGATAGCTGGTAGCTCCTTGTTCTAAATATTGTAATTTTTTTCTGCAGGGGTTAGCTTCTGAGAAAGAAAGCACAGGAAAGGGGTGGAGTTGGTTGTGGAGGCCCACATGTTGCCATACTGCACCAAGGGCAAAGTTCAAGGCATTGGCCTTGTTCCTAAATGGTTTAATAGGATCTGGGTGAATCAGGACAGGTGCCCAGGTGAATGCCCTCTAAAGTCAATGAAATGCCAAATGAGCCTTCAAAGACTAGGTGAACCAAATTGGCAAACCCCAGCAATCGCTAGACCATGCATACGTCCTTGGGTGATGCCCAGTTGGATATTGCTGCCACCTTACATGGGGCCATGGTAACTCACTCAGGTGAGACAATATATCCCAAGAATTCTATAGTATCCTTATCAAACTTGCATTTCTTGAGCTTTGCATAAAGGTGGTTTTGGCAGAATCTCTCCAAGAAGTGAGCATATGATAATTGTGGAGGGCCTGACTTTCAGGGAAAGTGAGTATGTTTTCTAGCTAAATAATGACAAATTGGTCCAGTATGCCCCTAACTATATCATTTATGAAAAAGTGGAAGGTCGCTGTGGCGTTGCACAACCCAAACAACATGACCAAATGCTCAAAGCGGCCATACCTGGTATGAAAGTCTCTCTTCCATTCATCTCCTTTCTGGATCCTCACCAGGTTATAAGCTCCTTGGAAGTCCAACTTTATGAAGACCTTGGCAGAGCAGAGCTTTTGAACAGCTCATTAATCAGTGGTAATCAGTTTCAGTTTGTAATCTTGTTCAGCACTCAGTAGTCCAGAAAAGGCCAGAGTCTTCATCTCAAAAAAAATTGTGGCCCCTCCTGGGGATGTGGAGGGAAAATGAAGCCCTTCTGCAAGTTTTTCTCTAGATAGGTCCACAGTACTTGTAGTTTGGGTTCAGAGGGGGAGTAAATACACCTGAAAGGAACCTCTGTTCCCAGATGGAGTTCAATGGGATGGGCATAGCTGTGATGAGATGGTAAGGTGTTGATTTTTTTGTTGTTGAACATGTCAGCATAGAGTTGATATTTAACTGGACTATCTGGAGCCATTGGGGAGGTGGTGAGGGTTTATAAAGTTGCTTTTGGGTCCTCTCTTTGCATCTCTGAATTCTTGGAATGACCGAGTAAGCCATAAAGAGTTGCTGGTCCAAGGTTAGCTCTGGGAAACAGGATTGTTGGCAAGATGGGGAGTCAAAGCGTATTGTGCCTGACCGCCAGCAGAGGCGTGGGTCATGTGCAATGAGCCACAGGATGTCAGTGACACCTGGTGAATGTGATGCATGACTTAGCCCATACTGGAGGAGCCTCAAGGGGTCTCAGTGGCCTCAAGGGGTAATTGTCTCTAAGAAAGATGTCTGGTGGGTGACCAATCCTGTAGAAAGACATGACCCATCTATGGACTCCACTAACTTGGGGAGTCCTTGCACTGGGAGGAGATATTGTGTGCTCGGGCAAACTCCAGATCCATGAAATTGCCTGAGGCATCCAAGTCCATCAGAATCCTATAGGTTGGTGTTGGACATCACAGGGTACTGTAGAGGGAGTCAGAGATGTGTTGGGTACTGATTGGCCATCACCAGAGCACTGGAGGATGAGTGTTTGTGTATACTGCTGGGGAGAAGAGATGGACACCAACCCAGCTCAGATCCTGCTATGGCAGCTGGGGCTTGGTGTTTCCTGACCTGGGTGCAGATTGGATCTTGGCAGGGCAGCTTGACCTGGAGGCCTGCAGTATAGGCCCGACGTTTTGTGTCAATTCTTCTCCACGTTGGAGAGGTGGGGCTGGACCTGATGGTCTTGCATGTTTGGGAGATGGAGATAGGATGGGTGATGGGGGGGGGGGGGGGGCAGAGCCATGAGGGCTCACAGGAGTCGGGAGGACCATCTTTTTCCATGGCAGGATTTGGTCAGGTGGTTGTCAATCTTGATGCAAAGGTTGACTAAGGCCTCCAGGCTGGATGGGGACTCCTCCTGTGCCAGGTCATCTTTAATACGACAGGTTAGGCCATGCCAGACATAATAATGTTGAGTGGCCTCATTCCACTTGATGTCTACTACCAAGCATTGGAACTCCGGTGTCCCTGACACAACACCTGAAGCATGGCTTCAGCCATGCACTCATGACAGGGGTCATTGAAGATCACTGCCATAGATCTGACAAAGTCCTCAAATTGTCCCAGACATGGGCTTGATTTTCCCAGCAGTGGAGATGCTCAAGCCAGGGCCTCCATGTGAAGCAGACTGATAATTAATCTCACCTGGCTTTGGTCAGTGGCGTATGACTTTGGGCATAGCAGAGCCAGGAGCTGACACTGATTTAGGTCAAAGGGTTGGCAACGCTCCCGGTTTTGCCAGGAGTCTCCCAGAATCGGGCTCTATCTCCCAGAGGCCACTGAAGCCAAATCAGGAGACTTTAGACCACTAAAAGTCCGTTAGCACAACAGGACTAAGGCAGGCTCCCTGCCTGCCCTGGCCCTGGCCTCACGCTGCTCCCGGAAGCAGCTGGCATGGCCCTGTGGCTCCTAGGTCTTCGTGTGCTGCCACCACTCCGAGCGCTGACTCCACAGCTCCCATTGGCCAGGAACTGCAACCAATGGGAGCTGGGGGGCGCTGCCTGCAGGCAGGGGCAGCGCATGGAGCTCCCTGCCCCCACAAGGGTCACAGGGATGTGCCGGCCGCTTCCAGGAGGGGTGCGGGACCAGGACAGGCAGGGAGCTTGCCTTAGCCCCGCTGTGCCGCCAACTGGGAGCTGCCCGAGGTAAGCACCACCTGGCTGAAGCCTGCACCCCTCACCCCAAATCCCTGCCCCAACCCTGAGCCCCCTCCCAGAGCCAGTACCCAAATCCCCCTCCCGCAGCCCAACCCCCTGCCCAGCCCTAAGCCCACTCCTGGAGCCAGCACCCCAAACCCCCTCCTGCATCCCAACCCCCTGCCCCAGCCCTGAGGCCCCCCTGCACCCAAACTCCCTCCCAGAGTCTGCACCCCACTCCCCTTCCCACACCCCAACCCCCTGCCGCAGTCTGCTGAAAGTGAGTGAGGGTGGGGGAGAGCAAGCGACAGAGATTGTTAGGGCACTCAGCTGAGAATGGGAGATATGTTCATTCCTCACTCCAAATCAGGTAGAGCAGGTGTTTGAATGTGGCTCTCCCAGGTGAGTGTCCTAAATACTGGGCTGTTGGCTACAACAGGCTGGGTTTGTTTCCCTCTTCCATGAGAATGGGCAGACCTGGCTCAGGCACCTAACTCCTAGAGAGAGTTCACGGCTAAGACGCCTGAGTGGAGAGAGGTGCCTCCATCTGGCCCATCAGCCTATGGCCCAGGTCAATGGGAGTTAGGCACCTACGTCCCCTGGTGGATCTGGGCCCTAAATCCCATCCCTTTGCACTTCACTCCTGGCCATCTTAGGGGGCTCCCTGCTCAGCTTGCGGGTGTCTGAGGATCCCCTCCTTTGGCGTCCAACTCTCCCCATGCATTGTATGGGCAGCCTGGGTGCACAGCTCAGCACTGAGATCCCAATGCACAGCAAGCTGCCTAGGACTTCAGCACTGCAATGGCTAAGCCGCTTTGTGGATCTAGTCCCTGGGGGTCTTTACTCCTATGTGCCTAATTCCCATTGAAATCAATCCAGCTGAGGGGCCTAACTCACTCGGGTGCTTTTGCAAATGCCACTAGGTGCCTACCTGCATCATTAGGTGCCTAAATACACCTGTGAATCTGGCCTGAGGACCGAGAGATTCCTGGCACCCATCCTGCAGTGAGGATGTCCAGAGTTCCATCGCTATATCCCTCCTTTCTGAGGGTTGTCTACGCAGGGAGACTGACTGACAGCTATGGTGGAATCAGCTGCTCTGGAAGAGCTCCCTGTGTGGACTCTATTGTGTCCACAAGGGCAGCTATTCTGGTCCATTTCTCTGTGTAGACAAGCATCAGGAGGTGTATGAGAATGAAACAGATACCTGGAGACTGTATCAGACGCATCCAGGACATGCACAAGATGCATCTAGGGTGAAGCCCTAGTCACCACCAAGCAGCAAAAAAAAGCGCCGCCCCGCCGAGCCCCCCCCCCCCCCCGCCAAGCGCTGCGCCGCCGGAACCCCCCCGCCCCGAGCGCTGCGCCCCGCGCTGCCCCCTCGCAGAGCGCTATGCTGCCGGAGCCCGCCCCCCCCGCTGAGCGCTGCACCGCCGGAACACCCCCCCGAGTGCCACGCCCCGCGCCGCCCCCCCACCGAGTGCCGCGCCGCCGGAACCCCTCCCTGAGCGCCGCGCCCTGCGCTGCCCCCCTGCCAAGCGCCGCGCGCCGCCGGAGCACCCCCCGCCAAGCGCTGCGTTGCCGGAGCGCCCCCCCCGCGGAATGCCGCGCCGCACCGCACTGCCCCCCACCACCTCAAGATTGGCCGCCCCTTACCAGGTGCCGCCCCAGGCATGTGCTTGGTTGCCTGGTGCCTGGAGCCAGCCCTGGTCCCCACAGTCAGAAGGCCATGTGGAGGAAATGAACAGTTTCTAGTAAGAGTCAGAGTACACGTAGGCTTGGCACAAATCCCCTTTGCATTCATGTGGTGCTCCAGACACTAACAAAAAACATCCCGAGACTGGCACCCTGGAGCAGGCTTTTTGCAGAGCAACCACGGGAAAAAAATAGTGGGTGCTCCGCAGCCACCCGCTGATCAGCTGTTCAGTGGGTCCCGCCAATCAGCTCCTCCCCGTCCCCTGTCAGTGCCTCCTGCCTGCCACCGATCAGCTGTTTGGCAGCAGGTGGGAGGCACTGGGGAGAGTGGGAGGAGCGGGGGAGGGAAGAGGCGGGATGAGGGTGGGGCCTTGGGGGAAGGGTCAGAGTGGGGGCGGAGCCTCAGGGCTGAGCTGGGGTGGAGCACCCTTGGGGAAAAGTAGCTGATCAGTCTGGGAGCCATTAGCTGAGGGCTGTAAAAGAAGATACAGGAAAGAAGGAAGGAGGGTGGGGAGGAAGAGGATTGGTTTAGCTAAACCCAGTATGCTCTGAGATCCCACCAGAGGGAGAGCTCTGGTCTCCTCCGGTCCTGTGGGAAAGCGCAAGAAACCACTGTAAATACATTGCTGCACAAGACTGTGTTGGGGTTGGTGACGGGAATATAAAGAACTATGGTGGAGGTGCCATTCACTGGAGCATCTGATTGGTTTCTGGCCAACAGAGGGTGGGGACGGAGCAGCCCCATTGCAGTGTCACTCAAAAGGACTAAGCTGTGGAGTCCTGAGATGAAACAATCCTAGCCAAGGTCCCTCCTGCCTGCTTCCTTCAGTGTTCAAATCATCCCTCAACCTCCGAGACCAGCAGGCTTGGGGCGGGGTGGGGGGTGGGGGAAGGGGTTGCAGTCTTGTGCCATCCCACATACAGGGATCGATGTGCCCGATACTAGGATATGGGCAGCCCTGGGGGATTTTCCCAGCAACACTTCCCTCCCTCCTCATCCTCTCCAGCTGCTTCCTCATGGTCTCTGTGCCCACCCCATGGGAGTCCCCCTTAATTCTAACCTCAGCCCTACTGGTGAGGTGCCAGGTGCTGCCCAGGTGAGTCCCACCCACTTCCTGTCCTGGGCCTGACCACACAGGTACCAGCAGAAGCAGTTTGGACGGGATTGGGAAGGGAGACCCACAGCCTGGTCTGTAGAGCAGTGGTTTTCAAAGCAGGTCCGCTGCTTGTTCAGGGAAAGCCCCTGGCGGGCTGGGCCAGTTTGTTTACCTGCTGCGTCGGCAGGTTCGGCCCATCGCGGGTCCCACTGGGGGCTCCAGGCCAATGGAGGCTGTGGGAAGGGGCGCAGGTCGAGGGACGTGCTGGCTGCCCTTCCCGCAGCCCCCATTGGCCTGGAACGGCAAACCGCGGCCAGTGGGAGCCGCGATCAACCGAACCCGCGGACGCAGCAGGTAAACAAACCGGCCCGGACCACCAGGGGCTTTCCCTGAACAAGTGGCGGACCAGCTTTAAGAACCACTGCTGTAGAGGCACCAGCATCAGCTGGAGCTCCCAGGGCCGCTCCAGCAGCCGGGGCTGAACAGACAAGATTCCCGGTCTCCTTTTGTTTCTCCAGGTGAAACTCCCCACAGATCAGGAGGCCCAGCACGCGGCCAGCACTGCTCATCCCACTGAAGTCCAGATGGGCTCCTGTGCTTTGTACTGGGGCAGGCTTCCCCTAGATGTAGCGAGTGGCTCTGTTTGAGTCCAGAGGTCAGGAGTGCGTCGGGCCCTAGGGCCGGGTGCAGAGGGACATGCAGCACTGCCAGCCCCAAACGGTACAAAATCAGGAGTCCGGGCTCAAAGATCGTGAGATTGGTTTAAAATCATGAGGTTATTTTAAAAGTGGCAAATGTTGGGAGCTGTCTCTTTGCCCCCTGTTTGGAGCTCAAGGGTTGCACTCAGTCCATGTTTTTTTCTTCAGCCACAAGTGCTAGAAACTAACTTTTTATTCAAATAAAAGCCAAGGTCCTGCTGCAATATCACAATTCCAGGACCTGAGGCATGAAGAAGCTTGCAAATCTCAGGATGAAATCGCAAGAGCTGGCCACATTGGCCAGCGGCAGATTCTCAACTGGTTGGAGCAGGTCAGAAAATTTCAAAAATAAGTTGGTGGAAAAAAGAGGGAAATTCTTGTGCTAATGTCCCCATTTTCTGACCTGCTGGAAAAGCCTGGACCTTCACTGGCACTGGGGGCCTCATGGGGGGCCTTAGCCAGATTTAATGACATAACTCCTCCATGGCGGGGGGGAGGGGGTGCTCAGATCCCTTTAGCAGGAGAGACCATCAGCCAGCACCTTTCTCCTCAGGCATCCATGTGCCTTCCTGTTGCTGATCCTCTTCCTCCCACACAGTGACACTTGAATGCAATTGAAAGTGCTCTGTGAAGATTAGTTAGTTAATTACATGATAACAGCACACTGGGGAGATCCCCTTGGGCTGCTAGGATGCATATCTGCCTGGATTACCCCAGCTGGGCAGGTTCAACTCCTGGCAGAGATTTTCAAGGAAAAGTAAGTGCAGGGAATGAGGCAGGAGCACCACCCTCAGGGTATGTCTACACTACGAAATTAGGTCGAATTTATAGAAGCCAGTTTTATAGAAATGGGTTGTATACAGCCGATTGTGTGTGTCCCCACAAAAAATGCTCTAAGTGCATTAAGTCAGCGGACCGCGTCCACAGTACCGAGGCTAGCGTCGACTTCCGGAGCATTGCACTATGGGTAGCTATCCCACAGTTCGCGCAGTCTCCGCCACCCATTGGAATTCTGGGTTGAGATTCCAATGCCTGAATGATGCAAAACAGTGTCACGGGGGGTTCTGGGTACATGTCGTCAGGCACCTCCCCCTCCGTCAGAGCAATGGCAGACAATCGATTCGCGCCTTTTTACCTGGGTTACCTGTGCAGACAACATACCTCACCAAGCATGGAGCCCACTCTGCTCAGCTCAGCTCACCGTCACCATATGTCATCTGGGTGCCGGCTGACGTGGTACTGCATTGCTACACAGCAGCAGCTAATTGCCTTTTGATAGTAGATGGTGCAGTATGACTAGTAGCCTTTATTAGTGATCTGGGTGCTGGCAGATGTGGGGCTGGCAGACATGGGGCTGCATTGCACACAGCAGCAGCCCCTTGCTTTTTGGCAGTAGGTGGTGTGTTAAGACTGATATCCATTGTTGTCATGTTGCACGTCACTCATGGGCACTGAGGCAGACACGCTCAGTCCTATCGAACTGTCTTGACGATGATGGCTATCAGTCTTAGTACACTATTTTCTGCAAAGCGCCCAGAAGATGCCGAGGGCTATCAGTCATGCTGCACCGTCGTCTGCCAGCTTAAGATGTAAAAAATAGATTTGTTCCGTATTCATTTGTTTCCCCTTCCCGCGGTGAAATCAACGGCCTGCTAAACCCAGGGTTCTGAGTTCAATCTTTGGGGGGGGCATTCTGTGTGACAGTTGTTTGTGTTTCTCCCTGATGCACAGCCACCTTTGTTGATTTTAATTCCCTGTACCTGTACGCCATGTCGTCACTCGCCCCTTCCTCCCTCCCTCCCTCCCTCCGTTCGTCAGATACTAGTTTCGCGCCTTTTTTCAGACCAGACGCCATAGCACTGGGATCATGGAGCCCGCTCAGATCACCGCGGCAATTATGAGCACTATGAACACCACGCGCATTGTCCTGGAATATATGCAGAGCCAGGACATGCCAAAGCAAAACCAGGACCATCTGAGGAGGCGATTGCAGCACGGCGACGAGAGTGATGAGGAAATTGACATGGACATAGACCTCTCACAAGGCACAGGCCCCAGCAATGTGCAAATCATAGTGTTACTGGGGCAGGTTCATGCTGTGAAATGCCGATTCTGGGCCCGGGAAACAAGCACAGACTGGTGGGACCGCATCGTGTTGCAGGTGTGGGACGATTCCCAGTGGCTGCGAAACTTTCGCATGCGTAAGGGCACTTTCATGGAACTTTGTGACTTGCTTTCCCCTGCCCTGAAGCGCCAGAATACCAGGATGAGAGCAGCCCTCACAGTTGAGAAGCGAGTTGCGATAGCCCTGTGGAAGCTTGCAATGCCAGACAGCTACCGGTCAGTCGGGAATCAATTTGGAGTGGGCAAATCTACTGTGGGGGCTGCTGTGATCCAAGTTGCCAGGGCAATCAAAGACCTGGTGATATCAAGGGTAGTGACTCTGGGAAACGTGCAGGCCATAGTGGATGGCTTTGCTGCAATGGGATTCCCAAACTGTGGTGGGGCGATAGACGGAACCCATATTCCTATCTTGTCACCGGAGCACCCGGCCACCGAGTACATAAACCGCAAGGGGTACTTTTCAATGCTGCTGCAAGCTCTGGTGGATCACAAGGGACGTTTCACCAACATCAACGTGGGATGGCCTGATGCTCGCGTCTTCAGGCACTCTGGTCTGTTTCGAAAGCTGGAGGAAGGGACTTTCTTCCCGGACCAGAAAATAACCATTGGGGATGTTGAAATGCCTATCGTGATCCTTGGGGACCCAGCTTACCCCTTAATGCCATGGCTCATGAAGCCGTACACAGGCAGCCTGGACAGTAGTCAGGACCTGTTCAACTACAGGCTGAGCAAGTGCTGAATGGTGGAGGAATTTGCATTTGGACGTTTAAAAGAGTGCTGGCGCAGTTTACTGACTCGGAGAGACCTCAGCGAAGCCAATATTCCAATTGTTTTGATTGCTGCTTGCTGTGTGCTCCACAATATCTGTGAGAGTAAGGGGGAGACATTTATGGCGGGGTGGGAGATTGAGGCAAATCGCCTGGCCACTGATTACGCGCAGCCAGACACCAGGGCGGTTAGAAGAGTACAGCAGGGCGCGTTGTGCATCAGAGAAGCTTTGAAAACGAGTTTTGTGACTGGCCAGGCTACGGTGTGAAACTTCTGTTTGCTTCTCCTTGATGAACCCTCTGCCCCCACCCCCCGGTTCACTTTACTTCCCTGAAATTAACCACCGTCCCCTCCCCCCTTCGAGCACTGCTTGCAGAGGCAATAAAGTCATTGTTACTTCACATTCATGCATTCTTTATTAATTTATCACTCAACTAGGGGGATAATTGCCAAGGTAGCCCGGGATGGGTGGGGGAGGAGGGAAGGAAAAGGACACACTGCAGTTTAAAACTTTAACTCTTATTGAAGGCCAGCCTTCTGATGCTTGGGCAATCATCTGGGGTGGAGTGACTGGGTGGCCAGAGGCCCCCCCACCGTGTTCTTGGGCATCTGGGTGAGGAGGCTATAGAACTTGGGGAGGAGGGCTGTTGGTTACACAGGGGCTGTAGCGGCGGTCTCTGCTCCTGCTGCCTTTCCTGCAGCTCAACCATACGCTGGAGCATATCAGTTTGATGCTCCAGCATCCGGAGCATTGACTCTTGCCTTCTGTCTGCAAGCTGATGCCACCTATCATCTTCAGCCCGCCACTTGCTCTGTTCATCCCGCGATTCAGCCCGCCACCTCTCCTCTCGTTCATATTGTGCTTTTCTGTAGTCTGACATTGACTGCCTCCACGCATTCTGCTGTGCTCTGTCAGCATGGGAGGCCATCTGGAGCTCCGAGAATATATCATCCCGAATCCGCCGTTTTCTCCTTCTAATCTTCACTAGCCTCTGTGAAGGAGAAACATTTGCAGCTGGTAGAGGAGAAGGGAGAGGTGGTTAAAAAAGACACATTTTAGAGAACAATGGGTACACTCTTTCACGTTAAATTTTGCTGTTCACATTACACAGCACATGTGCTTTCATTACGAGGACGCATTTTTCCTCTTATATTGAGGGCCTGCCGGTTTGGTGTGAGAGATCACTCACGCAGTGCCAGGCAACAGATTTCGGCTTGCAGGCAGCCATGGTAAGCCACAATCTTTTGGCTTTTTTAACCTTCTTAACATGTGGGAATGGTTTCAAACAGTAGCGCCCTCATTTCCCATACCAAGCACCCGTTGGGTTGGCCATTTAAAATGGGTTTGCAATGTAAAAGGAGGGGCTGCGGTTTTCAGGTTAACATGCAGCACAAACCCAACTAACCCCCCTCCCCGCACCCAATTCTCGGGGATGATCACTTCACCCCTCCCCCCCCACCGCGTGGCTAACAGCGGGGAACATTTCTGTTCAGCCGAGCAGGAACGGGCACCTCTGAATGTCCCCTTAATAAAATCACCCCATTTCAACCAGGTGACCGTGAATGATATCACTCTCCTGAGGATAACAAAGAGCGATAAGGAATGGATGTTGTCTGCATGCCAGCAAACACCGGGACCATACGTTGCCATGCTTTGTTATGCAATGATTCCAGACTACGTGCTACTGGCCTGGCGTGGTAAAGTGTCCTACCATGGCAGACGGGATAAGGCAGCCCTCCCCAGAAACCTTTTGCAAAGGCTTTGGGAGTACATGAAGGAGAGCTTTCTGGAGATGTCCCTGGAGGATTTCCGCTCCATCCCCATAAACATTAACAGACTTTTCCAGTAGCTGTACTGGCCGCGATTACCAGGGCAAATTAATCATTAATCATTAAACACGCTTGCTTTTAAACCATGTGTAATATTTACAAAAGTACACTCACCAGAGGTCCCCTGTGTGCCCTCAGGGTCTGGGAGCACGCCATGGGTGAGTTCGGGGGTTACTGGTTCCAGGTCCAGGGTGATAAACATATCCTGGCTGTTGGGGAAACCGGTTTCTCCGCTTCCTTGCTGCTGTGAGCTATCTACATTATCTTCATCCTCATCTTCCTCGTACCCCGAACCCGCTTCCCTGTGTGTTTCTCCATTGAAGGAGTCAAAGCACACGGTTGGGGTAGTGGTGGCTGCATCCCCTAGCATGGCATGCAGCTCCGCGTAGAAGCGGCATGTTTGTGGCTCTGCCCCGGATCTTCCGTTTGCCTCTCTGGCTTTGTGGTAGGTTTGCCTTAGCTCCTTAATTTTCACGCGGCACTGCTGTGTGTCCCTGTTATGGCCTCTGTCCTTCATGGCCTTGGAGACCTTTTCTAATATTTTGCCATTTCGTTTACTGCTACGGAGTTCAGCTAGCACTGATTCATCTCCCCATATGGCGAGCAGATCCCGTACCTCCCGTTTGGTCCATGATGGAGCTCTTTTGCGATCCTGGGACTCCATCACGGTTACCTGTGCTGATGAGCTCTGTGTGGTCACCTGTGCTCTCCACGCTGGGCAAACAGGAAATGAAATTCAAACGTTCGCGGGGCTTTTCCTGTCTACCTGGTCAGTGCATCTGAGTTGAGAGTGCTGTCCAGAGCAGTCACAATGAAGCACTGTGGGATAGCTCCCGGAGGCCAATAACGTCGAATTCCGTTCACACTACCCCAATTCCGACCCGCTAAGGCTGATTTTATTGCTAATCCCCTCGTCGGAGGTGGAGTAAAGAAACCGGTTTAAAGGGCCCTTTAAGTCGAAAAAAGGGACTTAGCCGTGTGAACGTGTCCAGGCTTAATTCGATTTAATGCTGCTAAATTCGACCTAAACTCGTAGTGTAGACCAGGCCTCAGAGTCAGGGCTGACCCCAGTGACCCTGTCCAGTGCTAGGGCATGCTGTATTGAAGGAAGCAGGATGGGGGGGCTCAGTAGTGGGTGCTCTCCCCTCAGGGTCAGTGGTGGCCCCAATGACAGTGTAGTCTTTGGGCGTGCTGTATTGCAGGGAGCGGGGTGGGGGCTCAGTAGGGGGCGCTCTCCTCTCCCAGTTAACACTGGCTGCAGTGCACGACCCTGCTGCTGAGTGATGCTGTGCGACAGGGAGCAGGGCAGGTGACTCTGTAGGGGTCGCTCCTCACTAGGAGTCAGTGCTGACTGGCGTGTCACACCCCAGTACATGTACATTGTCACCCCTCACATGCACGCTGTCCCTCTCACAGCCGCACACAAACACTGTGGGTAAGATACACCCTGAGACGTGGTGCCCAGGCCCCTTGTGGGGGGACTCAGAGCACCTGGAGGAGCAATATGAGCATGGGAACATCTAGATTTGGGTTCACCCTGTCACACACTCAGTCACACATCCCATCACATGCTCACAGTCATACACACTGTCACACCCCATCTCACACACACAGTCACACAAACCATCACACACGCTCAAAGTCACACACACTGTCACACCCCATCACTCGCTCAGTCACACACTCCATCTCACACACACTGTAACACACAATCACACAAACCATCACACACGCACGGCCACACACAGTCACATGCTCACTTTCACGCACCCAGTCACACACCTCATCACACCCCATCATATGCTCAGTCACACACCCCATCACATGCTCAAAAGTCATATACACTGTCACACCCCATCTCACACACACTGTAACACACTCCCAGTTACACAAACCGTCACACACAGTCACATCCTCACAGTCACACCCCCAGTCACACTCCATCACATGCTCAGTCACACACCCCGTCACACCCCATCTCTCACACACACTGTAACACACAGTCCCAAAAACCATCAATGCTCACAGTCACACATACCCCATCACACCCTTTCACACCCCATCACATCCTAACAGTCGCACCATCACTGTTACAGGCTCATTGTCACACACTGTTGCTCCCTGTGTCACACGCTCACACCCAGGTGGACTCATGTTAACCCTCCCTCCCTGGCTGTTTCTAATCCTCCTCTGGTTTTGCTCATTCTGCAGATGGTCCCTCTGTGTCTGGCACCAGAGGCAGATGTTGCCGGCACAGGCAACCTGCCCTGCCCCCGCCCCTGCTGCCTGGCCAGACCTGGGATGTTCTCTCACTAGGGATGCCAATTTTGGTTGGATGTATTTCTGGAGGTTTCATCACATGACATAATCTTTAATTAAAGATCAATCTTTAATTCCTGGGGACTCCAGGGCAATCCTGGAGGGTTGGCAACCCTACCTCTCACTTGAGACGCCGTGTGGCAAGCGGGCGCCTGGTCTGGGCTTGTGGCTGGTGCAGGGGGAGGGGCCGGCAGCCTGGCAGCTGCACACACCACACAGGGCGAGTAGGCATCTCCCTGCTACCAGGTCACTGGCACCCGCTGCTGCTTTAGGTGTAAGCTCTGCAGGTGGATTGAGGCCCCATTAAAAGCTTTGAGGCCGGCTGTTGCCAACCTCCCTCCCAAGCCCTGAGCTTAGAGAGCTGCCCGTCAGGCCTCCCTGTGCGAGAGGGATGCAGGGCGACAGGCCCAGCTGGCAGGAAAGCCCACGCCAGGCGAGCCAGGGTTAATTACCAGGTAGGCACAGGAGGGAGCGGGCGGCAGCTCACACTCACGGCTTGGAGCCACTCACTCACCTCCTCACTCACCCCAAAGGCATCCTCCTTGCAGGAGGAACACCCAGCCCCAGCAGATAAAAGCAGCCCCAAGACGCTCTGCTTCCCTGTCTCCGAGCTCCCCATCCAGGATCGTCTCTCTTCTCTGCTGCTCTGGATGCGCTGGGAGAGGCTGCAGGACCATGGCTGGGCGAGGGACTGTCCAGCTCCTCTTCTTGTGTCTAACGCCAGGTAGGCTCCTCCGAGGAACCCCTCAGGCCCTCCCCAGCCAGCGACAGGGAGCGTGGTGAGGAAGGCGAAGCCCCTGGCCCAGTGCAGATTGCAATGGGCAAACCAGCTGGGGTAAATAAGACCCGGCCTGACCAGCAGCTTCACCCAGACCCACCCCAACTCAGCATCTGGGAGAGGGTGGGAATGCCAGTGAACTTGGCTCTAAACCCTCCTCCTTCCCAATGGCTCCCAGTCTAGCAATGTAGGGCTCATCTACATGGGGAAATTGCCCAGCATAGCTGCAGTGGAATAACTCCTGTGCTGTAGCCTGTGAGCTCCTTGGGGCAGGAACTGTCTCTTTATTTTGCATTTGCACAGCCCTGACCACCGTGGGGCCTGGTCCCTGGCTGGGGCTGCTAGGCGCTATGATAATACACCTAATAAATAATGTACAGCTCCTTGCACCATGGGGCCTGGTCCCTGGATGGGGCTGTTAGGTGCTACAGTAATACACCTAATAAGTAATAACAATAATAGCTGTGCTGGAATAACTTCCCTGTGGGGACACTTGATTCCAGAATAACAGGGAGTTCATTATGGAATAGGAGCGATTATACTGGAATACAATCATTCTTGTTCTGGAGCAGTGTTCACACCGGGCAGTTTAGCAGGCAGAGCTAGAGCCAAATAGTTATTCCCCTGTAGCCGTGTTGCTGTGCCGGTCACTTGTCACCTGTGTACTCAAGCCCTTAGTGCATCACAAAAGTGCTCCAGCTCCATAAATCGGGCACTTCCCGTATGGAGCAGCGCTGACAAAATGCAGCAAGAGAGAAACCTCTTATGGTCCGTCTACACTGGAGCTGGAGGTGTAATTTCCAGATCAGGTCGGTGGACACAGAATAGTTTTGATTGAGCTAGTGTACTACAGCAGTGGTTCTCAACCTTTCCAGGCTACTGTCCCCTTTTCAGGAGGTTGATTTGTCTTGTGTACCCCAAGTTTCACCTGACTTAAAAACTACTTGCGTGCAAAATCAAACATAAAAATACAGAAGTGTCACAGCTCACTACTACTGAACAATGGCTGACTTTCTCATTTTTACCATATCATTATAACATAAATCGATTGAAATATAAATATTGTACTTACATTTCCTTGCATAGTACATAGAGCAGTATAAACAAGTCATTGTATGGAATTGTAGTTGGTACTGAATTCGCTACATGTAGCCTCTTGTAAAACTAGGCAAATATCTAGATGAGTTGATGTATCTCTGTGTACCCCCGGGGGTTCATGTACCCCTGGTTAGGAACCATTGTGCTACACAGAGCAGTGTAGATGCCACGGCATGTGTGGTAGATTTGGGATAACTACCCCCAGTTCGGTCCCACCCAGGACTCCGGGTGCTTGCTCAGGTGGCTAGCCCATCCCACCGTCTGTGCTGCCAGAGCTACGCTGCTATTTTTAGTGCGCCGGCTGCTTGATCAAAGCTAGCATATGTGTATCTACCCGAGCTAGAATCCCCTCAGCTGCAGCAGGAGTGACCATCAGCCAACAGCACCCTTCTCCCGCGCATGTTCCCTTCCGGCTCTGTCCTCCCACATAGCGACACTGGTGAGGGCCCTTTGCACCTGGATTACACTGCACCTAGAAAGTGCTCTGCGAAGAGTCACTAATTAATTACACAACAATGAAACACTGGGGAGGTCCCTCAGGCTGGTAGCAGGCTGCTCTCCCAGAGTACTAAGGCTGGGTGTGTTCTTGCTGAAACTGGCAACTTTAAAAGTCAGTTGAGTGAAATTGTTCACGTCATCCGCTGGGGGCTTTGTGCAGGACGCTGCCCTCTGGTGGCTGGAATGTGTTGGACTGGCACACTCGTGTGCCCCTTGCTGCACGGAATTTCAGATCAAGCCCCAGCATCCCCGGTGTGGCTCCCCCTAGGGGCTGTCTCAGTTCACTGGCCTGCAGTAATTACTAACCAGAGATCACCCCAGGGGCACTGGCCTCAGACACAGGGCAAAACCCACCCTGCTTCGCTGTATTCTGACAGGGCCAAGCGGATCCTTGCAGCAAATACCGAGAAATAGAGCCCAGCTCCAGTGAAAAGAGCCCATCTCTGCCCAGGGCACAGCCTAGTCCCTGCGTGGATAATGCCCCCCTATCTTCTAAAAGCTGATGGGACATGCTTCCCCCAGAGCCCCTTGTCTGACAATCTGCTCACTTGCTCCCACACTGGCAGGCCACTGGACTGGCTCCCTGCACAGCTGGCTCTGGGCACTGCGGGAAGGGCTCAGTCTCCGCAGCAGGCGCCCGGGGACTCCTCCCGCTCTTTGCAGATGCTCTGCCCAGCACTAGTCTGTCTGTCCTGTCCTGATGGGCAGCTCTGTCTGTCTGTCCCTCAGCTCTGCTGGAGGCTGTGCGGATCAATGCAAAGGGCCAGCAGGTGCTGTACCTGGCCCAGGGGGACTCTGTGAGGCTGGGCTGCCCCTATATCCTGGAGCCTGAGGACAATGGACCCACCAACCTGGACATCGTATGGACCATGGTGAACCCTGACCAGAGGCTGCCGGTGAGTCTGAGCCCTGTCCCTCATCCCACTTTCTTAGCAAGGCCCATCAAATGCCTGGTTGGAATCTGTGCTGGGAGCAGGACCCCTGGGGTCTGTTTCCAGCTTTGCCCCTGGCTTCCTGGGACACCTTGGCCAAGTTTCTGCCCCTGCCTTTGCCTCAGTTCCCCTCCCCCCCATGGGGGAGGGGGCACATGGGCTGCTACCCCCTGCCCAGCACTGGGTCCTTGCTCAGATTCCATCTCCCGCGGATCCAGTCAGATTGCAGAGACCCCTGGGCACTGCCCCCTCTGCCAACCTGGCTGACGGCACCCTGCCACCCTTCCTCACCCTTACGTGTGTGCATATTCTCAAGCCTCCCCTGGGCGCAGCCCCAGCAGCAGGTTCGGGTCCCCCCCAGGGTCCATTGAATTGTCCTGTCCCAGCTGCCCCTGTGACTTGCCCCAGCAAGAGGCCTCCCTCAAGAGGGGCTGTCACTCTCTGCTCCTGGAGCCATGACTCCTACCCCCGGGCCCTGCACTTCCGCCTTTCACAGAATCCCTTACATCCCCCCCTCCCCATGCCTGGACACTGAGCTCACCTTGCTTGGGCTCCACCAGCCTCTCCACGCCCAGTCGGCCCCAGTCCCTGGGCCAGGGCATTTCCCGCCCCTGCCCCCCCACAACCACTGCCATCAGTGTAGACCGGGGGGGGGTCTCAAACTTCATTGCCCCACAATCCACTTCTGACAACAAAAATTACTACATGACCCCTGGAGGGGAGACCAAAGCCTGAGCCTGCCCGAGCCACACCATCCTGAGGGAGGGGGAAAAGCCGAAGCCCAAGGGTTTCAGCCCCAGGTGGGGAGCCTGGAACTTGAGCCCCACCACCCAGGGCTGAAGCCCTCGGTCTTTGGCCCTGGGCAGTGGGGCTTGGGCTTCAGCCCTCAGTGGTAGAGTTGGGACTGGGACTGGGGCTGAGGCATGGGCCCACACCCCAGCAACTCTAATACCAGCCCTGGTGACCCCGTTAAAATTGGGTTGCAACCACTTTGGGGTCCCGACCTGCAGTTTGAAAACCAGTTTGAAACTGGTGTAGGTTATGCATCTCTAGCAGCTCCCTGTACAGGACAGTCCCTAAGGACCTGGATTCTAAGCCCCGAGTGCTGCTCCTGCCCTTGTTCTGCCCCTTGGCTGGTCTCCAGTCCCCCTTGCTCACCACCCACCATAGCTCACTGCTGCTCGGTTCCTCCCCATCAGTTCCTGATCTACCAGGACCAGAGGATCAGGTACGGCAGTGCCCCAGGCCTGCAGCAGAGGGTGTCATTTGTGGCCCAGGACCCAAGCCTCTATGATGCCTCCATCCATCTGGCAAACCTGCAGATGTCAGACTCGGCCACCTACGAGTGCACGGTGAAGAAAGCCACTGTCGACACCCACCAGGTCACCGTTACTGTGCTCGGTGAGTCCCGCCCCTGCCTGCTGGCCCCTCACCCCCATCAGTGGCAGATTAGCCACTGGGCCAACCGGGCCCGTTTCCAGGGGCCCCAGCCAATTGGGGGCCCCCCAGAGAAATGGTTGCCCGTGCCCCAACCCACTCGCCCACCCAGCACTCCTGCCGGGGGGCAGGGGCTTGCTCTGCAGGCAAAAGGGGCCCCCACTTTCTCTGACCCAAGCCCCTACAAACCTCTAATCTGCCTCTGACTCCGACCCATCCACTGCCTACTGACCAAGCCCACTCACTGGCCCAACCCCTGCCAAGCCAACCCCACGCACTGACCTAACGCGAACCCTTGCCAACACCCCCCAGGTCACCCTTGTCGTGCTAGGTGAGTCCCACCTCCCTGTTGATCCCCCCCCCACCCATTGACCCACATTCTGCCTACTGACCCAACCCAACCCATTAACCCAAACCCACCCACTGACCCAAATTCCACCCACTCACCCAACACCAATCTCTGCTGACACCCAACAGGCCATCGTCACTGTGCTAGGTGAGTCCCACCAACCCTGCTGATCCCCCCATCCATTGACCCAACCCTCACTCATTAACCCACCCCCACCCACTGACCCACCCCCACCCACTGTCGACACCCACCAGGTCACTATCACTGTGCTAGGTGAGTTCCAATCCCCACCCACTGACCCAACCCACTAACCCAAACTCCACCTACTGACCCAACCCCCACAACCTAACCTTGCCCACAGATCTAAACTCCAACCACTGACCTTACCATCACTAGCACCCTCCCACCCCCCGAGACCTGCCTCTGCCCACCGTCCCCGCCCGCCATTCCCTGTGGACAGACACTGCCTGCTGATCCGACCCTGCATGCCAGTCCCCATGTGCTGACCCTGCCTGCCAGTCCCCATACACCGACCCGAGGCCACTGATCCTGCCCATCAGTCCCAATGCTCCGACCCCAGGCCACCGACCCTGCCACCAGTCACCATCCCACTGACCCTGCCCGCCCGTCCCCATGCACTGAGCCCAGCCCACCAACCCTGCCTGCCAGTCCCCATATGCCGACCCCAGGCCACCGACCCTGCCCATCAGTCCCCATGTGCCGACCCTAGGCCACCAACCCTGCCACCCAGTCACCATCCCACTGACCCTGCCCGCCCGTCCCCATACGCTGACCCTGCCCGCCTGTCCCCATACGCCGACCCCAGGCCACCGACCCTGCCCATCAGTCCCCATGCGCCGACCCCAGGCCACCAACCCTGCCACCCAATCACCATCCCACTGACCCCACCCGCCAGTCCCCATGTGCTGACTCCAGCCCACTGACCCTGCCCACCAGTCCCCATGCTCTGATCCCAGCCCACTAGGGTGACCAGACAGCAAATGTGAACAATCGGGACAGGGGGTGGGGGTAATAGGAGCCTATTTAAGAAAAAGACCCATAAATCAGGAGTGTCCCTATAAAATCGGGACATCTGGTCACCCTACAGCCCACCAACCCCTGCCCACCAATCCGTCTCTGCCTGCCCATTAGCAATCCCCATCCTCTGACTCCCCCTTTCAGGGGGCATTGCCACCTCATGCCTGCTGTACCCAGGCTCTGCCTGCCTGTCTGTCTATCTCTGAGCATGGCCGTGTCTGCCTGTCCATTCCTGCTGCTCCTTACTAGCTCCCATTAACTGTCGCAATTTGTGTCTCTCCCTAGAGAAGCCGGCCCCCCCTCGGTGCTGGATGGACGGGGAGCCGGTCAGGGGCGGCGACCTCATGCTTAGGTGCTGCTCTGACGGGGGCTCCCTTCCCCTCTCCTACCAGTGGTCCAAGATGGGAGGGGACTATGCCATGGGCTGGCTGCCCCCCAGAACAGTGCAGGGTAAGCAGTGGGCGGGGGGTCCCTGTGAGGTGGGCTGCTCACTATGCTGAGCTCATCGTGGGGTGTTTGCCCCAGGATGGTGCAGGGGAGACGTGCGGGCCCCTGGAGGATGGGATGCTCTTGTGCTGAGCTGGGAGACTCCCCTTGGCAATGTCTATGACATGAGTTTCCTCAAGTCTTGGCACCTGGGGGACCCTTTTCATGGATGGAGCAGCCAGGGTGTTTTTGGGGGTGGGCCCAGGCATGGCCCTGATATGTTGCCAGGGGGCTCTGGCTGCCCTGCGCTGTCCCAGGGCCCCCTAGGGGTGGAGGAGCTGGTGACGCCTGTTGGGGGGTACTTTGTGGGGGCTCACTCAGAGCTGGGTCTCTCCTGTGCAGGGCAAGCCTCTGGGGACCTGATGATCCAGAGCCTGTCGCAGGAGCACTCCGGGACCTACGCCTGCCGCGTGACCAACAGGGTGGGCTACAGCCAGTGCATGGTGCGCGTCTCCATCCCTCGCGCCGGCTACACAGGTAGGATGGGGGGCACAAGGCCAGGACAGGGGGCAAGCGCCAGAGCGCCCAGCGGGGCAGGACCTAAGTGTCTGGCAGTAGCTCCTTGTAGCTGAGCCCTGAGCCCAGGCTGGGCTGGAAGCGGGACCAGCCTGGTGTTGCGAGCGCCCCGAGGGGATGTCAGTGTGAGGGGCAGCCCGAGGGGCCGGAGCCTGAACAGAGCTCAGCTCCCAGCAGCCCACAGGGAGCACTGGAGACCCCCCTTCCCCATAGGAAACAATGGAGAGCCCCCACAGGGAACAATGGAGAACCCGCTTCCCCATAGGGAACAATGGAGAGCCCCCCATAGAGAACAATAGAGAACCCTCCCATAGGGAACAATGGAGACTCGGCCCCTCCTGGGCTCTGTGGCTGGCGCCCCATAGCTAGGGCTCTGCTGGGCTGTGATACTTTAGTGTAATCCCGGTTCTATGGGGGCGCTGTGGGGGGAGGGCTGGTGGGCTGTGATGTGCGGGAGGGCAGACTGGATGATCTGATGGGTCCTTCTGGCCTTAACCTCTATGAGTCTAATCCCTCTTGCCTCCCGCATTGGGAACAATGACCCATAGACAACAATGGAGCTCCCCCATCCCCTCCCCCATTGCCGGGGCTGAGTCCTTTGACCAGTTGCCAGGGAGGGTCAGGTTCTTGGGGCTGAGCTGCAGCTCCAGGCTACAGCACTGACCCCGCGCAGCAGGCACCTTCTCACAGGAGCTATTGCCCATGCAGGGCCCCATGGATTACATGGGCCAGGCCAGGGCCTCATGGGCAGCCCAGCAGGGGATGCCCATGGGGCATGCAGAGTGAATATGGCCCAGTGCCTGTCGGGCAGGGGTGTCAATGGGGCTCAGCGGCCAGAAGTCCCTGCGATGCTTTCTGGGCATGTGTCCCAGCCCGGTGCGGGGAGGGGAGAAGGTGACAGGTTTGCTCCCCTTCCGCAGGTTCAAGGAACGTGGGGCTCATTGTGGGCTCTGTCCTGGGGGCCATTTTCCTCCTGATCCTGCTGCTCTCGATCCTCTGGGCCCTCCTGTGGTACTGCAGACGGAGGCAGTGCCAGCCTGTGGTGCCCATCGAGATCAGGTGACGCCTCTAGGCTGGGGGAAGAGGGCGCCGCGGAAGGGAGGTGGGGAACAAGGGGGAGGGGGCAGGGAAAGAAAGGGGGTTAAGGAAAAAGAGGGGAAATGGGCAGAGCTTGGAAGAGGCTGGAACGATAGAGTGAGACCAGGGAGGAGGGAGCCCGAGGCTCAGGGTGACGCTGTGACCCGAAGCGGCTGCGTTGGCACCCAGAGCGACCATGCATACACCCTGAGGACGAGCAGACTGTGGGCAGGCCGGGCCCTGGCACAAAGTGAGCTGGCGGAGGGGGCTGGGTGCTAAAGGGACAGGGAGGAGTGACCTCACGCTGCCTATCCCTGCCCACAGAGACAGTGCCCCTGCTGGCCCATGCAGAAGTGGTCACCTGCACCCCTACCACGGCAGCGCGCAGCACGTCAGCTACACGCCGTGCCACAAGTAGCGCTCCCAGGGGCGGGGAGGAGAGCACCCCCTGCAAGCAGCGGGACTCCCAGCTACGCTCCAGCTCCAAGCAACCCAGGAAGCAAGAACCTCCCCGCTGTGTGCCCAGCCCCACGGCTCCATCCACCCTCTGTGCAGATCCAGGGAGCTCCAACGCTGCTCCTGCCCACGGGAAGCCCATGAACAATCCCAGCCGCTTCGGGGGCATCCCCAAGATGGCGCCGACGCAGGGCAGGGCTCTTGGGCTGAGCTCCCAGGGCAGTAGCAACATTCAGGGACCCAGCGCTGACCTTTGTGCCTCTTTCACAGGATTGCTGAGCCCTTTCCCCATTTCTGCCTGTGGGGAGTGGGAGAACCCCTCACCCGTGGCATAGCCACCCCCACGGCTAGGGAGACTCCTTAATGCACACAAACAAGGCCTAGAGCTGGTAATACTCCCCCCCACACACACACACAGTGGGGTGAGCTGTATCACGACATGTCAGGATGTGTGTCGTGACATGATGCACCCGGCACCAGCCACACACAAGTATGGAATGTGGTGGGGGAAGGGCAGACAGCACCCAGCAGCCTGGGAAGTGCCCCTCTACAGCTCAACACCTTGTTTCTCTAGGGAGCCCTGGGGTTTGCACAGCCTGTCCGGGTTCCGGCTGGAATGAGGGACACACCTTACTCATAGGCCGGGTGATGGGGGCAGGTGGGGAGGGGGCTCTCTGGACCAGGGATGATGGGGAGGGGGCTCCCTGGGGCTTGGGCGATGGGGTGAGATGGGGAGGGGGCTCTCTGGGCCAGGGATGATGTGGAGGGGGCTCCCTAGGGCTGGGGGTGATGGGGTCAGATGGGGAGGGGGCTCTCTGGGCCAGGGATGATGGGGAGGGGGCTCCCTAGGGTTGGGGGTGATGGGGTCAGATGGGGAGCAGGCTCTCTGGATCAAGGGATGATGGGGTGAGATGCGGAGGGGGCTTCCTGGGGCCAGGGGTGATGGGGTCAGATGGGGAGGGGGCTCTCTGGGCCAGGGATGATGAGGGGGGACTCCTTGGGGCTGGGGATGATGGGGTCAGGTGGGGAGGGAGCTCCCTGGGGCTGGGGTGACAGGGTCAGATGGGGAGGGGGCTCCCTGGGGCTGGGCGTGATGGGGTCAGATAGGGAGGGGGCTCTCTGGGCCAGGGATGAAGGGGTCAGATGGGGAGGGGGTTCTCTGGGCCAGGGATGATGAGGGGGGACTCCTTGGGGCTGGGGATGATGGGGTCAGGTGGGGAGGGGGTTCTCTAGGCCAAGAGTGATGGGGTCAAATGGGTAGGGAGCTCCCTGGGACTGGGATGATGGGATCAGGTGGGGGAAGGGGCTCCTAGGGGTGATGGGGACAGATGTTGAGGGGGCTCCTTGGAGCCAGGGGTGATGGGGTCAGGTGGGGAGGGAGCTCCCTGGGACTGGGATGATGGGGTCAGATGGGGGAAGGGGTTCCTAGGAGTGATGGGGACAGATGTTGAGGGGGGTCCCTGAGGTCAGGGTTGATGGGGTCTGATGGGGAGGGGTTTGGGGTGGGGGTTTGGGGTGAGGTGGGGTAGAAGCTTCTACACCAACTTTGGTTATTGCATGGTTCAGTCATCATGCTCTAGTGTGGCAGGCAGGGAACCCAGACTCCTGGGTTCTGTTTCCACCTCTACTACTGATGTGTCCCTGTGTGACCTTGGGCAACTCCCTTTCCCAAGCTGTGCCTCAGTTTCTGCCTCTGTAGACTGTGGCTGGTGATGCGCCCTTCGTCTGTGGAGGCTGGTGTAAGAGCCGAGTGGCACTGTTCCCAGGAGAGAGGTATCAGTCTGTAGATCATGTGTGTCGCACAGGGAGTACCGGGCTGGCCACAGCGAGTGGCATGTACAGAGCAGTTCCATTAAAGGAGTCAAACGGACTGAATCATTTATGGGAAGTGTCCTCTAACACCATCAGAAGGAGAGTCACGCCCCCCTACAGCGAGCGTCCCAGGGCAATTGATGGGGCTGAGACCTCCTCCCCGCCTGGCTACAGGCTGGGGAGGGTGTGAGGGCAGTACCCCATTAGAGCCACGCATGGGTACGCACACACACACGCAGCCCTCTCACTGCATGCTTGCACACACATACAACACACACACATACACACCTTTTCTGTGGCAGACTCTGGGCCTGCGTGGGCACACGGGATCCCTTCAGACCCTGTCACCCCTTTGTCCCCATTCTCTTTCTCTTGGTCCCATCAGGACAATGCTGTCATGGCTCCGCAGCCATGGCCCCACACAGGCCCCAGGAGAGGGGAGCTTCCAGTCCCAGCTCCTGCTCCAAACTACTCTCCCTGCTGCCCGGGAGCCATCACTGCCTGCCCAGCCTCCTTGTCCAGCTGGGCCGGGGGCCATGGAGCTCGGATTGACCCTTTGAATGACTGTAATTAACCATTGGAACAATTCACCAGGGGTCGTGATGGAGTCTCCATCACTGACAGATTTTAGACCAAGCTGAGATGTTTCCCTAACAGCTCTGCTCTAGGAATCATCTGGGGGCAGGTCTCTGGCCTGGGTTATCCAGGAGGTCAGACTAGATGATCACCCTGGTCCCTTCTGGCCTTGGAATCCATGAATCTTTTATATACTCTTATCCGGTTACTAAGCGCAACAGCCCCAGCCTTGTCCAATCAGGTGACGGAACAGAGAGGAAGGGGAGATGAAGGCAGCTGAGTACTGGGAGGGCAGTGGGAAGGGAGGATGAGGTGCAGCAGCCCCTAATGCTTGCCCATCCCCCACCCTGCAAAACATCAGTGCCCCCCAGAACAATCCCCCCACAGCGCCAGTCTGCTCAGCCCAGCTCCCATCATCTTTCCCTGCCCTTGGCACATAGGGCTGGGCAAGTGGAGAGCGTTCTGAACTGGGGCGCAGGAGCCTGAGCTTCTCTTCTCAGCTCTGCCACTGGCTTTGTGTTATAACCTTGAGCCAATCCCCTAGCCCCTCCTGTGCCTCAGCTGTCATCTGTACAACAGGGATGGCCCTTCCCTGCCCACAGGGCCTGAGACTAAGGGTTTGTCTACACTTACAGCACTGTAGCAGTGAAGAGAAGCAGAGAAGACACTACCTACGCCGATGGGAGAAGCTCCCCTGTTGGCGTTGGTACTCCACCTCCCCAAGAAGCGGTCGCTATTGATGGGAGAAGCCCCTCCGCCGACACAGTGCTGTCTACACCAGGGGTTACACCTCTGAGCGATGTAGTGATACCAAAATTAGTTGGTAGCGCAGACCAAGCCTAAAACCCATCGATGACTGTGGCTCGGACGCCCTGGTGGCGAGGGGCAGAGTTGTCTCCATTCAGCATGAAGCATGGGCAGCAAGAGCGGGGGAAGTGCCCTGAAAGTAGGGGGCACCACAGGTGCCCGAACCATGGCCCCGCCCCCCGCTGCCCCACACAGCACCACCACGACCCCACCTCCACACCGCCCCTTCTCCCCAAGGCCCCGATTCCCTCCGAGGCCCCACGCTCGCACCGCCTCTTCCCCTGAGGCCCCGATTCCCCCTGAGGCCCTGCCCTCACATCGCCTCTTCCCCTGAGGCCCCATCCCCGCACCGCCCATTTTCCCCAAGCCCCTGATTCCCTCCGAGGCACCATCCCTGCACCGCTTCTTTCCCCTGCGGCCTCATCCCCACATCGCCTCTCCTTAGGGTAACCAGATGTCCCAATTTTATAGGGATAGTCCAGATTTTGGGGGCTTTTTCTTATACAGGTACCTATTACCGCCGTTCCCATTCCAATTTTTTACACTTGCTATCTGGTCACCCTACCTCTTCCCCCAAGGCCCCATCCCTGCACCGCCCCTTCCCCCCGAGGCTCCGATTCCCCCCGAGGCCCCATCCCCGCACCGCCCCTTCTCCCTGAGGCCCCGATTCCCCCCGAGGCCCCGATTCCTCCCACACCGCCTGTTCCCCCCAAGGCCCCGCCCTTCATTCACTCCTCTTCGCCCCCTCCCCCCATCACTCACCCTTTCAGCTGGTAAAAAGTGGAGGGGCCATGGCCTTCTGGCTCCCCTCCCCCGCCCCCGTTCCGTTGCCCCTGATGGGCAGGGTGATCTTCAGGAGCCCAGAGCAAGTGGGGGCAGCTCAGAGCCATTAGAGATGCAGGCAGGGGCCCAGGAGGAATGGTGTCTGTGCTGCCACAGCAGGAGTTAGGAGGCGTGGAAAGAGCCTCAGGGGAGAAGGCCAGTCAAGCCCACCCCAGCTGCAAATACAGCCAAAGAAACAGGAGTGTAACCTGCTTCTGACTCAGTGCCTCTGGGAAACAGGCACCCTGGCTGAATGATCCAGCCAGGGCGCCGGAATAGGGAGCGCCAGGGGGCCATGGCCCCATCACTTTTCCCCGCCTGTAAGGGCAAGCGACAGGGGGTGTGGGCAGAGAAGAGTGAGCAGGGGCGGGGCTTGAGGGGGAATGGCCGGTCTGAGGGCGGGGACTCAGGGGGAATGGGCCGTGTGAGGGAGGGGCCTCAGGGGGAATGGCAGGTGCGAGAGCAGGGACTCAGGGGGAATGGGCGGTGTGAGGGCAAGGCCATGGTTTGGGTGCCAGTGGCCCCCCCACTTTTAGGGAGTTTCCACCACTCCTGGCTCCAGCCCATGTACCTCATGCCCCTTTTACCTCTCCTTAGTGAATCTGCTCCTTAGATCGCCACTCCCCCCATATCCTTGACTAACAGACAGTCACCTCCAGAAGATCGCCATAAAGACAGGTGTGGGCCAGGGAGAGAATACAGCAGGGAGCCTCGGGCACCAGCTGTACTCCATTCACCCCATCAGTCATGGCGTTGCTCAGGCACAGTCAGGGAATTGTCTGACAGGTTTTGTAGCAACTCATTGTAGTTGCTCGAAATTAAATACCAAGCACATAAATGACAGAGCACTAAAGTCACAGCGTTGATGTGATTTACTTCCACTTCTGTAAGGCGTTGGACTTGGTCCTGTGCAACATTTTGATTAAATAACTAGACTGATATAAGATTAATATGGCACATATTAGATGGATTTAAAACTGCTAACTGACAGATCGCAAAATGTAATTGCAAACGGGGACTCACATCATGGAGTAAGTGTGTTTCAAATGGGATCCCAGGTGGATGGGTTCTTGGCACTACACTATTTAACATTTTTATTAATGACCTGGGAGAAAACAGACTCCTCACTGATAAAGGTTGTAGATCAGGGGTTCTCAACCTTTTTCTTTCTAAGGCCCCCCAACATGCTATAAAAACTCCACGGCCCACCTGTGCCACAATTGTTTTTCTGTATATGAAAGCCAGGACTGGCGTTAGGGGTAGCAAGCAGGGCAATTGCCTGCGGCCTCATGCCACAGAGGGTCCCCGCAAAGCTAAGTTGTTCAGGTTTCAGCTTCAGCCCCAGGAGGCGGGGCTCAGTGCCCCGGGCTTCAACCCCGCATGGTGCAGCTTCAGCTTTCAGCCCTGGGCCCCAGCAAGTCTAATCCTGGCCCTGAAACCTGCTTATGGCCCCCCAAGGGCCCTTGGACCCCCGTTTGAGAACCATTGTTGTAGATGACACAAAGATTGGTAGAGGGGTAAACCATGAAGAGGGCACGTACAGAGCGACCTGGATCACTTGTTATTCTGGTTGCAAGCAGACAACATTTGTTTAATGTGACCAAAGTTAAAGTTACACATCTGAGAACAAAGACTGCAGGCTGTTCTTACAAGATGGGGGATTCTATCCTGGGAAGTAGCGACTCTGAAAAAGACTCGTGGTGGATTATCAGCTGAACACAAGGTCCCAGTGCAATGCTGTGGCCAAAAGGGCTGATGCGGTCCTGGGATGTATGAACAAGGGGATCTCGAGTAGGTGCAGAGAGGTTATTTTAGCTCTGTATTTGGCACTGGTGTGGCTGCTGCTAGAATACAGTGTCCAGTTTTGGTGTCCATGATTCGAGAAGAACATTGATACATTGGAGAGGGTTCAGAGAAGAGCCAGGGGAATGACTAAAGGATTAGTAAACATGTCGAATAGTGCTTTAGAGTCAAGAAGCTCAAGCTACTTAGTTTAATGGATGGCTTGATCACGGTCTGCAAGTGCCTATAAGGGGAACAGGGCTCTTAAATCTAGCAAATTATAATAAGATCCAATGGCTGGAATTTGAAGCTAGACATATTCAGTCTCAAAATAAGGTGCAATTTTTTAACAGTGATGCCAAGTAAGCTTTGGAACAATGTACCAAGGGTTGTGGATTCTCCATCACTGACAATTTTAAAACAAAGACTGGACGTTTTTCTAAACCAGTGGCTCTCAACCTGCGGGTTGTATGTGGCCCAATTAGCACACAGCTGCGGCCCAGCTGCCACCTGGCCCCACGCAGCAGTGTCCGGGGTCGGTGTCCCAGCCCCATTCTCCATGCCCAGCTCTCCACTCCTGGCTCCACTCTCTGGGTGGGGGGCACTGAGCATAGGGGTTTGTGTGTGTGTGTGGGGGGGTATTAGCTGGGGGGCACTGTGGTTCTAACACTTTGTGGGCTGCATATGTGGCCCACAATGATAAATAGGTTGAGAACCACTGTTCTAAACCATATACTCTAGTTTAAACAGGACTTAATTTAGGGAAGTCCTATGGCTGGTGTTATACAGGACTAGATGATCACAATAATCTATGAATCTATTGTGTAGTGATTGAATAACTATTATAGAAGTTACTTAGGAAATCAATTAGCTAAGAAAGACCAGACAAACTAAACAAGCATAGAATCATAGAATATCAGAGTTGGAAGGGACCTCAAGAGGTCATCTAGTCCAACCCCCTGCTCAAAGCAGGACCAATTCCCAGCTAAATCATCCCAGCCAGGGCTTTGTCAAGCCGGGCCTTAAAAACCTCCAAGGAAGGAGACTCCACCACCTCCCTAGGTAACGCATTCCAGTGTTTCACCACTCTCCTAGTGAAATAGTTTTTCCTGATATCCAACCTGGACCTCCCGCACTGCAACTTGAGACCATTGCTCCTTGCTCCGTCATCTGCCACCACTGAGAACAGCCGAGCTCCATCCTCTTTGGAACCCCCCTTCAGGTAGTTGAAGGCTGCTATCAAATCCCCCCTCATTCTTCTCTTCTGGAGACTAAACAATCCCAGTTCCCTCAGCCTCTCCTCATAAGTCATGTGCTCCAGACCCCTAATCATTTTTGTTGCCCTCCGCTGGACTCTTTCCAATTTTTCCACATCCTTCTTGTAGTGTGGGGACCAAAACTGGACACAGTATTCCAGATGAGGCCTCACCAATGTCGAATAAAGGGGAACGATCACGTTCCTCGATCTGCTGGCAGTGCCCCTACTTATACAGCCCAAAATGCCGTTAGCCTTCTTGGCAACAAGAGCACACTGTTGACTCATATCCAGCTTCTCGTCCACTGTGACCCCTAGGTCCTTTTCTGCAGAACTGCTACCTAGCCATTCGGTCCCTAGTCTGTAGCAGTGCATGGGATTCTTCCGTCCTAAGTGCAGGACTCTGCCCTTGTCCTTGTTGAACCTCATCAGGTTTTTTTCGGCCCAATCCTCTAATTTGTCTAGGTCCCTCTGTATCCGATCCCTACCCTCTAGTGTATCTACCACGCCTCCTAGTTTAGTGTCATCTGCAAACTTGCTGAGAGTGCAGTCCACACCATCCTCCAGATCATTAATAAAGATATTAAACAAAACTGGCCCCAGGACCGACCCTTGGGGCATTCTGCTTGAATCCGGCTGCCAACTAGACATGGAGCCATTGATCACTACCCGTTGAGCCCGACGATCTAGCCAGCTTTCTATCCACCTTACAGTCCATTCGTCCAGCCCATACTTCTTTAACTTGGCGGCAAGAATACTGTGGGAGACCGTATCAAAAGCCTTGCTAAAGTCAAGGAATAACACATCCACTGCTTTCCCCTCATCCACAGAGCCAGTTATCTCATCATAGAAGGCAATTAGGTTAGTCAGGCACGACTTCCCCTTCGTGAATCCATGCTGACTGTTCCTGATCACTTTCCTCTCCTCTAAATGTTTCATAATTGATTCCTTGAGGACCTGCTCCATGATTTTTCCAGGGACTGAGGTGAGGCTGACTGGCCTGTAGTTCCCCGGATCCTCCTTCTTCCCTTTTTTAAAGATGGGCACTACATTAGCCTTTTTCCAGTCATCTGGGACCTCCCCCGATCGCCATGAATTTTCAAAAATAATGGCTAATGGCTCTGCAATCTCACCCGCCAACTCCTTTAGCACCCTCGGATGCAGCGCATCTGGCCCCATGGACTTGTGCACGTCCAGTTTTTCTAAATAGTCGCGAACCACTTCTTTCTCCACAGAGGGCTGGTCACCTTCTCCCCATGCTGTACTGCCCAGTGCAGCAATCTGGGAGCTGACCTTGTGCGTGAAGACAGAGGCAAAAAAATCATTGAGTACATTAGCTTTTTCCACATCCTCGGTCACTAGGTTGCCTCCCTCATTCAGTAAGGGGCCCACACTTTCCTTGATTTTCTTCTTGTTGCTAACATACCTGTAGAAACCCTTCTTGTTACTCTTAACATCTCTTGCTAACTGCAACTCCAAGTGTGATTTGGCCTTCCTGATTTCACTCCTGCATGCCTGAGCAATATTTTTATACTCCTCCCTGGTCATTTGTCCAATCTTCCACTTCTTGTAAGCTTCTTTTTTGCGTTTAAGATCAGCAAGGATTCCACTGTTTAGCCAAGCTGGTCGCCTGCCATATTTACTATTCTTTCTACACATCGGGATGGTTTGTTCCTGCAACCTCAATAAGGATTCTTTAAAATACAGCCAGCTCTCCTGGACCCCTTTGCCCTTCATGTTATTCTCCCAGGGGATCCTGCCCATCTGTTCCCTGAGGGAGTCAAAGTCTGCTTTTCTGAAGTCCAGGGTCCGTATTCTGCTGCTCTCCTTTCTTCCTTGTGTCAGGATCCTGAACTCGACCATCTCATGGTCACTGCCTCCCAGGTTCCCATCCACTTTTGCTTCCCCTACTAATTCTTCCCTGTTTGTGAGTAGCAGGTCAAGAAAAGCTGTGCCCCTAGTTGGTTCCTCCAGCACTTGCACCAGGAAATTGTCCCCTACACTTTCCAAAAACTTCCTGGATTGTCTGTGCACCGCTGTATTGCTCTCCCAGCAGATATCAGGGTGATTAAAGTCTCCCATGAGAACCAGGGCCTGCGATCTAGCAACTTCTGCTACTTGCCAGAAGAAAGCCTCGTCCACATCATCCCCCTGGTCTGGTGGTCTATAGCAGACTCCAACCACGACATCACCCTTGTTGCTCACACTTCTCAACTTTATCCAGAGACTCTCAGGTTTTTCTGCAGTTTCATACTGGAGCTCTGAGCAGTCATACTCCTCTCTTACATACAACGCAACTCCCCCACCTTTTCTGCCCTTCCTGAACAGTTTATATCCATCCATGACAGTACTCCAGTCATGTGAGTTATCCCACCAAGTCTCTGTTATTCCAATCACATCATAGTTCCCTGACTGTGCCAGGACTTCCAGTTCTCCCTGCTTGTTTCCCAGGCTTCTTGCATTTGTGTATAGGCACTTAAGATAACTCATCGATCGTCCCTCTTTCTCAGCATGAGACAGGAGTCCTCCCCCCTTGCGCTCTCCTGCTTGTGCTTCCTCCCAGGATCCCATTTCCCCACTTACCTCAGGGCTTTGGTCTCCTTCCCCCGGTGAACCTAGTTTAAAGCCCTCCTCACTAGGTTAGCCAGCCTGCTGGCGAAGATGCTCTTCCCTCTCTTCGTTAGGTGGAGCCCGTCTCTGCCTAGCACTCCTCCTTCTTGGAACACCATCCCATGGTCGAAGAATCCAAAGCCTTCTCTCCGACACCACCTGCGTAGCCATTCGTTGACTGCCACGATTCGACGGTCCCTACCCTGGCCTTTTCCTTGCACAGGGAGGATGGACGAGAACACCACTTGCGCCTCAAACTCCTTTATACTTCTTCCCAGAGCCACATAGTCTGCAGTGATCCGCTCAAGGTCATTCTTGGCAGTATCATTGGTGCCCACGTGGAGAAGCAGGAAGGGGTAGTGATCCGAGGGCTTGATGAGTCTCGGCAGTCTCTCCGTCACATCGTGTATCCTAGCTCCTGGCAAGCAGCAGACCTCTCGGTTTTCCCGGTCGGGGCGGCAGATAGATGACTCAGTCCCCCTGAGGAGGGAGTCCCCAACCACCACCACCCTCCTCCTCCTCTTGGGAGTGGTGGTCGTGGAACCCCCATCCCTAGGACAGTGCATCTTTTGCCTTCCAATCGGTGGAGTCTCCTTCTGCTCCCTTCCCTCAGATGGGTCATCTAGTCCACTCTCCGCATTAGTACCTGTAGAGAGAACATGGAAATGATTGCTCACCTGTATCTCCATTGCTGGTGCATGGACGCTCCTCTTTCTCCTTCTGGAGGTCACATGCTGCCAAACCTCTTCACAATCCTTCTGTCCCTCCTGCGCCTGCTCTGAATCTTCAGAACATTGTGGCCGTAGAAGCATCTCCTGATGTCTGTCCAGGAAATCTTCATTTTCCCTTATGCAACGCAGAGTCGATACTCGTTTCTCCAGGCCTCGAACCTTCTCTTCCAATATGGAGACCAGCTTGCACTTTGTACAGACAAAGTCGCTTCTGTCCTGTGGAAGAAAGACAAACATGGCACAGCCTGTGCAGGTGACAACAGCTGATCGCTCACCTTCCATATCACCGTCCTCTTAAGTACTTCCTCAACTGTTGCAGGAACTACTCAGAGAAACCTGCAGATGACAGCCTCAGTGCGCTCTCCCCAAGCGAACTCCCAGGCAAACTCCCGCTGTTAGCCTCTGCTGTTCGCCATTCAGCTGGTTCGCTGCTGACTGCCCTTATATACCAGTCAGACCTACTCAAGGCCCACCTGGAACAAAGCACTCCCAATTCACACTTTTCAAACAAACAAGCAATCAATCAAGCACACGGTCAAACTGACCAACTGTCCCAGCAGCAGGCACTCAGATACTCACCAACACCAATAGGCGCCAACATTCCCCGGTGCTGGCGGGTGCTCGCACCCCCCTGCCCTCGGCCCTGCCCTGACCCTGCCCTGCCCCCATTCCAATGCCTTCCTCAAAGTCCCCACCCAAACTCCACCCCCTCCCTGCCCCGATTGGACCCCCTCCCCAAATCCCCGCCCCGGCCCCGCCTCTTCTCCGAGTGCGCGGCGTTCCCCCTCCTCCCCCCTCCCTCCCAGTGCTTGCCACATGAAACAGCTGTTTTGCAGCGCAATCGCTGGGAGCTAGGGAGAAAAAAAGGGCACGCAGCGCACTCAGGGGAGGAGGCAGAGGTGAGCTGGGGCGGGGTGGGGAGCTGCGGTGGATGCAGAGCACCCACCAATTTTTCCCCGTGGGTGCTCCAGCCCCAGAGCACCCACAGAATCGGCGCCTATGTACACAAGACAGACAAACCCTGGAGTAGATTCCAGGGCACTAACAAAATGATAAATACACCAGATACGCAGCAACCCAGCCAGACCATGGCTTGTCTTGCCCCTTGGAATCCACTGCACAGAATATCCCTCAGCCTCTTCTGCGTCCAGAGCAACAAAGCTGAGCAGAAGCAGCCTGCTGGGAGCTCATTTCCTCCTGTGGTTTCAGCAATTTTATCTAAAGGCTGCAAAAATTGTTATCTGAGTTGAGAAGAGGAACCAGAAGAAATATTTGTATCTACCCTAGCTCTAGCTCCAAGGGAAGAAACCAGAGCCCCCAGGGAGGAGATATCTGCTCCATCCATCCACTGTGACACTAGGGACACTAGCAGACACACACGTAACAGGAGCCAAGGGCTGGAAGGCGCTGTTAGAACAATTCAGAAAGGAAATATGACACATTTTAATAGGGATGGGAGCTAGTCAATGGACCACGGTTCCCAGGGTGATGGATCCTTCATCACCTGGAGTCTTTACATCAGAGCTGGATGTCTTTACAAGTCACCAGACCTCACAGTGTCACTTACGTAGTAGGGGAAAATGAGTTCCTAATGCTGCAGTCCCTGGGTCAGGGTCTCTGGCCTGGGTTATGCAGGAGCTCAGACTGGAGGACTGAAATGGCCCCTTCTGGCCTCAACATCTGGGGGTGAGATTTTCATTATCCATTTGTGCCTTTGAAACCCCATCCCCACTTTGAATCTATAGCAGCAGTTCTCAAATTTTAGCAACCCAAGCTTCCCCATTATGATTTAATTTTTTTCACAGACCCCCAAGGCCCCTGCTCAGCTCCAGGCCCCACCCCCATTCCACCCCTTCCCCCAAGGCCCCACCCCGCCCTCGCTCCACCCCTGCCCCTCCTCTTCCCCGCCTCTTTCCGCCCCCTCCCCCGAGTGACCCATACCCGCTCCTCCCACTCCCTCCCAGTGCCTCCTGAACACCGGAGGTACTGGGAGGAAGGGGGAGAAGTTGAGGGAAGGTGAGGGGGAGAGTTGATCAGCAGGGCCCACGAACCCCCTGGAGTGCCCTCAGGGACGCCAAGGGGTCCACAGATCCCAGTTTGAGATACGCTGATCTATAGGTTAGTTATAATTACTAACCTTTTGCCTCAGGTTCTTAAGTCCAGCAACCAAAAGTTCCTTTAACATGACCTTCCTTTCTCCCTCTACTGCACCCATTCACAGTTGTTGTCCTTGGTCAGGGAAGACCCCTAGTTCAGAGGTGCATTGGTGTGTGCTCACCTCTTACCCTGGCGGGGGGCGGGGGTGGGGAGGGCACTGTGCTTGCTTCACTCTGCCGGCCACTCTCCACTCCTCCAGCTGCTCACCATTCCACCAGCCAGCCGCTCTACTCTGGGATGTCTTGAGGTCCCACTACTTAACACAGCTGTCAATGAGTTCAGCTCACAGTGGGGAAGCCTCACTGCTAGTTCAGACTGGGAAGGTCAGACTTGCATCAGAGACATTGTCCCAAAGCAGGCCTAATGCTTAGGCCTGGTTCTCAGTGATTTTAAATCTAGTGGTGTGTAACAAGACTCTCATTTGAGTCTTAATCAGCTTTGTTATTACCCACTGAAGATAGAAGAGGCCAAATACCCTTAGATTGGAGAAAGAAGGCAGAGAAGAAAGAAAAGGAAGGAACCCCACCCCCCTCAATTCCACTGGCCTTTGGTACCCCATCCCCTGCCCAGCAAGTGCAGTTTAGTTGAGGGTGAACCCCTTCAATCAGCGCATGCCAAGCACAGTTCTGCTGCTCTTGATTCACACAACAAGGATAACAACCCTTTAGTACCCCTGCCCCTAGTAACAACATGACTTCTGATCCAACACCAGCTAAAAGTGATCATTTGGACAAAGCAGTCTCCTCATGCTGAGCACCTGGGCAGGATGGGTGTGCCCATGCAAACAAGGTGGGTGGCAACCTGGGCAGCAGTGACCATGAGATGGTATGGTTCAGGATCCTGACAAAAAGAAGAAAGGAAAGCAGCAGAACATGGACCCTGGATTTCAGAAAAGCAGACTTTGACTCCATCAGGGAACTGGTGGGCAGGATCCCCTGGGAAGCTAATATGAGGGGTAAAGGAGTCCAGGAGGGCTGGCTGCATTTTAAAGAATCCTTATTGAGGTTGCAGGAACAAACCATCCCGATATGCAGAAAGAATAGCAAATATGGCAGGCGAACAGCTTGGCTTTACAGACAAATCTTTGGTGAGCATAACCACAAAAAGGAAGCTTACAAGAAGTGGAAACTTGGACAGATGACTAGCAGGGCCGACTCTGGCTTTTTGGCCACCCCAAACAAAAACAAAAACCAAAAAAAACTGCGAGGCCGGAGCCAGGGTGCAGGGGGGACTCCCTGTGCTTCAGATGTGCCCCAGCTAGCGGGGGGAGGGGAAGGGAGCGGGGGGAGAGAGAGAAGGGGGGCGGCCAGGGCTTCAGCGTGGCGCTGCCACGCGGCCCCCCCCGCCATGCCCCCTGCCGGGAGGGCTCCGCACCGCTCTGGTCGGCTGGGAGGGAAGGACACGGACTGCCCTGCCGGGCTTGCTGCAGGGCGCTCCCGTCCTCCACGCCGCCGCCCCCTACAGGGCGGCTGGAGCGGAACAAAAAACAAACAAAAAAAACAAAAAACCAACCAAACAAAAAAGCGGCCGTGCCGCCCTAGGATTGGGCGGAATGCCACCTCATACAATCTGCCACCCCAGGCACCAGCTTGCTCGGCTGGTGCCTGGAGCCGGCCCTGATGACTAGGGAGGAGTATAAAAATATTGCTCGAGCATGTAGGGGTGTAATCAGGAAGGCCAAAGCACAATTGGAGTTGCAGCAAGGATGTGAAGGGCAACAAGAAGGGTTTCTAAAGGTATGTTAGCAACAAGAAGGTCAGGGAAAGTGTGGAACCCTTACTGAATGGGAGAGGGAACCTAGTGACAGATGATGTGGAAAAGGCTGAAGTACTCAATGCTTTCTTTTCCTCGGTCTTCACGGACAAGGTCAGCTCCCACACTGCTGTGCTGGGCAACACAGTATGGGGAGGAGGTGAGAAGCTCTCAGTGGTGAACGAACAGGTTAGGGACTATTTAGAAAAGCTGGATATACACAAGTCCATGGGGCAGGAAACAATGCATCCGAGGGGGCTGAGGGAGGTGGCTGATGTGATTGCAGAGCCATTGGCCATTATCTTTGAAAACTCGTGGCGATCGGGGAAGGTCCCGGACGATAGGAAAAAGGCTAATGTAGTGCCCATCTTTAAAAAAGGAAAGAAAGAAAATCTGGGGAACTACAGACTGGTCAGCCTCACCTCAGTCCCTGGAAAAATCATGGAGTGGGTCCTCAAGGAACCTATTTTGAAGCACTTGGGGGAGAGGAAAGTGATCAGGAACAGTCAACATGGATTCATCAAGGGCAAGTCATGCCTGACCAACCTGATTGCCTTCTATGATGAGATATTGGCTCTGTGGATATGGGGAAAGCCGTGGACTTTAGCAAAGCTTTTGATACAGTCTCCCAGAGTATTCTTGCCAGCAGGTTAAAGTATGGATTGGATGAATGGAATATAAAGTGGATAGAAAGCTGGCTAGATCATCAGGCTCAACAGGCTCGATGTCTAGTTGGCAGCTGGTTTCAAGCGGAGTGCCCCAGGGGTCGGTCCTGGGACCAGTTTTATTCAACATCTTCATTAATGACCTGGATGATGGGATGGATTGCACCCTCAGCAAGTTTGCGGATGACACTAAGCTGGGGGAGAGGTAGATACGCTGGAGGGTAGGGATAGGGTCCAGAGTGACCTAGACAAATCGGAGGGCCAAAAGAAATCTGATGAGGTTTAACAAGGACAAGTGCAGAGTCCTGCACTTAGGACAGAAGAATCCCATGTACTGCTACAGACTGGGGAGCCAACTGGCTAAGTGGCAGTTCTGCAGAAAAGGACCTCGGGATTACAGTGGATGAGAAGATGGATATGAGTCAATAGTGTGTCCTTGTTGCCAAGAAGGCTAATGGCATATTGGCTGCATTAGTAGGAGCATTGCCAGCAGATCGAGGGAAATGATTATTCGGCACTGGTGAGGCCACATCTAGAGTATTGCGTCCAGTTTTGGGGCCCCCACTACAGAAAGAATGTGGACAAATTGGAGAGAGTCCAGCGGAGGGCAACAAAAATGATTAAGGGGCTGGGGCACACGACTTATGAAGAGAGGCTGAGGGAACTGGGGTTATTTAGTCTGCAGAAGAGAAGAGTGTGTGTGTGTGGGGATTTGATAGCAGCCTTCAACTACCTGAAGGGCGGTTCCAAAGAGGATGGAGCTTGGCTGTTCTCAGTGGTGGCAGATGACAGAACAAGGAGCAATGGTTTTAAGTTGCAGTGGGGGAGGTCTAGGTGGGTAGTAGGAAACACTATTTCACTAGGAGGGTGGTAAAGCACTGGAATGGGTTACCTAGGGAGGTGGTGGACTCTCCATCCTTAGAGGTTTTTAAGGCCCGGCTTGACAAAGCCCTGGCTGGGATAATTTAGTTGGGGTTGGTCCTGCTTTGAGTAGGGGGTTGGACTAGATAACCTCCTGAGGTCTCTTCCAACCCTAATATTCTATGATTCTAAGGTGAGCTCCTGAAGTTCTCTTCCTCAGCCCATCACTATATGTCAGGGGAGAGCTCATTCAGAGCCTGATTACACTCACATTACTCCAAAGCAATCTGGTGTAAATCAGGAGGGGCTGCACTAGAATCAATAAGATTTGTGGAGTTAGTAAAGGCCAAGCAGGGGAAATACATGACACAATGCAACATCCATGAGTAGTGCTTTCTCCCACCTCCAATTGGCAAGCCCACTCCATGCCTTCCTGGTAGACAATCACCTGGCCTCAGTTATTCACACCTATATCACCACCCATCTGGATGACAGCAGTGTAATAGACCTGGGCATGAAGCCTTCAGCCCTTAGAAAACTCCATCTAGTACAGAATGCCTCAGTGCATCTCCTCAAGAACACAGGCTACCATGAGCCCATCAGACCCTACACAGACTCCTGTTAGAAATGTCACAACTGGGGCTTGGGCAGTCAGACCTGGTGGTCACAGCCAAGGGGCAGGAACAGGTCAGGAAGGCAGGATCTGGGTAGAAGTCAGCAGAGCAGGGCTCAGGTGCCTGTCAAAAAGGCAGGGTGCAACAAAGCAGCCAGCCAGGAACTAATCCATTTGCACAAACAACTTTCTGTGTCTCCTTCTGGTTTAAATAGTGCAGCTGGACCAATCGGCATGGCCAGTTGCTCCTCCAATCAGGACTCATGTGGGTGGTGCCTTTATTGGGCCAGGGTTCCATTAGCCACTCAGCCCACTAGTTGCTAACAAGCCACTGGGTGGCAGCCAGGGGGCAAAGGTTGCTTGGGAACTTATGCACCCCTGTTCAGGACCTGTAGTGCCTCACCAGACCAGGTGCAAGGTCTCAGCCCTGTTTTTTGGGACACTCAATGGCCTGGGCTCAGGCACCTAAAAGAAGCTCTGCTTCTCAGGTCCATAGAACCATAGGATTAGAAGGGACCACCAGGGTCATCAAGTCTACCCCTTGCCAAGATGCAGGATTTGTTGTGTCTAAATCATCCCAGATAGATGGCTCCAGCCTCCTTTTGAAAACCTCCAGTGGAGGAGCTTCCGCAACCTCCCGAAGCAGTCTGCTCCATTGTGCTACTGTTCTTACCGTCCAATGGGATTCTCCGCCGGCAGGGAAAGCTCATCTGTGCTGGAGACAGGGCTTCCTCAGGGGCCAGTCCCAGACTGTGGAGCAAACTCCCCCAGGAATTATGGACTCACCACTCCCTGTGCCAGTGGTATGGCTCTGCCTGGCCTGCTCTGAAAGAAACAGGACCTTTAAAAACAGCCCCTCCCCCCAAATCTCTCCCAAAGCACCCCTGCCCTGGCACAAAGAGTTCTCCCTCTAGGAAGCCAGGATCATGTTACTTAATGCTCGGCTGGAAGGCACCCAGATACTTGGGTCATGGAAAAACCATTCAATAGGACAGAGTTCACCGAGGTCCTAGCTGTGCCATGGTGCTTTGGTCTCATCACTAGCAGTGTGAATCGTGGACCCATGGGCCACTGGCATCTTCTCTGGAAACATTTTGGGCTATATTGTGCTCCTCCCCAGCCAATGCAGCCTCCATGTGGCCTGGTACCTGCAAGGCATAGTCTGGCCCTATCCTGCCTCCCCTGAGGGGCCAGCCACTGCTCTGGTGTTGTGTAAGACCAGAGTCTCCAGCATCTGTCTTGGGCCCATTAGCTGCTCCTGAGAACTACAGACTGAGCACAGCCTCTCACTTCTGCTTTGAGCTGCGGGTTTGAGTGATGACAGAGAAGAGGGGATTTCCTGTGGGAAAATCAGGCAATCCCATTGCAGACATCAACAAGAGCTTTCATTTTCTCCAGAAAAAGCACCCTAGCAGGCTCTGGAGCAGCGAGATGGTGGCATGGCTGGTGCTGGCTCTGCTCCTGCACAAAGGTAAGAGTTCTAACCCCTCCTCACCCTGCTGTTACTTACTGCAGTCTCTGCAGACTGACCTTTAACCAGTGAGTGGATGGAGATCTGGCTCTCAGCCAGTCCCTGATGCTAACTCAGCCACAGGGCTCACCACAGAAGTGAGCATCACTGGAACACGTCAGACCTGTGTGTGTATCAGCGCGAGGGGAGCAGCTCCTTCCACCCATGGGAGCAGCCAGCAGTGTTGCAGGGCAGCTGGGTGAGCCATATGAACACGTATGCCAGTGCAGATTTACATGGCTCTCTGTGGGTTGCTGCAGATTCATGACTAGTTGTAATAGTGCTTAGCAGCCCCACCCAGGGACCAGGACTGTGGTGCTAGGCACTGTACCCAGAACAAAAGGACAGTCCCTGCTCCAAGAACCTGACAAAATATATTAGAGAGACAAGGGGTGAGGTAATCTCTTTTATTAAACCAACTTCTGTTGGTGAGAGAGACAGACTTTCTAGCTTACACAGAGCTCTTCTGCAGGTCTAGGAAATTTATTCAAAATGTCACAGCTAAACACAACTGGAACAGATTGTTTAGCACATTTCAAGAGACCATTCAAGGTGAAATGGCCCCTTAACACCTCTCCACTCATGGGTGGGGGAAGCTGCAGAGGAGGCTAGTGGGTTACAGATTGTTGTAATAAGCCACAAGTCCAGTAAAAAGAACAGGAGTACTTGTGGCACCTTAGAGACTAACAAATTTATTAGAGCACAAGTCCAGTATCTCTGTAGAGTCCATGATTTTCCGTGTCTAGCAAAGTTATGAATTTAAGTTCCTAGGCTCATCTTTTGAAGGTGTTGTGCAGGTTTCCTTTGAGGCTGAGGACTGAGAAATCAGACATGCAGTGATCACTTTGTGAAGTATTTTTGCCTTCTATCATTTTTCTGTGTGAGTTCATTGGAGAGTGTAGTGATTGTCTGGTTTCACCCACGTAGTGGTTACTGAGGCATTTAGTGCACTGGATGAGGTACACCATTTGTTTTAAGTATCAGGGGTTAGCCGTGTTAGTCTGTATCCACAAAAAGAACAAGGAGTCCGGTGGCCCCTTAAAGACTAACAGATTTATTTGGGCATAAGCTTTCGTTGGTAAAAACCCCACTTCTTCAGAGGCATGGAGTGAAAATTACAGATAGAGGCATAAATATATATTGGCACATGAAGAGAAGGGAGTTACCTTACAAGTGGAGAACCAGTGATAAAGGCCAATTCAGTCAGGGTGGATGTGCTCCACTCCCAATAATTGAGGAGGTGTCAATACCAAGAGAAGGAAAATTGCTTTTCTAGTGAGCCAGCCACTCCCAGTCCCTGTCCAAGCCAAAATTGATGGTGTTAAGTTTGCAAATGAACTGTAGCTCAGCAGCTTCTCTTCTAAATCTGTTTTTGAAGTCTTTATGTTGAAGGATGGCTACTTTTAAATCTGTTATTGAGTGTCCAGGGAGATTGAAGTGTTCTCCTACTATCATTTAGGGTAGGTCTACACTTACCTCCGGGTCTGGCGGTAAGCAATCGATCTTCTGGGATCGATTTATGGCGTCTTGTCTAGACGCGATAAATCGATCCCAGATCGATCCTGGAAGTGCTCACCGTCGACGCCGGTAGTCCAGCTCGGCGAGAGGAGTACGCGGCATCGACGGGGAAGCCTGCCTGCCGCGTCTGGACCCGCGGTAAGTTCGAACTAAGGTACTTTGAATTCAGCTACGTTAATAACATAGCTGAATTTGCGTACCTTAGTTTGACATGGGGGGTTAGTGTGGACCAGGCCTTTGTTTGATAGTCATGTGTAGGACCCATGGAAGGGGTCTTTAAAGGTATGTTTTGGGGGATGTTGATCAGTGGAGCTGTGTCTGCAGGTTTTGCATCTGTTGTTCTGGCAGGGTCTGGTGCCGCTTTGAGTTGGTGGGTTCTGGTCTGTGGGGAGCTTACTTCTGATGATGAGCTTGGTAAGGTTCGTGGGAGGGGGGGAGTGCTTCAAGGCCCAAAGAGGGGGCTCAGGAAAAAAATATTTCAGGATGTGATACCCATCGAGTATGGGCTGTAATTGTTTGGTGATACCCCATATGGGTTCCAGTGTGGTGTGATAGGTGACAACTAGAGGTGTGTGGTTGGAGGGGATTCATTTCTGTATTGAAGCAGGCTCTCTTGGGGTATTTGGGTGGCCCATTCCACAATAAGATCTACTTCTCTGGTGGAGTGTCCTTGTTTGGTGAAGGAAGTTTTAAGCGTGTTAAGGTGTGTATCCTGGACTTTTTCCTTGGAGCATATTCTGTGGTATCTGAGGGCTTGGCTGTAGAGAACAGATTTCTTGGTGTGTTTGGGGTGGTTACTGGATCTGTGAAGGTAGGTGCAGTGATCCGTGGGTGTCTTGTATACAGTTGTCTGTAGGGTTCCATTGTTGAAGCTGATTGTGGTGGCGAGGAAGCTGATGCTGGTGTGGGAGTGTTCTGGAGAGAGTTTATCTTTGTGAAATGTCAAATTTTGTTTGTGTGCGGGCCTGGACCTTCTTTTTATTGGGAGTCTCAATTTGCAGCATTTAACTTTAAAAGGATATGTCAGTTAAATATCTGACTTCAGCAAATTCCCTTGTTGCTACATCGCAGGCTGTATCTGGAGCAAGCTGGGGGCTGCTTTGTTGGTTCCTGTCTCACCATAGTAGCAGCCACCCTGCTTCCAACTGCTGGGACATTCGCTCTTAACTGGCAACCTGCACAGAGATTTTTAAATGGGGCTTGTGCTCTTTTTAGATTCTTTGTGATGGAGAAAGAGCAGAGAGGTGTGGGACGGGTGCGGTTTGGAGGCAGGGAATGGGGAGGGTGATTCAAAGTTTGTTGTTTGATGGTTCTTTTTTGCCTTAGGAAAGTCTGGTCTTGTTTTTGCCTGGAGGGCCCCTGGGCATCTGTGAGCTTCCCAGTGGGTGCCTGCTGGGGAAAAGGCCCTAGCACTCCTGTGACATGGATGCCTTTGGTCCTGGCAGCCTCACCTTCCCAGGGCACCGCAGATGGGCAGCCTGTAGGTAGGGGAAGAGGGAGTTTGGGAAGGTGACACCAGAGACAAGGATGGGAGAGGCTGTGGGGACTCTGCACTGGCCACCACAGCCAAGCCAGGCTCAGCCAGGGAGATGCCAAAGATGCCCAGGGAAGCAAGGAGAAGGCTGCTTTGGGGAGAGGAGAGCCACTGGGGCCTCAGATATGCTGCTTCTATCCCAGCTCCTCCCATAACCCTAACATGAAGGCGTCTGCCTGTTGCCTCGTTCCAGCCCCACCGGCCACAGCCCGTGCCACCGTGAAGGTGACAGGAGTGGTGGGGAGAGCCGTGACTTTGGGAGCCGACGTCCCCCCAGGGTTCCAAGTCAGGGATGCCATCTGGAGGTACCTGGCGCCAGCAGAAGAGCTAGTGGCCACCTACTTCAGGGGCTCAGCGGAGACCCTATACCAATCCCGTTTCTATGGGCGGAGCCGGCTCCACGGTAACCTCACCCTGGAGATCAGTCCGGTGGAACTGGGAGATAGCGGCACCTTCTCAGCCCTGCTGGTGAACACACGAGGACAGACGGAGACGCGCGTGCTGCACCTGGCAGTCTATGGTACGCCGGGTTGGGCTCCTGTTTCCTCGCCACTTAAGGGCAAGAGGGTGATATGCTTGGAGCAAGGCCAAATTCTCCATGGACAAACACTCTGTGCAGTCTCACCCGAACCAGCAGGCAACAACCCGGCGCCACCTCTGTCCCTCCAGGCTGCCAGGCCCAGCAGCTGACTCTGACAGAGGCCCCGTGAGAGAGCTGGGGCTGCTGAGCTGAGCTCCCAGGCAGGCACCCACCCTATCCAGACTCCTTGGGTTTTTATGTTCTAATACAAAGCTCTGGGGGCAAATGTCCTGCTGGCCTGGCAAAGGGGCATTAGCCTGTGGTGTGAGGCCTAGCCCAGCCTCTGCTGCAGAGTGTATAACTCGGAGATCCACAGGTTACAAGGCCAGAAGGGATCATGTAGTCCACCGTCCACTCCCTGCATAACTATGGAAGGCGAGAGCCATTGCCATTATGGGGCTCACCAACTGGGGAGCCAGAGCCAGCCTGCCCCGGGAGGTGACTGTGTGTCCCATCGCCCTCATTCTGGGCTCCCACTAGGCATGTCCCAGAGGGCAGAGACGGGGGAGCACTGCCCTTCTGCTAACCAGGAAATGCTGTCACAGTCACAAGGCAGCATGTAGGGAACTTGGGGTTGTGACTTCCCAATTGCCTTTATTTCTGCTCTTACAAAGCACCTGCCAGGCTGACACCACAGCCCTTTGGCTCTAGATGACGAGGGACCCTATGAGATGGGCAGTGGATGAAGCTGCCCTCACTGGCTGTCACAGCCTCATACCCCCGTGCCCCTCTCCACACATACACGTGGGGCTATTAGGGCTGAAGTTGGAAAGCCCTGCCCAGTGGGAGAGCAGCATCAAACCTCCAGACAGAGCCCGGTGTTTCTAGGGGTAGATCTGGTGAAGAAGTGCAAATGGGTGTATTCATGTGCTAATACCAGGTAGTCCCCTGGGGAGGTGGGGTTTAAGTATCCAGCCAGGGGGAGATTACTGGCTTTGACCCCTCTGCTGTTCTGTCTGCTCTGTGTCCAGAAGTGGTTTCCCGGCTGACACTGCAGGTGTTCACATCGGAGAGCAGCCGCAGTGGCTCTGCGAGGGTCTGTGAGGTGTTCCTGACCTGTGTGGCGGCTGGTGGCACCAACGTAACCTACAGCTGGGACAGGACGGATGGCGAGGTGCTGAGCATGGACAAGCACTCTCTCTTTGAGGCTGGCCTGGTCCTATGGGCTAAGCTGGACCCATTGGATAGGCAGGTGTCCTACACCTGTACTGCAGCCAACGCTGTCAGTCGGGAATCAGCTACCATCGCACCCTGGGAACACTGCCAGAGGGAAGCAGGTATGTCATGTTTCACCCAGCTCCCATGCCCAGCCCAGTGCCCAGCCACTTGGAATGAGCCAATAGCCCAGCTGTCTGCAGCCAGAAGACAGTGCCCGGGAGATGGATTTTGTGGGCGGGCATTTACTTTTGATATCAGATTTGCCACCATGTGAAGGTGGATGAGGTGGAGAGGGAGTCACGCTCCCTGGCTGGTGAATCTTCACTGAGGATTATCAACCAGAGAGTCTAAAACTACAGTCATATCTAGAGTGTTCTGAGTGATCCAAGCCCTGGTCAGACCCCCACCTGGGGGCTCTTGTTTACCTGCACAATTGCTCAGTTTAAAGGTTGGGAGTTGGCTGCCCATGTCAGCACCTCGGTACCGCAGCTGATATTACAACCAAAGGGAGTGCATGAGTAAGGGCCACATTCTGCTCATGTTTACATGGTTGTCAAACCAGAGTCAGTCATTGGCCTCACTCTGCATTTTCACCAGTGTAGCTGAGAGTAGACTTTGGCCTGGACTGTTGCAAACACAGGACAAGATTACACAGGAAAAGTCCATGGAAGGGCCAGGAAATTCCACAAATCTTAAGCTGCAAGAAATCCTCCCCCACTCTGGATCGCAGAGGAACTTCAGCTTCCCCCGCGTTTCCTGCTGCCTCAGCTCACTCTTGGCACCGTCAGCAGGTGGGGGAGGCGGGGTGGTGTTCGGAGAATACTTCTCCTCTGACTTCTCCTGCTGCTGCTACTTTTAGCCGGGTTCAGTGACTGTCCTGGCAGAGCAGCAGGAGGCTGCGGATCAGCACCAGGGATGGCCGGGAATCAGGGGCGGCTCTAGGCACCGACAAAGCAAGCACATGCTTGGGGCAGCCCATTTGCAGGGGCGGCAGTCTCCAGCATGGGAGCTGAGAACCAACAGGGGGCCCTGGGAGCTGTAGTTCCTTGATTAGCTCCCTGCCTATAGAGCCAGCCCCTGCAAATGGGCTGCTGTTACTTCATTTCTCCCAAATCAAATATACTGATCCACTGTAACTTGCTGTAGAAAAAGTAGGATAAAATTGAGCAAGAAATGTTTCCCAGTGGTTATTAGGACTGGAATTGCTATTTTCAACAGCCATTGCCCTTTTTTTGTTTTGTTTAAAAGGAAGACAGTGATATTGCATTGGCAAATTCCCCATAGAAAGAAAGAGTGGAACAAAAGAATAATAAAGGCACCTCAACTTTTCCTCGTTTATGTAGGACAGTCTTATAATATGCATCCAGACATCCTCCAATCACACAAGCTGAAAATTGTTCCACTTTACTGCAGTTCTATAACCATATGGGAACCAATTCTGTCTGTGTTCTGTGCACACCCAAAATTCCTGCTGAATGACCCTCCCTGGGAGTGAGTTACCAGTGACCCAGGGCTGCGGCGGAAGGATGGTGCAGGGCGGGGGGGGGGGAGCCCAGGGCTGGGGCGGCAGGAGGTGTGTGTGTGGGGCAATGGTGGGGGGGTAGGGGGAGCCCAGGGCTGGGGTTGCAGGAGGTGTGTGTGTGGGGCAACGGTGGGGGGATAGGGGGAGCCCAAGGCTGGGGCGGCAGGGGGGTGCGGGTCGGGGGGGAGAGCCCAGGGCAGGGGGTGCGGGTGGTGGGGGAGAGCCCAGGGTGGGGCGGCAGGGGGGTGCGGCGAGGAGCCCAGGGCTGGGATGGCAGGCAGCCAAAATTCTTTTTGCTTGGGGCGGCAAAAAACCTAGAGCCGGCCCTGCTGGGAATGCAGGCTAAAGTGCAGACAGGCTGAAGTGCTGGGCAGTCTGAATTTCCCTGTTACTCTCCTCCCGCACTTGGTCATGGCTCATGGAGTGTGAGAGGCTTTTATGGTGCAGCAGATGGCTGGGATTCCTGTTCCCAGTGCCCGGCGCCAGCACAGTTACAGAGCCGGTGCGTACTAGGCCAGGGAGGGGTTCCCTGCCCAGCGGAGCCCACAGCACTCATGACATCTTCCTCTTCCCTGCTCAGGTTCGGAAGATGCCGTGTACGACTATAGGAACATCCTGCTCATTGCTCTGCCCCTCTCTGTCCTGGTTCTGGCAGGGGCTGTCTTCGGGCTCCTTCTCTCTTGGAAGCGCTCAGGTAGGAGCCATCTATCTTAGGAATCACTGTTCACTGACCTTGCTCTGCCAAGCACTGAAGAACCCCTGTGTGAGCTGTACACACCTGCAGGAGGGGCATGCACTGCCAGGAGAATGTGGGGGGATGGGCAGTCTGATACCACGGGGATGGGCATGGTGCAAATCCCCAGGCAGACGGATAGGAAGGGAGGGAGGTGTAGGGTGTCACAGCGCTGCTCTGTCCTTGTCTCCCACATAGAAACCAGCTCTGCCTGTGGGGGCAGGTTTCCAGAGACAACACGAGAGCTCGATGCTCAGTCCGCATTAGCCTAATGTGCCTTTGGAAATCTCCCCCTTAGGAAATGAAAGTGGGAACTTCCCACCCCCACTCCCGCCCCCGGCAGCTCAGGGGCTGTGACACAAACAGGGAATCTGATTTTCATAGCTCTACGCACAGGGCTTCCCTTCCCCTCTTCACTCAAGTGGAATCTGATGTCACAAGGCCAGTGTGAGGGGCCTTCTACTACCAGGCTGGATTGTGGCCTCTACAGCCTTGCCAGCCTGGCTGGCCCAGTGACCAAGCCATGGCCCCAAACCTCCTCCCCATAAGGTGCTAGCATTAGACTGCCAGGCCAGCCCCACCCAGTGGCTCCACTGGAAGGCAGGGACCGGCTGCACCATAGTCCCTATGAGAGAGTTTCAGGGGGTGGCTTCCAGCTGCTTTCAGACAACGACCTGTAGCTGTGGTGTAATGGCCATTTGGAAATATTCCCGCTGGTTCCCCACTCAACTCGCATTTGGAACCAAGCTAAAGGGCTGTTTGTCTGCTGGGGCTGCTGGCTCCCTTGCTGAAGCTCACAGGGAGCAGAGAGAGAATGCCACTACTGTCTGATTGAATCTCCATTAGGGAGACTCTGTAGGGACAGTTGTGAGCCAGTTGGGTAGACGAGCCGAGTCCCGTGGCAGTTGGGTCTTTTGGCTGAGACCTTAACACCTGTCCTATCTGTGTAGACATTGTGCGTCCCATGACTCTGTTAGTGTTAGAGTTTCCCCCGCGATCTTGGCCAAAATTCCCCTTGCCGCTCTGCTGCGCCAGGTGTCTGCTGCCTCCCAGCTCCCCAGACATTGCCTCATTACACCAGCAGTGCACGTCTTTAGCCCGTGAGGCCTTGCGAGGTGCTACAGAAATGCAAAGGTGTGCTCGCCCCTCGTGTGTTTGTGTGTGAATGGTCACTGGGCAGAGAACAAATATATTTAACACACACCCCTCCCCGAAAGCTCTGCTACTTTTGGGAATGACATTTGTTTTCCCCTTCCTTAGGGAGGCAAAGAGCGAAACCGCTGTTCGACGCCTCAGAGTCTGAAGTGGCCCCTATCTAGGAATTGACACTGCGTGCAGAGCAGAGGCGTGTCCTTTTGGGAGAGCAGCCCTCCTTTCTCTTTGTTGCTGGCGAGGCAGAAAGCCCACATTCTCTTTTCTTCTGGAGAACTTCTCAGGGGGCTGCCAGCTTCCATTGACAGCTGGGTGACTGTGAGAGTCACTGTGGGTCAGGATCCCAGCACAGACTTGCTTTCGGCCACAGAACCATTAACCAGCTCTCAGAGCAGTCGCTTGCCCTTTGCACCGTGTTTCTCTCTCAGTTCCCCACAGACCCCCACCTTAAAAACCAAGCAGACATTTTTTACTGAATTTGCTTGTATCTGTCTACAATTTTCATCAGCATTGCTGAATAGACTTGAATAGTCCTCTGCTCAACAGCATCCTCCGGGGAACTCAGACCTCACTAGGAAACCCATTCGAAGGCCTTGTCTTCACTGGCAAAAAAAGAAACAGGGATGTCCTTACCTAGAGTTTGCTGACTCGAGGTGACTGGCTCAAGGTGTAACTGTAGGGAAGGCAAGGCAGTTTGTCATTTCACATGAGGTGGCCAGTTGAGCTAACCCTTGGCCCTCCCATAGTCTTTAACTAACCAGCTAACTCGGGTGAAGATGCCAAACCGCCGTTTCTTTGTGAGGGTTTTACTTCTAGCTCCTACATTCATAGATTCTAAGGTCAGAAGGGACCACTGAGAGCATCTCAGTGGTCCCTTCTGACCTTAATGTAGGAACTAGAGTTAAAACCCTCAAGAAGACACAGCAGTTTGGCATCTTCACCCGAGTTAGCCGGTTAAAGACTGTGGACCACTGAGAGCATCTCACCTGGCCTCCAGGATAACACAGGCCAAAAAACTGTCCCCAAAATGGTTCCGGCTTGAACTAGAAAATACCTATCAAGTTAAGAGCACTTTTTTCCCAGTGAAAACAAGCTATGTTGGGTGCTGAGAATTCTTGAGTATCTGGCCCTTATTTAGGTGTCTAACTGAGAATGGAGCCTTTACGAAAATGCAGGTCCAGCTGTAGCTGCAGAGTCCCTGGCAATCTGGCCCTCGCTCTACCTACATAGGTACCTGTTACCACTCTCAAGACTTTCAAAAGAGAAGTTTATCTGAGTATAAAGTACAAATTGTCTTCAGCATGTTCAGAAACTGCTTGGAAGTTCAGGGGCCTGGAATCCACTGTTAGAAGTTGTGTGGTAGACCTGGAAAAGGATTGCAACATTCCATGCATACACGTATATTCACACACACAAACATGCGTGCGCACACACTCACGCACACACACACTCTTTCATAGCACTTGTTGAATATGAGTGTATCTTCAGTAACTGTAACTGAATGTGACCAGAAAGTATCTGTTCATTATGTACGTTGTGTGATTTTTTTAAACTGTGTAAGATTTATGGAAACACATGTAAGATTTATGGAAAAGAATTAGAACTACGTATAAAAGACAAATTACAAAAATCTCCACCCAGATTTGAAGCTGCATGTTTGAAAGTGTGACCAAAGGTTTGCAATGCTCCCAGTAATGAGTTGACAGTAAAATGCTGAACGGTTCAGTATTACATGTATTGTAAAATGGTATATGCTAGCTAGCTCAGTCAGTAGAGTGTGAGATTCTTAATCTAAGGGTTGTAAATTCAAGCCCTAAATTAGACACTTGATTCTACTGCCTTAAGCATATTTTTGGGGGATTGGGCTAGAAGACCTCTTGAGGTCTCTTCCAACCCTAATATTCTATGATTCTATGATTTGGGCAGTTATATGTGATATATTCAAAAACACCTGACAAAACACCTAGCTGAGGAACTTTCTAGACAGTTAATGCTGCTTTTCAGTAGCTTTTGGAACACTAGGGACATTCCAGAGGACTGGAAGAAAGCAAATGTGCCAATATTTGAAAAGGCTATGCAGGACAACCTTTGCAATTATAGACCAATGAGACGGACATCAGCTACAGGCAAAATAATGGAACGTCTGATACAGGACTTGATTGAGAAAGAATTCATAGAATCATAGAATAGAATCATAGAATATGAGGGTTGGAAGGGACCTCAAGAGGTCATCTAGTCCAACCCCCTGCTCAAAGCAGGACCAATTCCCAACTAAATCATCCCAGCCAGGGCTTTGTCAAGCCGGGCCTTAAAAACCTCCAAGGAAGGAGACTCCACCACCTCCCTAGGTAACGCATTCCAGTGTTTCACCACCCTCCTAGTGAAATAGTTTTTCCTAATATCCAACCTGGACCTCCCCCACTGCAACTTGAGACCATTGCTCCTTGTTCTGTCATCTGCCGCCACTGAGAACAGCCGAGCTCCATCCTCTTTGGAACCCCCCTTCAGGTAGTTGAAGGCTGCTATCAAATCCCCCCTCATTCTTCTCTTCTGCAGACTAAACAATCCCAGTTCCCTCAGCCTCTCCTCATAAGTCATGTGCTCCAGACCCCTAATCATTTTTGTTGCCCTCCGTTGGACTCTTTCCAATTTTTCCACATCCTTCTTGTACTGTGGGGCCCAAAACTGGACACAGTATTCCAGATGAAGCCTCTCCAATGTCGAATAAAGGGGAATGATCACGTTCCTCGATCTGCTGGCAATGCCCCTACTTATACAGCCCAAAATGCCGTTAGCCTTCTTGGCAACAAGAGCACACTGTTGACTCATATCCAGCTTCTCGTCCACTGTGACCCCTAGGTCCTTTTCTGCAGAACTGCTACCTAGCCATTCGGTCCCTAGTCTGTAGCAGTGCATGGGATTCTTCCGTCCTAAGTGCAGGACTCTGCACTTGTCCTTGTTGAACCTCATCAGGTTTTTTTCGGCCCAATCCTCTAATTTGTCTAGGTCCCTCTGTATCCGATCCCTATCCTCTAGTGTATCTACCACGCCTCCTAGTTTAGTGTCATCTGCAAACTTGCTGAGAGTGCAGTCCACACCATCCTCCAGATCATTAATAAAGATATTAAACAAAACCGGCCCCAGGACCGACCTTTGGGGCACTCCGCTTGAAACCGGCTGCCAACTAGACATGGAGCCATTGATCACTACCCGTTGAGCCCGACGATCTAGCCAGCTTTCTATCCACCTTACAGTCCATTCATCCAGCCCATACTTCTTTAACTTGGGGGCAAGAATACTGTGGGAGACCGTATCAAAAGCTTTGCTAAAGTCAAGGAATAACACATCCACTGCTTTCCCCTCATCCACAGAGCCAGTTATCTCATCATAGAAGGCAATTAGGTTAGTCAGGCATGACTTCCCCTTCGTGAATCCATGCTGACTTAAAGGAGGGTAGTGTAGTTAATGCCAATCAACATGGATTTGTGGGAAATAGATTCTGTCAAACTAACCTGATATCATTTTTGGATGAGATTACAAGGTGGTAGGTAAAAATAATAGTGTTGACTTTAGATACTTAGAGTTCTGTAGGGCGTTTGACTTGGTACTGCACGACATTTTGATTAAAAAACTAGCCTGATACAAAATTACCATGGCACACATTAGATGGATTAAAAATTGTCTAAGAATGTGATTATAAATGGGGATCATCATGGAGCAGGTGTGTTTCTAGTGGGGTCTTGCAGGGATCAGTTCTTGGCCCTTTGCTATTTAACATTTTTATCAGTGACCTCACAGAAAACAGAAAATCATCACTGATGAAGTTTGCAGATGACTCAAAGATTGGTGGCGGGGTAAATAACGAAGAGGACTGGTCACTGGATGGTAATATTATAAATGCCAGTCAACATGGTTTATGAAAAATAAATCCTGATAGCAAAAGGAAAGGCATTAAACCAAGAGGGTTTTGATGTGCTGCCCTCAAAAGATTGGCTAAACAGTAGTGCATGACCAGGGTATGAATGAGGATGCGCCATTTGAAAAGGTTTGCTGAGTAAAGGTGGAGCTGCTGAAAAGACCCTTCAATCTTTCCTTGCCACCACCTGTAATCAAATGGCTTACGAAGAGATGTTACATGGGCAAGGTTGTAAAAACCCAATACACAACTATATGGTTGGTGCAACCGATGTCTGAGACCCTAGAACCATGCAATGAGAGCCACACAACCATGGTAATGGATGATGAATGTGATCATGAGGACAGCTCTTGGACTCAGCTGTTGTTTGAGATGCCAAAACCTAATCAGGAGACCCCGAATAATTCCAATGGCAGGGTGCATAGGGCCAAATCACAGCTAAGTTGCAAGTAGAAATATCTAAGGGTAAACAAGTATCAGAGGGGTAGCCGTGTTAGTCTGAATCTGTAAAAAGCAACAGAGGGTCCTGTGGCACCTTTAAGACTAACAGAAGTATTGGGAGCATAAGCTTTCGTGGGTAAGAACCTCACTTCGGGTAAACAAGAGGTGCTGATGATAGAAACTGGTCACAGTCACAGGCTAGGGAATGTAGCACCCAGTCAAAACTTTGGTGGCTCAAGAGCATCAGCTAAGGAGGCCTCTTGACACACAACACAAGGCAAAGGTTTTAAGCACGTTATAAAAGTGAAAATGGTGCCTTATCTGTGTTTCTTCAATATATCTGTCAGCAGTTGAGCGATGACTCTTCAGAGGCCTTGGAGACTTTGCTTACCATCCCAGTGAGTACGCCCCTTTAACAAGCACTGTGCATTTGTTTGTGTTTGTGTAAGGGGTGTGCTGATAGGGACCCACAATGCCCTCAGTGCTGTAGGCGTAGGACTGTGCTTTGATATGATTTGCAAGAGGTGGAGTCAAGTAGATCTGCGCTGGCCTGGTCATATGACACCATACCCCATAATGGGGCGTTCCATAAAAACACACTTCCCACAATCATTTCCAATTGACATTTTATTTGCAGTCTCTCAGCTGCTCAGAGATTTATAATAAGAAATACAGGTAAGGCACCATTTTAGTTTTTATAACATGCTTTAAACCTTTACTTTTTGTGTCAAAAGGCCACATTGGCTCATTTAGGTCCATTGAAATCAGTGGAAGTTAGGACCCTAAATACCTTTCATAGGGTTGCCAACCCTCCTGATTTCGCTGGAAGTCTCCCAAAATTTTAGGCTGCTAGAAATCCGGCGGCGCAGTAGGGCTAAGGCAGGCTTCCTACCTGCCCTGGCCCCATGCTGGGGGTGGGGTGGGGCAGGGGTCTCCATGCGCTGCCTGTGCCCCAAGTGCCACCTCCACAACTCCCATTGGCCGGGAACCTTAGGGGTCCATCAGTGTAATCAAGAGAGTCCACGAACGTGCCTGCAACCAGAAGTGATGGGGGGTGGGGGAGATGCGGGATCACATGCCCTCCCCAGATTTCTGCCTTCCATTTAGCATTAGCCCCTCAGTACCTAACAAGTACCCTAAAATAGTTGCAAACCAGACTTGATTGTCAACAGCTGTAATGAAGAAAGAAGAACATCTGGTGTGAAATGCATGACCTTGGAGCCAGTGATTCATTGTAGACCTTCTTGAAACCCTGGAAAGATATCCTGTCTACTGTACTGTGCATTCTTTCTGTCTCTTCCTGTGTACTTCTCTTCTTTTTCACATTAAAGTCATTCGGCATCATAATACCAGCCTCCTGGTTTTCCTTTCTGCTCCATTTCTCATTTACAAACTGTGGCCCAGATTCTCAGAACTCCTTAGGCACCTAACTCCTATTGCAATCACTGTGAGTATGGCACCTACGGCTATGTCTATGCTACAAAGTTAAATTAATTTAAGTTACGTCGACGTACAGTCACCGCTGTAATTATATCACTGTTGCATTTCCACACCAGATGTTTGGGGAAGGGTTTGCAATGCATCATCAGGGCAGGTTCAGTGTCACATGATGCAAGTTTCTCAATCCCATCATTCAACGGGCATCCTACGAGGTTTCCAGCTGCTTTTCAACTGTCCTGTGCAAAATGCTGCTGTTACTGTCAAGCTAAATCTTAATTCCAGCCTCGTTTCACTCCAAACATTTTCCACCTCCTCCAGTAACGTGGACCCTTCACCTGTTAAGCACACATTTGCTGAGTGTGCGGTGAAGGTTTCTCGTATGGCACACGTTATGATGAATTTTGCCAGTGCAGCATCATAGCATACGTGCAGGCAGCTGGAGCAGCCTCACCTGCCCCAGAGGTCTCAGCCAAAGTCACACACCCCTATTCCCACCACCGAGGTATTGGTGAAGCACACAGGGAAACTCAGGCACACACAGCATTCATGCAAAACAGTAAAACTCACATAGGCTGAAGAGTCCCGAGCTTAGCCTGGAGAAATGATGCTTAAACTCCTTAAAGCATCCTCCAGCTGGCCAAGCCAGAGCAGGCCTCAGCCAAGCGGGACCGGCTCCATCTTAGGCTCTGTCCTTCTCTGACAGTCCCAGGTGGGAGCAGCCAGCCTCTCCAGATGCCCGCTCTTGTTGGAGTCGGTGCGCAGCTTCCCTGCTGAGAGGTGGCAGGGGACCGAGCCGGTGGCTGGGATGCTGATAAGGAGTCGCTGTCAGCTGGTTCCAGCCAGCTCCTTAGCAGCCCATCCATTGCGCCCCAGACTAAAAGGTGACCGCCACACCTCACATCTCCTGTGCCGGCCCAAAGCAAACTTAACCCTTCTCCAACCCCCGGGGGAAAGTACAGAGGGAAACTCATAAAAATATTCCAGAAAATCCTCATTTCATCACAGATCCATCCAGGCAGACAAAGCAAGAGAGAAATGCTGTCAAGTGGAGTCAGTATTAACTTGGCCTGTTAATATCTGTGGCCGGGGGAAGGGGATTCAGAAACACAGAGAGAGACACTCAGCCTTTTGGGCACATTTAGCCCAATCTCTTCCTAAGGCAGACACACTCCTTACAAACCTCGGTTGGCATCTGCTTCCCCTGGGAGATGTGTTTGTAGGACTACAGGGTTTGCCTTAGTGTATGTCTACACTACGAAATTAGGTTGAATTTATAGAAACTGGTTTTATAGAAATTGGTTTTATAAAGTCGATTGTGTGTGTCCCCACATAAAATGCTCTAAGTGCATTAAGTCGGCGGACCGCGTCCACAGTACCGAGGCTAGCGTCAACTTCCGGAGCGTTGCACTGTGGGTAGCTATCCCACAGTTCCCGCAGTCTCCGCCGCCCATTGGAATTCTGGGTTGAGATCCCAATGCCTGATGATGCAAAAACAGTGTCACGGGGGGTTCTGGGTACATGTTGTCAGGCCCCTCCCCCTCCGTCAGAGCAACGGCAGACAATTGATTCGCGCCTTTTTACCTGGGTTACCTGTGAAGACAACATACCACAGCAAGCATGGAGCCCGCTCAGCTCAGCTCAGCTCAGCTCACCATCACCATATGTCATCTGGGTGCTGGCAGACGTAGTACTGCATTGATACACAGCTGCAGCTAATTGCCTTTCGGCAGTGGATGGTGTATTATGAGTGGTATCCGTCATCATCGTACTCCTCAGTGAGTTCGGTCAGAGGCACCTGGGCAGACATGTTTTGTCTCCTGGAGACTCAGTCCTGCCGGCAGTCCTATTGAACCATCTTGACGATAATGGCTAGCAGTCATAATACAGCATTTTCTGCCAAGCACCCAGAAGATGTTGATGGCTATCAGTCATGCTGCACCGTCTGCTGCCAGCTTAAGATATAAAAAATAGATGGACCAGATTTGTTCTGTATTCATTTGCTTCCCCCTCCCTCCGTGAAATCAACGGCCTGTTAAACCCAGGGTTTTGAGTTCAATCTTTGGGGGGGCCATTCTGTGTGACAGTTGTTTGTGTTTCTCCCTGATGCACAGCCACCTTTGTTGATTTTAATTCCCTATACCTGTAAGCCATGTTGTCACTCGCCCCTCCCTCCCTCCATCAGACAATAGTTTCGCGCCTTTTTTCAGACCAGACGCCATAGCACTGGGATCATGGAGCCCGCTCAGATTACCGCGGCAATTATGAGCACTATGAACACCACGCGTATTGTCCTGGAGTATATGCAGAGCCAGAACATGCCAAAGCAAAACCAGGCGAGGAGGCGATTGCAGCGATTGCAGCACGGCGACGAGAGTAATGAGGAAATTGACATGGACATAGATCTCTCACAAGGCACAGGCCCCAGCAATGTGCAAATCATGGTGTTACTGGGGCAGGTTCATGGCATGGAACGCCGATTCTGGGCCTGGGAAACAAGCACAGACTGGTGGGACCGCATCGTGTTGCAGGTGTGGGACTATTCCCAGTGGCTGCGAAACTTTTGCATGCGTAAGGGCACTTTCATGGAACTTTGTGACTTGCTTTCCCCTGCCCTGAAGTGCCAGAATACCAGGATGAGAGCAGCCCTCACAGTTGAGAAGCGAGTGGCGATAGCCCTGTGGAAGCTTGCAATGCCAGACAGCTACCGGTCAGTCGGGAATCAATTTGGAGTGGGCAAATCTACTGTGGGGGCTGCTGTGATCCAAGTAGTCAACGCAATCAAAGACCTGCTGATATCAAGGGTAGTGACTCTGGGAAACGTGCAGGTCATAGTGGATGGCTTTGCTGCAATGGAATTCCCAAACTGTGGTGGGGCGATAGATGGAACCCATATCCCTATCTTGTCACTGGAGCACCAAGCCACCGAGTACATAAACCGCAAGGGGTACTTTTCAATGCTGCTGCAAGCCCTGGTGGATCACAAGGGACATTTCATTAACATCAACGTGGGATGGCCGGGAAAGGTACATGATGCTCGCGTCTTCAGGTACTCTGGTCTGTTTCAAAAGCTGGAGAAAGGGACTTTCTTCCCGGACCAGAAAATAACCATTGGGGATGTTGAAATGCCTATTGTTATCCTTGGGGACCCAGCCTACCTCTTAATGTCATGGCTCATGAAGCCGTACACAGGCAGCCCAGACAGTAGTCAGGACCAGTTCAACTATAGGCTGAGCAAGTGCCGAATGGTGGAGGAATGTGCATTTGGATGTTTAAAAGCGTGCTGGCGCAGTTTACTGACTCGGAGAGACCTCAGCGAAGACAATATTCCAATTGTTATTGCTGCTTGTTGTGCGCTCCACAATATCTGTGAGAGTAAGAGGGAGACATTTATGGCGGGGTGGGAGATTGAGGCAAATCGCCTGGCCGCTGATTACGCGCAGCCAGATACCAGGGCGGTTAGAAGAATACAGCAGGGTGCGTTGTGCATCAGAGAAGCTTTGAAAACGAGTTTTGTGACTGGCCAGGCTACGGTGTGAAACTTCTGTTTGCTTCTCCTTGATGAACCCTCTGCCCCCACCCCCCCGGTTCACTTTACTTCCCTGAAATTAACCACCGTCCCCTCCCCCCTTCGAGCACTGCTTGCAGAGGCAATAAAGTCATTGTTACTTCACATTCATGCATTCTTTATTAATTTATCCCTTACTAGGGGGATAACTGCCAAGGTAGCCCGGGAGGGGTTGGGGAGGAGGGAAGGAAAAGGACACACTGCAGTTTAAAACTTTAAAACTTATTGAAGGCCAGCCTTCTGATGCTCGGGCAATCATCTGGGGTGGAGTGACTGGGCAGCCGGAGGCCCCCCCACCGTGTTCTTGGGCGTCTGGGTGAGGAGGCTATAGAACTTGGGGAGGAGGGCTGTTGGTTACACAGGGGCTGTAGCGGTGGTCTCTGCTCCTGCTGCCTTTCCTGCAGCTCAACCATACGCTGGAGCATATCAGTTTGATGCTCCAACAGCCGGAGCATCGACTCTTGCCTTCTGTCAGCAAGCTGACGCCAACTATCCTCTTCAGCCCGCCACTTTCTCTCTTCAGCCCGTGATTCAGCCCGCCACCTCTCCTCTCGTTTATATTGTGCTTTTTTGCACTCTGACATTGACTGCCTCCACGCATTCTGCTGTGCTCTGTCAGCATGGGAGGACATCTGGAGCTCCGAGAACATATCATCCCAAGTCCGCCGTTTTCTCCTTCTAATCTTCACTAGCCTCTGTGAAGGAGAAACATTTGCAGCTGGTGGAGGAGAAGGGAGAGGTGGTTAAAAAAGACACATTTTAGAGAACAATGGGTACACTCTTTCACGTTAAATTTTGCTGTTCACATTACACAGCACATGTGCTTTCGTTACAAGGTCGCATTTTTCCTCTTATATTGAGGGCCTGCCGGTTTGGTGTGAGAGATCACTCACGCAGTGCCAGGCAACAGATTTCGGCTTGCAGGCAGCCATGGTAAGCCACAATCTTTTGGCTTTTTTAACCTTCTTAACATGTTGGAATGGTTTCAAACAGTAGCGCCCTCATTTCCCATACCAAGCACCCGTTGCATTGGCCATTTAAAATGCGTTTGCAATGTAAAAGGAGGGGCTGCGGTTTCCGGGTTAACATGCAGCACAAACCCAACTACCCCCACACACACACCCAATTCTCGGGGATGATCACTTCACCCCTCCCCCCCACCACGTGGCTAACAGCGGGGAACATTTCTGTTCAGCCGAGCAGGAACGGGCACCTCTGAATGTCCCCTTAATAAAATCACCCCATTTCAACCAGGTGACCGTGAATGATATCACTCGCCTGAGGATAACAAAGAGAGATAAGGAATGGATATTGTCTGCATGTCAGCAAACACCGGGACCATATGCTGCCATGCTTTGTTATGCAATGATTCCCGACTACGTGCTACTGGCCTGGCGTGGTAAAGTGTCCTACCATGGCGGACGGGATAAGGCAGCCCTCCCCAGAAACCTTTTGCAAAGGCTTTGGGAGTACATGAAGGAGAGCTTTCTGGAGATGTCCCTGGAGGATTTCCGCTCCATCCCCATACACGTTAACAGACTTTTCCAGTAGCTGTACTGGCCGCGATTGCCAGGGCAAATTAATCATTAATCATTAAACACGCTTGCTTTTAAACCATGTGTAATATTTACAAAGGTACACTCACCAGAGGTCCCTTGTGTGCCCTCAGGGTCTGGGAGCACACCTTGGGTGAGTTCGGGGGTTACTGGTTCCAGATCCAGGGTGATAAACATATTATCTGTTGGGGAAACCGGTTTCTCCGCTTCCTTGCTGTGAGCTATCTTCATTGTCTTCATCATCATCTTCCTCATACCCCGAACCCGCTTCTCTGTTGCGTGATTCTCCATTGATGGAGTCAAAGCACACGTTGGGGTAGTGGTGGCTGCACCCCCTAGCATGGCATGCAGCTCCACGTAGAAGCAGCATGTTTGCGGCTCTGCCCTGGACCTTCCGTTTGCCTCTCTGGCTTTGTGGTAGGTTTGCCTTAGCTCCTTAATTTTCACGCGGCACTGCTGTGCGGCCCTGTTATGGCCTCTGTCCTTCATGGCCTTTGAGACTTTTACTAATATTTTGCCATTTCGTTTACTGCTACGGAGTTCAGCTAGCACTGATTCATCTCCCCATATGGCGAGCAGATCCCGTACCTCCCGTTCTGTCCATGCTGGAGCTCTTTTGCGATCCTGGGACTCCATCATGGTTACCTGTGCTGATGAGCTCTGTGTGGTCACCTGTGCTCTCCACGCTGGGCAAACAGGAAATGAAATTCAAAAGTTCGCGGGCTTTTCCTGTCTACCTGGTCAGTGCATCTGAGTTGAGAGTGCTGTCTAGAGCGGTCACAATGAAGCACTGTGGGATAGCTCCCGGAGGCCAATAATGTCGAATTCTGTCCACACTACCCCAAATCCGACCTGCAAAGGCCAATTTTAGCGCTAATCCCCTTGTTGGAGGTTGAGTAAAGAAACCGGTTTAAAGGGCCCTTTAAGTCGAAAAAAAAGGCTTCGTCGTGTGGATGTGTCCAGGCTTAATTCGATTTAATGCTGCTAAATTCGACCTAAACTCTTAGTGTAGACAAGGCCTTAGTGGCATTGATTCAATCTCCCTTTCCCCAAGTACCACACACACTTACTGGCTGCTGCCCTCCCTCCCCGAGGTGGCTGCGTCTGATCCTCGTGTGGCAATCCTGCAGGACGTGGTCCCCATCTCAAAAGCTCCAACCCCACTTGTGCTAATCGCCTGTCCTTAGCAGCCTCAGCCGAGTGGCACAGTCAGGCCTTCTCTTCTCTGCCCGGAGTGGGTCCCCGAGGGCAGGCTGGTGAGGGGTGTTGGCAGAGGATGAGGTGGGAGAAGTTTGATCTGCAATCAGTTCCATCCCCTGGCAGTGCGTCCGTCCGTGGGGTTGGTCCAGTCAAGCACCCCTCTCCTGCCCCCTCCCAGCCTCTCCTGCTGTCCCAGGTCTTTTGAGCCTGCAGAGTCTGAACATAGCTCAGACACTGTGGTTCCTGGGCACAGGCTCGGGGCACATAGCCTCTATTCAGCAACCCATCCGGAGAGCTCTGACCATGCAGCCCCCTGCCCAGCCCCTAGAACAGTGGTCCCCAAACTTTTGAGGCTCACGCTCCCCCTGTCCCCATGGTCATGCTCCCCCGCCCCTTGCCAGGGCCAGGAGCGGGGCCAAGGCTCCCAGGGGAAGTGGGGGAATGGATACTGACAGGTGTAAGAGGGCTAAAGCTGGGGCTGCAGCTGCGGGTGGGTCTGGGTCCAGAGCCACAGCCAGGGGCCAAGGCTGGGGATAGGGTCAGGTGCGGGGCTGGGGGCTGGGTCTGTGGCTGGGGACAGGGCTGGAGCAGAGCGGAGAGGGGGGTTGGCCAGGGCTAGCCTGGCCCGCTGCGCCCCCGGAACGTTCCTCCATGTCCCCCTAGGAAGGCGTGCCCCATAGTTTGAGTACCTCTGCCCTAGAACCTGTGCTGACCCCTCAAGCTGCCCCCGAGCTTAAACACACCCTCTCCCAGGATCCCACTGAAGGTGTGAGCCCGCTGGGTGCCAGCTGACCTCTGTCAGGGGGCCTGCGAGCAGGGGGAGCCCAGAACACGCATGCACTCGGCACAGGACTCGAAAGCAGCACTGCTCCTAACTTATCAGCACACAAAATACACCGTTCTCTACCAAACTCCCAAACCTGGCTTGCATGTCCTCCCTTGGTTCCCTCGGCTCTCCAGTGGGGCTCCTGCTGGGGTCATGTCTTTTCCTCCCTGCCTCCAGCGCGGCTCCAGATGGGGTCAGGGCTTTTCCTCCCCCCACTCCTCCTCTCACCTCAGCAGGACTCTTCCTCCTCCCCCCGCCCCCCCACAGCGGGGCTCCTGCCGGGGTCAAGGCTATTCCTCCCCGCCCAGTGGGGCTCCTGCCAGGGTCTGGGCTTCTGCTGGGGTCAGGGCTTTTCCTTCCCCCAATCCACCACTGCACCCACCAGCCCCCCTTGGGTCACCTGATGCCTGCTGTGGCTGGAGTGGAGCCTGGCTGGGAGGGAGACCCCATACAGGTGGATGCCATGGCCACCAGCCCAAGAGGTGCAGGGTGGCCCCAGGTGAGCAGGGGCGCGCCGCACTGCTACTGATAGCTCAGCACTTCCACCCACCCCTAACCCTAAGGCTTTTTTTGTGCATGTGTGTGAGACTCACTCAGCCCCTGCTGGAGCAGGGAGATGGGAAACAGCTGATCTGAGCCTGCCCGCCAAACAGCTGATTGCAGCAATGCAGCTGCGCGCAGGCTACCCATAGGAAATAGCTCTTCTGCTCAGGCACCCGCGCAACAGCTGATCCCTGGCGGCCAACAGCTGGTCATCCTGGTGGGTGCTGAGCGCCCCCTATTTTTTTTCCATGGGTGCTCCAGGGCTGGAGCAGAGCCACAGAGCCAGCACCTATGCTTCAACATACGGGCGGGGGACAGACAAGTTCTCCCACAATACATTACAAAACAGTTCAGAGAGTGGCTTGGTTAAAAAATTGCCAGTTATGGGGAATCTGCCACAATTGTTGGCTGTTAAAAATTTGTGCCTTATTTCCAGTCTGAATTTGTCTGGCTCCAAATTCCAAAGATTGGATCCAAGATTGGATCTTGTTAGGCCTTTGCCTGCTAGATTGAAGAGCCCCTTATAAAAACTCTGCTTTGAAGTAGGTACTTAGAAGCTATGACCAAGTCAGCCCTTAACCTTCTCTTTGCTAAGCTAAATAGACAGAGCTCATTAAGTCTCATTGTAAGGCAGGTTTTCCAATCCTTTCATCGTCCTGGCAGCTCTTCTCTGAATCTCTCCAATGTTTCTACATCCTCTTGAACTGCGGGCACCAGAACTGGACACAGGATTCCAGCAGCAGTCACACCAGTGCCAAACACTGAGGTGAAATAACCTCTCTGCTCCTACTCAAGGTTCCCCTGTTTATACATCCAAAGATCACATTAGCCCTTTGGGGACAGTGTCACATTGGCAGCTCATGTTCAGCTGATTGTCCAAGATGATCTCAAGGTCTTTTTCAGAGTCACTGCTTCCCAGGATAGAGCCCCCCCATCCAGTAAGTGTGGCCTGCGTTCTTTGTTCCTCTATGTACATTTACATTTGGCCATATTAAAACACCCACTGTTTGCTTGCACCCCATTTACCAAGTGATCCAGACCGCTCCGTATCAGTGACCTGGACTCTTCGTTATTTACCATTCCTCCAATGTTTGTATCTTCTGCAAACTTTAGCAGTGATGATTTTTTGCCTTCTTCCAAGTCATCAAGAAAAATGTTAAACAGCGTAGGGTCAAGCCCCGATCCCCGGGGGACCCCACTGGAAACACACACATCAATGAGGATTCCCTGTTTGCAGTTACCTTTTGAGACCTGTCAACCAGCCAGTTTTTAATCCATTTAACAGGTGCCACCATGTTAATTTCATACTGTTCTAGTTTCTTCATCAAAATGTTGTGTGTTAACAAGTCAAATGCTTCACTACATTGTAAGTATACTACATCAACGCTATTACCTTTATCAACCAAACTTGTAATCACATCAAAAAAAGATACCAAGCTAGTTTGAGCAGATCTATTTTCTATAAATCCATGCTATTGGCATTAATTATATTACCCTCCTTTAATTCTTTATTGATTGAGTTGGATATCTACCATTCCATTATTTTGCCTGGGATCAATGCCAGTCTGACAGGCCTACAATTACCCAGGGTGTCCTAGTTACCCTTTTAAAATACTGGCACAACATTAGCTTTCTTCCAGTCCTCTGGAACTTCCCCAGTGTACTAAGACTTATCAAAAACCAGCATTAACAGGCGAGCGAGCTCCTCGGCCAGCTCTTTTAAAACATCTAGATGCAAGTTATCTGGATCTGCTGCTTTAAAAGTAGCTGCTGTTACCATCCTCTTTAGTCACTATTGGAATAGAAAGTATTTCTCACCATCATATAACATGAATACATTATCTGGCATTTTTCCAAATGGAAAACAGAAATATTTATTGAACACTTTGACCTTTTCTACATTATTATTGTCAGCTCTATCATTTCCACCTAGTAATGGACAAATACCATTGTTAGGTTTCCTTTTGTTCTGAATAGTCTTAAAATGTGTTTTTATTGTCCTTAACTTGGCTGGTCATAGATAATCTCCTTGTGTCCTTTTGCTTCCCTTAGCAATTTTCTACAGTTCCTAGCGTCTAATTTATATTTTCCCCCACATGTTACATATTGTATTTTTATAGCTGCTTTCACTTCTCCTCTAAGCCAGGTTGTTGTTTTTTTCACCTGTGTAGCCTTCTTTCTTGCTTGGGGAATTTTTGCTTTTTGGGCATCTGGTACAATATTCTTATACAACTCCAAAATATCATTCACAATTTTTTGATTAAATCCTTTCTCCCAGTTCATTTGACTCATCACTGTTTTCAGCTTTCTGAAACTGGCCCTTTTAAAGCACAAGTTTAGATATAATTATACTGGTTTGGCCATTATTCTGTTTGCACATGACAAATGTAATCAAGTCATGATCACTGGCACCTAAGCAATGATCAGTAAGCCCAAGATGCTGCTCCTTAATAATAAAATAAAACAATAAGACCCAGCTCTTATCTAGTGGTTTGCATCACTAGACCTCAAGGTGTTTTACAAAGGTCAGTAACATGATCCCCATTTCACCGATAGGGAAACTGAGGCAGAGAGCGGGGTAGTGACTTGCCCAAGGTCACCCAGCAGACCAGTGGTGCAGCCAGGAATCTTTCTTCTCTGGTTTCCACCCCAATTCCCCCTGTTGCATGATTCCCAAGCAATTAATCACCCCAGGAATGTGCTCCCTTCCCCTAAGCCCACAACGCACGACTGACCCCACATGCCTCAGATGGCATGTGATGCAGAATGTGTCTGGTGGGATGGGGCCCCGTGGGCCCAGAGGACATAGCCCTGCTGGTTTCTATCCAGCGGGGTGTCTCTGATGCAACACCAGCTGTGATGCCACCCACAGACAGTGCACAGAGGGGGTTTCTCTCTGTGCGACTCCAGAGGGTGCCCACTGCTTCGCTTGCTCTCCAGTTGGGATTCCCAGGTGAGAACTCTCGAGTTGGAGACACAATCCCGTCATCATCTGGGATAAAAAGGATGCCTGGCCATGAGCTGTCCCCTGGAGGGGGGATACAGGGAACCTCAGGAATAGGAACTACACACAGGTGTGTCACCGACAACCACTGCTCCCAGGGTACGAACCACAGAGCTGAATGCACAACATCCATCTGCCGAGGGGAGGAGATCGGAGAGGACAGCTAGGAAAGGGAACAGTGAAGGGAAGGCGACAGAGTGGTGGGGCTGCTGGGACCTCTCTCTCTCTTTGGATCCCTAAGATACTTTCTGATGCAGTCACTAGCCACTGGGCTGGATGCAGGATTCTTCAGAGGAATCTTGTCCTGCTGCAGGGACAGGCCAACAGGGACAGAGTGAGCTGAAGTCCCATTTCCCCCCCACCGCAGCCAAGCCCAGGCAGGGAGTGGGCCGCCACTGCTTCCCAGCCAGGCTCTCTCAGGCAGATGCGGCTCTGTCCTGTTCCCTGCCCAGCTGCCAGGGAGAGCAGCCAATTTAGCCAAAGGTATGTGGGGAGTGGGGGGGAGGGTATAGGTGCAGGGAGAGAAGATAGAGCCCCTCTCCCTCCCTGCCCCCAGCAGGCCAATCTGGGTGGGGGGGCACTTGACTCCCCATGTCCCCCCCCACACACACACATCGACTCTGGTGGGTCAGCAATGGGGATTTACATGACAGCAACCTGAAAATAAGAAACTTCATGGTACATCTCTTAATTATATCTTGAGAATAGCATGTACGCCACCCACAGAAAAGCTTAAAAATTACACACTTGCCGTTTTTTTGGTCATCTATTATCTTTATGTACGAAGTAGGCAAAGTGGATCAAAACATTATCTAATAAGTCATTGTTTCTGCTTAAGTCAGAAGATGATTCCTCCAGACGCTCACCCAATAAAATACAACAAAATAATCATGATTGAGTCTCCCTTTGAATTACTCTGTACTTAGTCAGACAAGGTGGGTGAGGTAATATCATGTATTGGGTTATCGATTCTTGCCATCAGTCCAATGAACTCACACAGAAAAATGGGAAAAGACAAAATCATCGTATCATTTATGTGTGAACAATTTTCACGAAGCGAGCATGCCATAGCTCACCTCTCAGTCCTCCTCTTCAAAGAAAATCTACAGAGCACCTTCAAACGATAAACCTCAGAGATTAAATTCATATCTCGGCTAGAAACTCAAAATCATGGCCTGAATAGAGACACTGGATTTATGGCTTCTTACAACAATCTATAACACAGTAATGGCACTAAATCCCAGTTTTTTCCCCATCTCCTTTCCTCCCTATGACTGGTGAGCTGTTAACCGGCCACTTCACTTTGAATGATTCCTTGAAATAGATGTGAACTATTTATGCTGAACTATCTGTTCCCCCTTTTATTTAGCTGTGACACTTCAAGTACATTTCCCAGCCTTAAAGAAGAGCTCTGTGTAAGCTCGAAAGCTTGTCTCTCTCCCCAACAGAAGCTGGTCCCATAAATGATATATTGCCTCACTCACCTTGTCCCTCTCATACACTGGGACCAACATGGCTACAATAACATTTCTTCCTAGTGACCTATTTGGAAGCCAAAAATGTGAAGGGTCCAAGAGGGTTCAGGATCAATGGTAAATATGTAGCACATGTTCTCAACAAACTGGGTTTGATTTGTGATTGTGCAACTTGCCCCCTCTCTGACCTTCAACTTTATGTGCCCTCTGGTTTGCTGCATAAAAAGCAGGGATCATAAGACATGGAGGATGTTCTATTTCCTCAGGATACTGGGTATCAAAGTGGGTCACAAACTCTCATTAATGATTTTGATATCCAAAGCAGTAGGTTATTATGATAATAATAGTTAGATACTGAAAGATGGCCTTCTATTGAGTAATAGACTCACTTTAAAAAAATGCATGGGAAGGTGACTCGTGTAATTCCCTTAATATGGTAATGATTTGTAGCTCAGAATTTGGGACTATTTGATTTCCATTAAAATAAAGCGTTGTCCTTCTGTTTATTAAATAAATTCTTCTTGGAAATTTAAGGGTAGGAGATCAATCGGCAGAAAGGATGTGGACAAACTGGAGAGAGTTCAGCGAAGGGCAACAAAAATGATTGGGGGGCTGGAGCACATGACTTACAAGGAGAGGCTGAGGAACCTGGGATTGTTTAGTCTGCAGAAGAGAAGAATGAGGGGGGATTTGATAGCTGCTTTCAACTACCTGAAAGGGGGTTCCAAAGAGGATGGGTCTAGACTGTTCTCAGTGGTACCAGATGACAGAACAAGGAGTAATTGTCTCAAGTTGTGGGGGAGGGGGTCTAGGTTGGATATTAGGAAACACTATTTCACTAGGAGGGTGGTGAAGCACTGGAATGGGTTACCTAGGGAGGTGGTGGAATCTCCATCCTTAGAGGTTTTTAAGGCCCGGCTTGACAAAGCCCTGGCTGGGATGATTTAGTTGGTGTTGGTCCTGCTTTGAGCAGGGGGTTGGACTAGATGACCTCCTGAGGTCTCTTCCCAAACGTAATCTTCTATGATTCTATGATTCTATAAGTCAGCTCAGCTCTATAGAATTCAAAGATGTTCAGTGCTTCTCAATCAACATCAAGTTCTTTCCCCTTGCCTGGTGAGAGGAAACAGTCTTTGGAGTACATGTTAAACTTTCAATATCTTTGTCATCATGATAGACAAGTTTTCTGCAAGCTAATGGTCTTGCAGCATTCCCTAAATCTGGCCAGATTTTCAATTAATCTAAGCTTATCCCATAGCCTTGGCCAAAAAACCACATCTCTCTTTCCTATGTTTCATCTGGGGCTTTATCAGTTGTATTTTCTTGTAAAACCACAATAGTCCTGGCTGTTGATGGATGGAGACACAATGGCAATGCCACCAATGTTCCAGGGTTTATCTCAAAGCCCTTGTAAAAGACGGCACTGCTTGTTTTCACCCACCACCATTCCTCACCTCAACCAAAGAGCAACCAAACCACAGGCAGCACAGTGAGCTTCTACCATGATGATCACCCCGATCTCACAGCACTGGTGACATAAAGAAGGTGGATTAGGAACTGAATTTCTAATCACCGTAAGGGGAAATTCATCCCTGAGCAGAGCTCCAGCGCAAAGGCCTATTCAACTCTTACTCCCTGTTAACACTTCTTTTGAAAGCTTAAGTAGGACTTAAGTAGCTCAGAGGCCTTATACTGTCCTTTCTTCCAGGAGGAAATTTCAAATCATAGGGCTTGAGACAAAACCCACCCAGCGTAATGACTCCCATTAAGTTCAGTGGGGGCATGGATCAGAAAACATGGTAATAATCCTGAAAATAAATGATATCAGTTGAAGAAGCAGCAAACTATGTTTTCTAATTAATTAAGACCTTAAGCAAAAAGGTGTCTCATATTCCCCAGGGTATGTCCCCTTTGTCTCAATCTCTCTAGAGCAGTGCTCTTCACTAATTTTGAAGTGGGAGCCACATTGGCAAAAAACCTTCAATGTGAGAGCCACATCAACTACTAACTTAACACATTGCTTTACTAGTCCTTAATGATGTAATGTTACAGAGCCGCTCGTGTAACTAAGACTAAGTCTACTTGTACAATAAAACAATACTTCTTTTCTAAAATAATAACCAGGAAAATATATGCAATTAAAAAGGCACCTAGGCGAGTAAACTTTTTAAGAGCAGAATAATCCAAAATGAATTTTAAAAACTGGATGAGCAAAAGTGTGCCTGTTCCTCCTTGACTTTGTTCATGCAGTATTTATAATCTGTCATCGCAATCCTAGTAAGGCAGTCCAAATGTTCACTGGTCAATTTGGTCCTCTGTTTTCTTTTCACCCCTCTGGCTGGGGGTGAGGGGTTTGGGGTATGGGAGGGGGCTCAGGGCTGGGGCAGAGGGTTGGGATGTGGGGGTGATGGCTGTGGGGTGGGGCTCGGGATGAGGGGTTCAGGGTGCAGGAGGGGACTCAGGGCTGGGGCAGAGGGTTGGGATGCAGGGGGAGGTGAGGGCTCTGGCTGGGGGTGCGGTCTCTGGGTTGGGGCCGGGGATGAGGAGTTTGGGGTGCAGGTCGATGGGGGAGCCTGCCTGCCGCGTCTGGACCGAGGTAAGTTCGAACTAAGGTACTTCGAACTTCAGCAACGTTATTCATGTAGCTGAAGTTGCGTACCTTAGTTCGAATTGGGGGGTTAGTGTAGACCTGGCCTAAGGGGTGTTGGGAAGAAACTTCCCAGTTTTTTCCATAATAGGCCACTTTTGTGTTCTTCTTTATTTTGTGACCGCTGGTAGTCAGCAAGATTTCAGACAGAATAATCAGTTAGAAGGAGCTCTGGTCTGACCCAGTAAGGTAATCTCTATGTTCCTACCTGCACTAGCAATATTAGATGCAGATCCACAGCTAGGGTAAATTAGCCTAGACCCTGGAACTCAGCTGAACTGTGCCCATATCTACCTGCTCAGGATCTGGCTCTTAACGTTTTCTTTTGACCAAAAAAAACGTATTTTCCATTTGTGACGTTGCACTCCATATGTTTTATGGAAATATGCTTATGAGTATGATGTAACTGGAACATGCTTTAGGCAAAAGGTCTCTTGTAAGGTATCATTATAAAGCTTATAATCTACTGAGTGTGTTTATCCTATTTGTATGCATGTATCATTCTCAGGGCTGTCCCTAGCTATTTTGGTGCCCTACGCAGCTCCCCTGTGGTGGGGCTGTGTGGGGCCCCAGGCCTCCGGGGGGGGGTGTGCTGTGTGGGGCCCCGCCCCAGACCTCCACAGGAGGGGGGGGGCTGGTCCCAGGCCTCCATGGGGGATGAGGGGGAAGGGAGGCTGGCCACTTCCTGCGGGAAGTGGAGTGACCCAGCGCCAGCCTGTTCCACTCCCCTGGTTCCCAGCCGCGCTGCCAGCGAGTGCTGGGGGGCGGTTCCCTCCTCCCCCCAAGCCTGGGAGCCAGGGGAGCAGAGCAGGCTGGGGCCGGGTCGCTGCACTTCCTGGTGAGTGCAGGTTCAGACCTGGCTGCAATCTTCAGGGGAGTGGGGGGCGGAACAGGGGCAGGGTGGGGGCAGGAAGAGGCGGAGCAGGGACGGGGGCCTGGGAAAGAGCCAGAGCAGGGGCTGGAGCAGCACGCAGCTGCACAGGGCACTAGGAAATTTGGTGCCAGAAATTTCCTGGTGCCCTAAGCAGCTGCCTACTTTGCCTATGAGTAAGGACAGCCCTGATCATTCTTCAGAGGGGTAGCTGTGTTAGCCTGAATCTGTAAAAAGCAACAGAGGGTCCTGTGGCACGTTTAAGACTAACAGAAGTATACATCTGTTAGTCTTAAAGGTGCCACAGGACCCTCTGTTGCTTTTTACTGATCATTCTTGTATCTGAAGCTAGAAATATGAAGTATTTCTCTGAGGTCCTATTGTAATTATGCAACGTGTGGGCCACTAATGGTTTAGAATCTTGATGGCTCCCATTGACTAGGATAACGGATTGTCAATGGTTTATTTAGCTGCAAGCCTTCCTGTGTTTGTGTGAACCAGCCCAGGAAGAATGGAGGCTGGGGTCTCACAGGATAGAACATGTCACCTGATACTGGAATCCATCTTAAACCTCGTGCTTTTCCATTTAGAAGGTGGGGTGGAGACCCAGAGAGACAAAAGATTCCTGCCTTGTGCCAAAGCTATAAAAGGAACTATAAAAGGAGGCTATTGAGGTTTCAGGAACAAACCATCCCGATGTATCGAAAGAATAGTAAATATGGCAGGCAACCAGCTTGGCTTAACAGTGAAATCCTTGCTGATCTTAAACTCAAAAAAGAAGCTTACAAGAAGTGGAAGATTGGACAAATAACCAGGGAGGAGTATACAAATATTGCTCAGACATGCAGGAGTGAAATCAGGAAGGCCAAATCAGACTTGGAGTTGCAGCTAGCAAGAGATGTTAAGAGTAACAAGAAGGGTTTCTTCAGGTATGTTAGCAACAAGAAGAAAGTCAAGGAAAGTGTGGGCCCCTTACTGAATGAGGGAGGCAACCTAGTGACCGAGGATGTGGAAAAACCCAATGTACTCAATGCTTTTTTTTGCCTCTGTCTTCACAAACAAGGTCAGCTCCCAGACTGCTGCACTGGGCAGCACAGCATGGGGAGGAGGTGACCATCCCTCTGTGGAGAAAGAAGTGGTTCGGGACTATTTAGAAAAGCTGGATGAGCACAAGTCCATGGGGCCAGATGAGCTGCATCCGAGGGTGCTAAAGGAGTTGGCGGATGTGATTGCAGAACCATTGGCTATTATCTTTGAAAACTCATGGCGATCGGGGGAGGTCCCGGATGACTGGAAAAAGGCTAATGTAGTGCCCATCTTTAAAAAAGGGAAGAAGGAGGATCCGGGGAACTACAGGCCAGTCAGCCTCACCTCAGTCCCTGGAAAAATCATGGAGCAGGTCCTCAAGGAATCAATTCTGAAGCACTTAGAGGAGAGGAAAGTGATCAGGAACAGTCAGCATGGATTCTCCAAGGGCAAGTCATGCCTGACTAACCTAATTGCCTTCTATGACGAGATAACTGGCTCTGTGGATGAGGGGAAAGCAGTGGACCTTGGCACAAAAAGTGGGAATGTGCTAATAAAGTTTGCGGACGACACAAAGCTGGGAGGTATTGCTAATCCAGAGAAGGACCGGGATATCATCCAGGAAGATCTGGATGACCTTGTAAACTGGAGTAATAGTAATAGGATGAAATTTAATAGTGAAAAGTGCAAGGTTATGCATTTACGGATTAATAACAAGAATTTTGGTTATAAATTGGGGACACATCAGATGGAAGTAGGGTGACCAGATCACAGAGATAAAATATCGGGACGCAGGGGAGCGGGGGGGCAGGGCGGAGCAAAAAAAAATGGCGGCCGAGCAAAAAAACAAAACAAAAAGCAGTTTCACAGGGCCCGGGGGCATTAGCAGGCCCCGACCACGCCGCAGGATCACACACAGCGCCCCGGCCGCGCGCGCTTCCCTCCTCGCGGAGCCACCCGCCCCCGGGCCCATCCCGGGCACATGCGGTGCGTCCCGCCACCGGCGGGGAGCCCCACGCCTCTCCCGCTCAGCTGCACTCCAGCGGCTCCATCCCGGTGGGCGGGGAAGTTTATGGTTCGGGGGACCCTGACCAGCTCCTCGCCCCTGTTTGCCGGCCGCCCCACCTGGGACAAGTCTCACCCCCACAGCCCCTCTCCACTGCGTGTCTCCGGCAGCCCATGCCCCCGGGCCGCGCCACCCACCCAGGCCCTGCCCGCTCCGCGCTCCACACTGCGCTGCAGCGCTCCCGGCTCCAGCTGGCCATGGCCCGTGTGCAAGGGCTGCCCAGGCTGCTGCACAGGGGCATCTCCTCCCCAGGCCCGGCTTGGGATCCAATGGGGCAGTGAGGGGATGGGGCTGGGAGTGGGGATTTGGGGAGGGATCCAATGGGGGAAGGAGGGGGCAGATTTGGGGGGGGGGTGAGAGCCCCTCTGGGCTCCGCCTGTGCACCGGAGCGGAGGGCAAAATTGCTTGTTTGTCCTGCGTCCCGACCGAACATCGGTCGGGACGCCGGACAAACAAGCAAATATCGGGATAGTCCCAATAAAATCGGGACAGCTGGTCACCATAGTTGGAAGTAACAGAGGAGAAGGACCATCCTCACAGGATGACTATGAGCCGCCAATGTGATATGGCCGTTAAAAAAAGCTAATACGGTCTTGGGATGCATCAGGCGAGGTATTTCCAGTAATGATAAGGAGGTGTTAGTACTGTTATACAAGGCACTGGTGAGACCTCATCTGGAATATTGTGTGCAGTTCTGGTCTCCCATGTTTAAGAAGGATGAATTCAAACTGGAACAGGTACAGAGAAGGGCTACTAGGATGATCTGAGGAATGGAAAACCTGTCATATGAAAAGAGACTCAAAGAGCTTGGCTTGTTTAGCCTAACCAAAAGAAGGCTGAGGGGAGATACGATTGCTCTTTATAAATATATCAGAGGGATAAATATCAGGGAGGGAGAGGAATTACTTAAGCTTAGTACCAATGTGGACACAAGAACAAATGGATATAAACTGGATATTAGGAAGTTTAGATTTGAAATTAGACAAAGGTTTCTAACCATTAGAGGAGTGAAGTTCTGGAACAGCTTTCCAAGGGGAGTAGTGGGGGCAAAAGACATATCTGGCTTCAAGACTAAGCTTCATAAGTTTATGGAGGGGATGGTATGATGGGATAGCCTAATTTTGGCAATTAATTGATCTTTGATTATTAGCAGGTAAATATGCCCAATGGTCTGTGATGGGATGTTAGATGGGGTGGGATCTGAGTTACTACAGAGAATTCTTTTCTGGGTGCTGGCTGGTGAGTCTTGCCCACATGCTCAGGGTTTAACTGATTGCCATATTTGGGGTCGGGAAGGAATTTTCCTCCAGGGCAGATTGGCAGAGGCCCTGGAGGTTTTTCACCTTCCTCTGCAGCATGGGGCATAGGTCACTTGCTGGAGGATTCTCTGCACCTTGAGGTCTTTAAACCATGATTTGAGGACTTCAATAACGCAGACATAGGTTAGGGGTTTGTTACAGGAATGGGTGGGTGAGATTCTGGCCTGCAATGTGCGGGAGGTCAGAATAGATGATCATAATGGTCCCTTCTGACCTTAAAGTCTATGAGACGTGTTATTCCTTGACTTTAACATGATTCTGGGATGCATTAACAGGTGTGTTGTGAGCAAGACACGAGAAGTCATTCTTTCGCTCTACTCTGCTCTGGTTAGGCCTCAGCTGGAGTATTGTGTCCAGTTCTGGGCGCCGCATTTTAAAAAAGATGTGGAGAAATTGGAAAGGGTCCAAAGAAGAGCAACAAGAATGATTAAAGGTCTTGAGAACATGACCTATGAAGGAAGGCTGAAAGAACTGGGTTTGTTTAGTTTGGAGAAGAGAAGACTGAGAGGGGACATGATAGCAGTTTACAGGTATCTAAAAGGGTGTCATGAGGAGGAGGGAGAGAACTTGTTCACCTTAGCCTCTAAGGATAGAACCAGAAACAATGGGTTTAAACTGCAGCAAGGGAGGTCTAGGTTGGACATTAGGAAAAAGTTCCTAACTGTCAGGGTGGTTAAACACTGGAATAAATTGCCTAGGGAGGTTGTGGAATCTCCGTCTCTGGAGATATTTAAGAGTAGGTTAGATAAATGTCTATCAGGGATGGTCTAGACAGTATTTGGTCCTGCCATGCGGGCAGGGGACTGGACTCGATGACCTCTCGAGGTCCCTTCCAGTCCTATAATCTATGATTCTATGATTCTATGATTTAGCAAAGCTCCAACAGTATTCTTGACAGCAAGTTAAAGAAGTATGGGCTGGATGAATGGACTATAAGGTGGATAGAAAGCTGGCTAGATCGTCTGGCTCAATGGGTAGTGATCAATGGCTCCATGTCTAGTTGGCAGCTGGTATCAAGCGGAGTGCCCCAAGGGTGGGTCCTGGGGCTGGTTTTGTTCAATATCTTCATCAATGATCTCGAGGATGGCGTGGACTGCACCCTCAGCAAGTTTGCAGATGACACTAAACTGGGAGGAGTGGTAGATACGCTGGAGGGTAGGGATAGGATACAGAGGAACCTAGACAAATTAGAGGATTGGGCCAAAAGAAACCTGATGAGATTCAACAAGGACAAGTGCAGAGTCCTGCACTTAGGACGGAAGAATCCCATGCACTGCTACAGACTAGGGACCGAATGGCTAGGCAGCAGTTCTGCAGAAAAGGACCTAGGGGTTACAGTGGACAAGAAGCTGGATATGAGTCAACAGTGTGCCCTTGTTGCCAAGAAGGCTAACGGCATTTTGGGCTATATAAGTAGGAGCATTGCCAGCAGATCGAGGGATCTATTATGTAAAGCCTCCGCTCAAATGCGATTTAAGATCTGTAACTTGTATCATGAAGTTCTGCAACCTTTTTGCAGACTTTGTAACTTCAGTTATTGTTAGCATGGCCTTTTAAGTTGTGTAACCTTTGCAAGCTCTTTAACCTTTTCAAGTTACCACTTGTATGAACTTCCAAGCTTTGTAATATCCCATCCCTCAGAGAGAGTGTGAACGAGGGAGTGTGAACAAGGGAGTGTATGTGGAACTGGGCGGAGAGGAACTGCAAGGAGAAAGGAGCCCAGAGCCAGGAGCCAGGTGTGTCTGATATAATCTGCCCTGAGAAGGCAATCATGAAGTGCTGTAAAGAGAAGAACCTGGTATGCATGAAAGGAACTGGTCTGGAAATGCTTCTCGGTGATGGACACAGAAGGAAAGTGTACGTGACAGGAGCTGCCCAATTCCAGAAGAAGGAAGCAGCCATGCACACAAGCAGCAGCTGCTCCTTGACCTGCTCAGCAGCCTGGATTCGTGACGGCAGGCGGACACCCAGATCTCCCACGCTTCGGCTTCTCGTTCTCCATGCTGTCTCAGGTAACTCTCCGCCTGTGTAAGTGTGTGGGTGCATGAGGGTATGAATGTGGTGAATGTGTGCGTGTATGAATAAGCTCCATCTCTTTTCTATCTGACCCAACAGCAGCATCGTAATAAAACTAATACAAGTGTGACCCTGGGTTGGTTTTTAGGGGAACAGAGGTAACATATTCGACATTGGTGAGGCCTCATCTGGAGTACTGTGTCCAGTTTTGGGCCCCACACTACAAAAAAGATGTGGAAAAATTGGAAAGAGTCCAGCAGAGGACAACAAAAATGATTAGGGGGCTGGAGCACATGACTTATGAGGAGAGGCTGAGGGAACTGGGATTGTTTAGTCTGCAGAAGAGAAGAATGAGGGGGGACTTGATAGCTGCTTTCAACTACCTGAAAGGGGGTTCCAAAGAGGATGGATCTAGACTGTTCTCAATGGTACCAGATGACAGAACAAGGAGTAATGGTCTCAAGTTGCAGTGGGGGAAGTCCAGGTTGGATATTAGGAAAAACTTTTTCACTAGGAGGGTGGTGAAGAACTGGAATGGGTTACTTAGGGAGGTGATGGAATCTCCTTCCTTAGCGGTTTTTAAGGTCAGGCTTGACAAAGCCCTGGCTGGGATGATTTAGTGGGAATTGGTCCTGCTTTGAGCAGGGGGTTGGACTAGATGACCTCCTGAGGTCCCTTCCAACCCTGATATTCTATGATTCTATGACTTACCCCAAAGGTGTGTGTGTGGGGGGGGAAAGAAGCAGAGTGAAGAGGTGATCAGAGAGCCATCCCATAGCATTCCTCCTACAGTCACTCCAACAACCACCTGGCTCCTTCCTGCCCTAGGTTCCACAGGGAATTTCTGAATTAACCCTCTAGAAAGCTGCCTCTGGCTTTCTACAAGTTCTCACACAGCACTGTCACGAGAGGTAAGGAATAAGGTCGTGCCTCCCCCAACTGCTCAGTGGAATCCTCTCAGAGAATTAGTGCAGTGCTTTATGCATTTCTACAAACAGATCACTTTGCGTGGTGTTGTCAAGAAGCTGCACACCCCTTCGCAGCTCTTTTTAGAGCAACATTAACTCCCACAGGGATTTCTGCTCTAAATGCAGAGGGAAAGCCAGTGCCAGGGAAAACCACAGCAAAGGTACAGGAGCAGGCCTAGCTGTTCGGTACAGAGCCTTGGAGCAGAACCTAGAATCCAGGGTAGGACTGGTTCTCCCATGGTATGCTCACATCTTGAATACTGGAGCTGGTCCCCCCATCTCAAAAAGATATATTGGAATTGGAAAAGGTACAGAAAAGGGCAACCAAAATGATTAGGGGTATGGAACAGCTTCCGTATGAGGTGAGATTAATAAGACTGAGGGGAGTTTTCAGCTTGCAAAACAGATTCATAGATTCATAGACTCTAGGACTGGAAGGGACCTCGAGAGGTCATTGAGTCCAGTCCCCTGCCCTTATGGCACAACCAAATACTGTCTAGACCATCCCTGATAGACATTTATCTAACCTACTCTTAAATATCTCCAGAGATGGAGATTCCACAGCCTCCCTAGGGAGTTTATTCCAATGTTTAACCACCCTGAGAGTTAGGAACTTTTTCCTAATGTCCAACCTAAACCTCCCTTGCTGCAGTTTAAGCCCATTGCTTCTTGTTCTATCCTTAGAGGCTAAGGTGAACAAGTTTTCTCCCACCTCCTCATGACACCCTTTTAGATACCTGAAAACTGCTATCATGTCCCCTCTCAGTCTTCTCTTTTCCAAACTAAACAAACCCAATTCTTTCAGCCTTCCTTCATAGGTCATGTTCTCTAGACCTTTAATCATTCTTGTTGCTCTTCTCTGGACCCTCTCCAATTTCTCCACATCTTTCTTGAAATGCGGTGCCCAGACCTGGACACAATACTCCAGCTGACGCCTAACCAGCTCAGAGTAGAGCGGAAGAATGACTTCTCGTGTCTTGCTCACAACACACCTGTTAATGCATCCCAGAATCACGTCTGCTTTTTTTGCAACAGCATCACACTGTTGATTCATATTTAGCTTGTGGTCCACTATAACCCCTTGATCCCTTTCTGCCATACTCCTTCCTAGACAGTCTCTTCCCATTCTGTATGTGTGAAACTGATTGTTCCTTCCTAAGTGGAGCACTTTGCATTTGTCTTTATTAAACTTCATCCTGTTTACCTCAGACCATTTCTCCAATTTGTCCAGATCATTTTGAATTTTGACCCTATCCTCCAAAGCAGTTGCAATACCTCCCAGTTTGGTATCATCTGGAAACTTAACAAGCGTACTTTCTATGCCAATATCTAAGTCGTTGATGAAGGTATTGAACAGTACCGGTCCCAAAACAGACCCCTGCAGAACCCCATTCGTTATACCTTTCCAGCAGGATTGGGAACCATTAATAACTACTCTCTGAGTAGGGTTATCCAGCCAGTTATGCACCCACCTTATAGTAGCCCCATCTAAGTTGTATTTGCCTAGTTTATCGATAAGAATATTATGCGAGACCATATCAAATGCCTTACTAAAGTCTAGGTATACCACAGCCACCACTTCTCCCTTATCCACAAGACTCGTTATCCTATCAAAGAAAGCTATCAGATTAGTTTGACATGATTTGTTCTTTACAAATTCATGCTGGCTATTCTCTATCACCTTACCACCTTCCAAGTGTTTGCAGATGATTTCCTTAATTACTTGCTCCATTATCTTCCCTGGCACGGAAGTTAAACTAACTGGTCTGTAGTTTCCTGGGTTGTTTTTATTTCCCTTTTTGTAGATGGGCAAGGGGGGATAGGATAGAAGTGACTAAGGGGGGATAGGATAGAGGTCTATAAAATGATGACGGGTATGGAGAAAGTAAATAAGGAAGTGTTATTTACTCCTTCTCATAACACAAGAACTAGGGGTCACCAAATGAAATGAATAGGCAGCAGTTTTAAAACAAACAAAAGGAAGTATTTCTTCACACAGCACACAGTCAACCTGGGGAAACTCTTTGCCAGAAGATGTTGTGAGGGCCAAGACTATAACAGGATCCAACAAAGAGCTAGATAAGTTCATGAAGGACAGGTCCATCATTGGCTATTAGCTAGGATGGGCAGGGATACAAAACCTTGCTCTTGAAGTGTCCCTAGCCTCTGTTTGCCGGAAGCTGGGAATGGGCGACAGGGGATGGATTGCTTGATGATTACCTGTTCTGTCAATTCCCTCTGGGGCACCTGGCATTGGCCACTGTGGGAGGATAGGATTCTGGGCTGGCTGGACCATTGGTCTGATCCAGTATGGCTGTTCTTATGACCAATAGAGGGCAGTCCCCACCAGCGATATTTATATTTGGTGCACTGAAAGGGCTAACTTTCCAAAGCTGACCAAAATGATTAGTGAAAGTGTTTTGGAGAAAAACACTAAACAGAACAATGTGAATGAAAATTGGGAGCTATTTTTAAGGCGCTTGTTAGATGGGGCATAAGTCACATTGCATAATTAGCTGAGCTTGCAATGGCCTCCTACTCAACTTGCTAACATTTCTCTGTCTGCAAATGTGGTACCCATTTTAAAATCTAGATCCAATTCAGTAAACAAGAGATTCCCATAAGGCTCCCTCCCTCGTTCTTCCCAAGAGCCACTGTCATCATCTCTCCCCTTTCTGCTCCCGCATCCTCTGCAAACTTTCGAAGACAGATGCCTCGTGATGGCCTTCGCTCGTGGGGATGTTGCCTAGTGGTCAGGGTTTCAGCCCTTCGGGGGGGGGGGAAGGGCATGGCAGATGGTGGGGGAGCCCAGGGCCTCCCACTGGGCTCTGACCCAGGCCACTCTGAGGGCAACACTTCCTACCACTCCGCTATTGTCCAAAGTTCACAGTTTATCACAGGAAGCTCTGAAGGGTGCTTGGCACCTCTTCGTGGCCGGGCGTGGCATGGCAGCTCTCTCCTTCTTGGGGTGGCAGCTGCCTCTGTAACGCTGACAGATCCCGGTCGTCGGTGGGTGGGATTGAACTGGGGACCTCTGGAGCTTAGTGCGTGGGCCTCTCCAGCCACCTGGCTGTTAGCTAAGGCTGTAGAGAAGACTGGTTTTATCTCTCCCTCTACGTGGTCTTGGTGCCACTAGCTGGGACACACCACCACACCCAGAAGGTGTGTGAGTTACATACTTCCCCTAGCTGAGGAAGTGCATCCTGAGCTTCAGAAACTTCCCAGTTGTAATCCCGGACGACCCCTGTAACGATGCGGCCTCTCGCGGGACACTACTGAGAGTATCAATTCAGAACAAATTGCTTGGAGCAGGGCAGTCACAACCCAAGGCTGGGTGTCCTTTACTATTAAAGCATGCCAAACCAGCCATACAGAGAGGACTTTGGTTTTACCCCACTGGCTAATCAGAAGTCATACAAGCAATTCCCTCAGATATTCCAGTTCCCTTGTATCACCACTAGAGTGACCAGATAGCAAGTGTGAAAAATCGGGACAGGGGGTGGGGGGTATTAGGCAAATATGTAAGATAAAGTCCCAAATATCGGGACTGTCCCTATAAAATCAAGACATCTGGTCACCCTAATCACTACCAGCACCACTCCTTATGGGGATGAATGGTTATGAAAACCAATACCCCAGTAAAAGAAAAAAGGTTCTCTCAAAGGACCCCAAAGGACCAAGCCCCAGATCCAGGTCAATAGACAAGTCAGATCTTACCCACAAATCACGCTGTTGCAAATCCTTTAGCATCTAAAATCTAAAGGTTTATTCATAAAAAGAAAGAAATATAGATGAGAGTTAAAATTGTTAACGGAATCAATTACATACAGTAATGGCAAAGTTCTTGGTTCAGGCTTGTAGCAGTGATAGAATAAACTGCAGGTTCAAATCAAGTCTCTGGTGGAGTACATCCACAGCTGGGATGTGTCATTCAGTCCTTTGTATAGAGCTTCAGTTTGTAGCAAAGTCCCTCCAGAGGTATGAAGCAGGATTGAAGACAAGATGGAGGCGAGGCATCAGCCTTTTATAGTCTCTTGCCATGTGGTCTTTGCTTTCTTTGTCCCAAGGACACTCTATCCAGCACGTGGCATAGAAAAACCTTAGAATTCTGTCCATAGATAGGTCCCTGCATACCTTGCTGAGTCACAAGGTGTATCTGCTTTCACTTAATGGGTCGATTGTATAGCTGATGGTCCTTAATGGGCCATCAAGCAGGCTAGGCAGAGCTGACACCAACTTGTCTGGGGTGTTCCCCGGAAGCATAGCACAAGTTTGAAATACAGACAGTATAGAGCCAATATTCATAACGTTAACTGCAAAAATGATACACATATACAGATAGCATAATTATAATCAGCCAATCAGAACGTCTCCATAGACCCCTTACATGACAACCTTTATACAATATTGGTTGCAAATATATAACAGTGGTCACAACAGTGATCAATACAGTTACAGATTATGTCAATAACGTCACAGGAGGTGACACGGCATCAGTGAGACTGATATTGGAATACTGCATCCAGTTTTGGTGTCCTCGTTTGAAAAAGATGTTGTGAAATTGGAGCTGGGGCAGCAAAGAGCCACCAAATGTTCTGAGGGCTAGAGAAAAATGCCGTCTAGTGAGCTATTGAAAGAGCTCAACCTGTTTAGCTTATGTCAAGGCTGCTTCCCCACTCTGAACTTTAGGGTACAAATGTGGGGGCCTGCATGAAAACTTCTAAGCTTAACTACCAGCTTAGCTCTGGTCCGCTGTCACCATTCCCAACCTAATTCCCTTCCCTGGGAAGCCTTGAGAAACTCTTCACCAATTCCCTGGTGAATACAGATCCAAACCCCTTGGATCTAAAAACAAGGAAAAATCAATCAGGTTCTTAAAAAGAAGGCTTTTAATGAAAGAAAAAAGGTAAAAATCATCTCTGTAAAATCAGTATGGAAAATAACTTTACAGGGTAATCAAACTTAAAGAGCTCAGAGGACCCCCCTCTAGCCTCAGGTTCAAAGTACAGCAAACAGAGATAAACACTCTAGTAAAATCATAGAATATCAGAGTTGGAAGGGACCTCAAGAGGTCATCTAGTCCAACCCCCTGCTCAAAGCAGGACCAATTCCCAGCTAAATCATCCCAGACAGGGCTTTGTCAAGCCAGGCCTTAAAAACCTCCAAGGAAGGAGACTCCACCACCTCCCTAGGTAACGCATTCCAGTGTTTCACCACCCTCCTAGTGAAATAGTTTTTCCTGATATCCAACCTGGACTTCCCCCACCGCAACTTGAGACCATTGCTCCTTGTTCTGTCATCTGCCACCACTGAGAACAGCCGAGCTCCATCCTCTTTGGAACCCCCCTTCAGGTAGTTGAAGGCTGCTATCAAATCCCCCCTCATTTTTCTCTTCTGGAGACTAAACAATCCCAGTTCTCTCAGCTTCTCCTCATAAGTCATATGCTCCAGACCCCTAATCATTTTTGTTGCCCTCCGCTGGACTCTTTCCAATTTTTCCACATCCTTCTTGTAGTGTGGGGCCCAAAACTGGACACAGTATTCCAGATGAGGCCTCACCAATGTCGAATAAAGGGGAACGATCACGTTCCTCGATCTGCTGGCAATGCCCCTACTTATACAGCCCAAAATGCCGTTAGCCTTCTTGGCAACAAGAGCACACTGTTGACTCATATCCAGCTTCTCGTCCACTGTGACCCCTAGGTCCTTTTCAGCAGAACTGCTACCTAGCCATTCGGTCCCTAGTCTGTAGCAGTGCATGGGATTCTTCCGTCCTAAGTGCAGGACTCTGCACTTGTCCTTGTTGAACCTCATCAGGTTTTTTTCTGCCCAATCCTCTAATTTGTCTAGGTCCCTCTGTATCCGATCCCTACCCTCTAGTGTATCTACCACGCCTCCTAGTTTAGTGTCATCTGCAAACTTGCTGAGAGTGCAGTCCACACCATCCTCCAGATCATTAATAAAGATATTAAACAAAACCGGCCCCAGGACCGACCCTTGGGGCACTCCACTTGAAACCGGCTGCCAACTAGACATGGAGCCATTGATCACTACCCGTTGAGCCCGACGATCTAGCCAGCTTTCTATCCACCTTACAGTCCATTCATCCAGCCCATACTTCTTTAACTTGGTGGCAAGAATACTGTGGGAGACAGTATCAAAAGCTTTGCTAAAGTCAAGAAATAACACATCCACTGCTTTCCCCTCATCCACAGAGCCAGTTATCTCATCATAGAAGGCAATTAGGTTAGTCAGGCACGACTTCCCCTTCGTGAATCCATGCTGACTGTTCCTGATCACTTTCCTTTCCTCTAAATGTTTCATAATTGATTCCTTGAGGACCTGCTCCATAATTTTTCCAGGGACTGAGGTGAGGCTGACTGGCCTGTAGTTCCCCGGATCCTCCTTCTTCCCTTTTTTAAAGATGGGCACTACATTAGCCTTTTTCCAGTCATCTGGGACCTCCCCCGATCGCCATGAGTTTTCAAAAATAATGGCTAATGGCTCTGCAATCTCACCCGCCAACTCCTTTAGCACCCTCGGATGCAGCGCATCCGGCCCCATGGACTTGTGCACGTCCAGTTTTTCTAAATAGTCCCGAACCACTTCTTTCTCCACAGAGGGCTGGTCACCTTCTCCCCATGCTGTACTGCCCAGTGCAGCAATCTGGGAGCTGACCTTGTGCGTGAAGACAGAGGCAAAAAAAAAAAAAAAAAAAAAAAATATCATTGAGTACATTAGCTTTTTCCACATCCTCGGTCACTAGGTTGCCTCCCTCATTCAGTAAGGGGCCCACACTTTCCTTGATTTTCTTCTTGTTGCTAACATACCTGAAGAAACCCTTCTTATTACTCTTAACATCTCTTGCTAACTGCAACTCCAAGTGTGATTTGGCCTTCCTGATTTCACTCCTGCACGCCTGAGCAATATTTTTATACTCCTCCCTGGTCATTTGTCCAATCTTCCACTTCTTATAAGCCTCTTTTTTTGCGTTTAAGATCAGCAAGGATTTCACTGTTTAGCCAAGCTGGTCGCCTGCCATATTTACTATTCTTTCTACACATCGGGATGGTTTGTTCCTGCAACCTCAATAAGGATTCTTTAAAATACAGCCAGCTCTCCTGGACCCCTTTGCCCTTCATGTTATTCTCCCAGGGGATCCTGCCCATCTGTTCCCTGAGGGAGTCAAAGTCTGCTTTTCTGAAGTCCAGGGTCCATATTCTGCTGCTCTCCTTTCTTCCTTGTGTCAGGATCCTGAACTCGACCATCTCATGGTCACTGCCTCCCAGGTTCCCATCCACTTTTGCTTCCCCTACTAGTTCTTCCCTGGTACATTTACAAGTTGAGAAAACAAAGTAAAACTAACACACCTTGCCTGGCTGTTTACTTACACGTTTGAAATATGAGAGACTTGTTTAGAAAGATGTGGAGAACCTGGATTAATGTCTGGTCCCTCTCAGTCCCAAGAGCGAATGAACTCCCAAACAAAGAGCACAAACAAAAGCCTTCCCCCTCCCCAAGATTTGAAAGTATCTTGTTCCCTTATTGGTCCTTTGGGTCAGGTGTCAGCCAGGTTACCTGAGCTTCTGAACCCTTTACAGGGAAAAGGATTTTGGAGTCTCTGGCCAGGAGGGATTTTATAATACTGTACACAGGAGAGCTGTTACCCTTCCCTTTATAGTTATGACAGCTTATCAAAAGAAGATTGAAAGGTGACTTCATTGAAGTGTTGAAGAGAGAAATGGAGAGAAAAGATTGGGTATTAAAGGGCTCTTTAATCAAGCAGAGAAAGGCATAACAAGACCCAATGGCTGGAAGGTGAAAAGAGACAAATTCATATTACAACTAAGGAACAAATATTCAACAGCGAGGATGATTCACCACAGGAACAAGCCACCAAGGAAAGTGGTAGGTTCTCCATCTCTTGCTGTCATTTCATGAAGACTAGATGCCTTTCTGGAATGTGTTTCCCCAAAAAGTAGCTACTGTGTCATACAGGAGGCCTGTGACATGCAGAGGGTCAGATTACATGCTCTAATGGTCTCTTCTGGCCATAAAGTCTACTCATTTCTGAAAAACTGAATGTAGCATTGGAAGCAGGGTCTGATGTTTTACTGTCTAGCCGGCTTGCTTCCTAGAATGAACACTCCTTGAGTGGGGTGATCCACAGGGAGTAGTTCAAACCTCCAAAGTGCTGGCCAGGGGCAGGACATTAGCACAGCAAGGGAGGGGTGTGGCAGTGACATCACAAAAGCCTTTTGCAGGACCTCAGACTATTGGTCAAAGGTGGTGGGGAGGTGGTGACCTCACAGAGAGATGCTGAAGTCAGCCAGGCAGAACAGGGGCGAGGGGCCAGGGAAACATCAGAGACCCCTGTGGTTTTGCTTCAGCAAGTCTCCTTCTCGAGGTCTCTCTTTGAGGACTGAGAGAGTATTAGGGTTCACATATGTGAGCGCGAGGAGGAACCTCTTTCGAGTTTTCTCCTTTCCTTTAACTGATTTTACTAGAAAACAGACGTCCCTGTTTAGAAGGTAAGAGCCTCCTCGAGGTTTGAAACCTGTTCAGTCTGATCCATCTGGTGACAGCTGAATTCTAGGCATGGAAAACACGAGCTTAAGGAGGCAGAATTTTATTCCGCACCTAGAATTTTGTCCCTTAGAATCACTAGGGACATTAGGGTTTGTCCTTTTTGTTTCACCTTTTTCTCCATCCCTCCCTCCTTTCTCTTCTTCTCTTGCTTCTTTTGTCCTTTCCCCTGTTCCCTTTCCAACACCAGGAAGTGTGTGTGTGTGTGTCGCGGAGGAGTGCTCTGCAGCTCCCACTGTGGGAGGTCCGCAGAGCAAATGAGTGGCATTAGGGTTCCTCTGTGGCATTCCCTGTCTGTCTGGGGAGAGGCAGAAAGAGGGGGAGAGAATCTCTCCCAAAAAAGATTGGATTTGCAAACAGCCCCCAGGAGCCCCTCGCTCTCAGACCGGGGAGGGGCTTCTCCAGAGCCATCTCCAGTGTGTTTGGAAAGGTCCCAGCAATGGGGCTCCCAGCCCTTCCCTTGTGGGAGACTGTTCCCCAGGCTGAGAGTCTCTGAGCTGGGCCAGACCCTGTGAGCTGCTGAGCATGGAAATCAATGGGAACTGAGGGGGCCCTGGCCTTGCTATGCCTAGGGACTTTGAAGTGGGGAATGGTTTCCCAGGAGAAATCCGGACTCCTGGGTTCTGTTCCTTCTCTAGCCTGGGCGGGGGGGCGGGGGGAGGGGAGGTGTGAGTGTGGCCTGGGATGGCAGGAAGGAAGCTGCTTGTCCAAAGGGACTGATAGTCTTTGTGACTGACCCCAGTGCTTGAAAAGGACGAGACTCCCCGGTTATTGCAGCCCCAGGGATGACGAGGGGGACCGTTGAGGGGGAGCAGATCATGCAATGAACTCCTGCTAGTGGGGGTAGCTTGCACTCCCTGTACCCCTGTGGCGGGAGGAGGAGCTGCTCTGGCTGGGGCAGGGATGGGGAGGGACAAAAAAGGCTGGTTTGTGAGAGGCTGCTTTGACCCCAGACTCACGCCTGCTCCCTGCTCTGTTCCAGGATGGCCAGGATACTGAGGATGTTCAGGAAGAAGGCTCTGCAGGTGGCCCCAGAGCCTGAGGGAAGCAGCTGCCATCTTCCCCAGGAGCGGAGCGGCCTCTCCGTCCCCGCTAGTGGGGAAGGAGCTCCCGGCTGGGTCAGGAGGTGGAAATGCCCAGCCTTCTGGCACAGGAAACCCGCTCCCGGTGCAGGCGCCAAGGTGGCAGAGGCAGTGGCCAGGCCAAAATGGAGCTGGGCTAGGATGCGGCTGGGCAAGCAGGACCTAGCCCAGGAGTGGAACCAGGCAGGGTGGCTCTGGGGCTTGCTGTGTGGGCAGCAGCGGCCCCAGGAGCCCAGCCCTGATTTCCAGCAGGAGGCATCGCCCTGCCTGGCCACTGAGGAGGACCTTCCAGCCTTCCCAGGGCAGGAGGTGGAGGATCCCTCTCCCAGCCCCAGCAGCTCGGCCCGCTCCCCATGGGACAGCAGCAGCGCCTGGGACTCGGGCAGCAGCGAGGCTGATGGACGCTTCTGCTTTGTTCCAGGTGAGGAGCCAGGCTGGGATCAGGGTGGTGTGAGGAGGGGGCTGTGAACACCCTGGGCCCAGTCCCTCAACCAGTGCTATGGGGACGGGTCCCCAGCCCAGGTGTCTGGCCTGAGCCACATGAACCCCACTCACACTAGATGCTGCCACTTTGGTCCTTGGTGCTCCATTGGGCGGGGGGGCAGAGGCACCTCCCAGGGAGTCCAGGACAGTGTGGGGGGTCTCTTTGCTATGGGTTCCTGAAGTAGTTGGGGGCTGACAACATCACTGAGAGGGGGGAGTGTGGGTCCCAATCTGCCCTGGGTCCCGGAGGTGGGAAGGGGGCACATTGCCCCACCATGCCCCTGTCCTTCCCCCGAATGGCAGCAGGAGTCACCCTGTCCCCTTCTCTGCCTGGTGCAGGGTCCAGCAGGGACTCTGAGGACGAGGAGGAGGAATGGGTGGACGTGGTCACAGAGGAGGCTGCTCTCAAAAACATCCGAGAGCAGCTCCAGGGCCGAGAAAAGGTACAAACGTTCCCCAGCTGTGCTGGAACCGAGATTGTCCTGTCCCTTCCGAGCACCCTGACCCCCAGCAGAGGGTCTTGGCCCTTATGAGCCACCACCCCTAATGGGGACCTTTCTCCTCCATGATCTGGGACCCCCAAGATGGGGGTGTTTGTCACACACCAGCCGGGGTCTCCTCACCCCACAGGCACTGTCCCAGTTCCTGACCTTGCTTGTGTAGGAGTCGTGGGTGATTTGGACAATGGGCTATCCCCCATTCAGGCCTAAGTCCTGCAGCTGGTGTGACTGGGGCAGGGAGGTCCCTGGCTAACTAGCTCTCTCTCCCCTAACCCCACTCCTGGTGGGCGCAGGACGAGGACCAGCAGCTCATGTTCCTGCATGCCATCCACCCCGTGTGTCTCGCTGCACACAACAGAGAGGGCAGGACACATTGGAGCCGCACTGCTGCAAGGCGGCTGTGGTGGAGAGGATTGTGGTGAGCGAGACACAGCGCCCGGCAGCTGGAGGGTGGACAGAGACATGGGAGGGGCAGGGGTCTCCCCGGGCCAATGGTTGGGGGATGGCTGGTGCTGGAGGGGCAGCTGAGGGCAGGGATTGCTGGGGCTGAAGATTGGGGAGAAGAGACAGGAGTGGGCAGGAATCGGAGGAGCGGGAGGCAGCTGGGGGGATCCTGTTGGCTGTGTGGGGCCCTGGCTGTGTAATCTCCTCCTTGGGAAGTGTCAGTGAGGCCCAAATCTCACACACTCCTTTGTCTCCTTTGGGTCTCAGAGGAGCTCATTGAGGAGCTTCCTGATGACTCTACACCCGGCGCCGTCCTGGCCAACTGCCTGATTGCTGTGGCCAACCTCAGGTACCGAGACCTTCTTGCCCAGTTCCCCTAACCCCAGTGCTGCTCAGGCCCGTGGCTGGGAGTCACTGCTGCTCCCACTCCCAGGTCACCTCCCAAGGGTGGCAGAGGTGGCAGGAAGGTTCACTCCCTCTCCTGGTTGCTCTGTTCTTTTCACTCCAGTCACATTGCAATGGCTTTGGGGAGAGGCTGGCTCCCAGGATCAGATACAGGAGGGGCAGCAGGGTCCAGGGAACAGGCGCTATTCCTGCCCTGCCATTGTCTGTCTGGGAAACCTTGGCCTTATTATTCCCTGGCTTGGTGCCTCAGTTTCCATTCTCACCAGCCTCTGCCTATTTCCCTGCAGTTTCACGTCCGTGTTGGTGCCAGTCCCACCTTTGCACTGCACAGTCTAATACCGGCTCCTCTCTCTTGCCAGCACCATGGCACCTGCCCTTGAGCCAGAGCTGGAGACCCACCTCCTCCGAGCTGCCCTGCATGCAGTCTTCACCCTGGGCATGGAGAGGGACACCACCCAAGTCCAGGTAGATCGTGCTAAATCATGGATTTAGGAGCCAGCTGTCATCCTACCATGAATCCTTGCTAATTGCCTGCAGTGGGATGTGAATGAGAGAGGCCAGGATATGTGTTTGGGAGTCTCACCAGTGCTTCCCAGAGACCCCCTCTTCCCATCCTGTGGCAGGTGTAGCCTCAGTTTCCCTAACTCTGACCCATGGCTCTCCCTTGCTTTGCAGGATCTGCACAGGGTCTTGCCAGACCTGGATGCCATGCTGGGGAACCTTCTGGCAGAGTTCCCAGACACCAACAGGCTCCACTACATCTTGGAGGTGAGCCCGATGAGAGGGGTGGGGGCAATTTTACCTTAACTCTTAGATCCATTTTCCAGTCTATCCTCCTAGCTGGGCCTCCAGGGGCTGTCCTTGGTCAGGGCAGTCAGTGCAATGCCGTGTCAGGCCCTTCCTCCTTGAAGGACAGAGGAAGGAGCTGGGACTTCAAGCCAGAGCTCTGCCTGGTTCTGTTGAGCACTAACCGCAGGGCCCCTGGCTGGCTTGGGGAGTAAGAGTCTGAACCGCTCCTGGGAGATCCAGAAGATGGTCCTCAGAGAAGAGTCACAGGCTCGTTCCTAGAGAAACAGGAGGGCCCCAGAGAATTAGCCCTTGTCTCTGATGGGCCCCGAGATTCCTGGGGGGATTGTGCTCACAATCAGTCCCTTCACCCAACCGAGGACTTGAGAGCCAGGGAGGGGTGAGGGGTCTGTCTCCTTCCTGGTGAGCTTTTCAGGAATAAGGAGTTCAGGGAGGATGGGACCAGCCCCGACACCGAGCATTGTCCCAATCTAGAGACACAATGACAAGTTGTGACCTGCCGGATACAATCATCATCCTGGGGGCAACAATTCCCTTCTAAAGCTCTGCGATCAATGACTCAGATATCCCACCCCCACCGCATACAATGTCTCAGCCCCCTGGGGATGGGGAGGGGCTCATTAGCACAACACATGCACCCGTCCATCAATCCTGAGCTGCCTTCTTTCCCCACAGCACATTAACTACTGGACCGTGTCCAGGGTGTCACGCGAGAGAGCCAGGGCCATCAGGAGCAGCGTGGCCCGGCTCAGATCCACCATCACCCTCTCTGAGTTCGACGTAAGTGACCTCTGACCCCGGCTTCCTGACTCCAGGCGTAGGGGGGCTGGCTCCAATGGGCTGGAGGATCTGCTGCTGCAGGGGCTGTGGGTTAGGAGTGTTCCTCTTGGGGAGGCAGAGTCAGAGCAGAGAATGAGCCTGGCTTGAGTCAAGTTCTTCTTGTCCTGGTGAAGTGGCAACTCTCGCTTTTAAGGGGACCATGTTCCAGGTTCATGCCTTCCTGTCATCCTGGAGCAGCTGGGGAAGCAAGTCTTCATGGAGGGCCCTGCCCGTATCCCTGTGCTCCAGGCTCCCTTGTGGGCAGAGATAATTAAGGGTCTAGCTCTAGCTCCTATCCTCTAGCATCTCCTGCAGAGGGGCTGAGGGGAAGGAAAGTCCTGGCCCAGGGGGGACTGGGAGCTGACAGGAAAATGCTGATGGAGTCCCCTCTCCCTCTCCCATCCATTAGAACTCAGCCAAATTCCCCACAATGGGTCACCACGTGGCACAGCTAGCTCTGTTCGTCGCTGACCCAGACGAGGACATCAGCCGGCACGCCAGGGAGGGGGTTTACCGGCTCTACCAGCTGCTGCTGCACCAGAGGGGTAAGGAACCCAGCTGGGAAATGGCACCCGATAGACAAGTGAGACTGGGACCCCAGCCAATTTCTCTCAGACTGACCCTGGCTGGAGGATGGGTCTCTCTCGATCTCTGTCTGTGTTCTGCACTACTCCTACAATTCTGTTGGGCCAGGCACACAGCGAGGACTCTGCCCACTGTGCAGCCACCAATGGGATCGGAAGGACACAAGCCCTGCAATTAGCAAGGCTAATTAATGACAAGCATTGCCTCATCACGGACTTATGTTCTTGGGAAGGGCAGCAGAGTCCTCTACGTGCCCTCTGTGAGTCTCTCCTTTCACCCGAGTCACCACCCAGAGTTGGTCCCATCACTGGCAGCCTGGGAGGCCAAGGACTGACACGTGATGACGACTGACCAGGCAGTTCTGAGGCACATGGGCGGGGGAAGCTCGTCCTGCTGCTGGCAGGGCTTGACTCACTCTAGAGAGAACGGGAGGATTCAGTCAGCAGGGGCTGCTGATCTGCCCCATTCACCAGGGCTGCCATCCTGTGGCTTCAGCATTAGTGGCTGGGATGACTTGGGGAAGGTCTCAACCTCCCCACATCCCACTTCACTGCTGCCAGAATCCCTCCTGCCCCCCCCCCCCAGAGCCCCCTCCCTGCCCAACCTGGGAGTGGAGGAGAGGGGTCTGAGAACTTGAGCTGTGAATTGGAGGTGGAACAGCTGTCAGGGGCACTGAGGGGGAGGTGGCAGGAGCTCACCCTACAAGGACGGGGGTTGGCACTGGAGGTCACTAGAAAGGACAACAAGACTCCATTCTGGGGGGTCAGGAGGGGGAATCCATCCCTCAGAGCTGGGCGGGTGCTGGGTGGAAATGCTGCTGGTTCCAGGTGCCCTTAATCCCCCCTGATTCTGTGGGGGCATCTGAGTCTCTGACAGGTCCTCATTCCTTTGCAGCAGGAGGACGTCATGGCCAATGTGATGCGCCAGCTCCGCATCATCCGGCACTTGTGCCAGGTGCCTGAGGCACTTCAGGGGCTCTGCCTCTGAGGCCACCAGCAACTCCCGCTCCCTGCTGCAGGTACTGCTCTGGCTCCCTGTACATGGGGAGTTAGTAGAAGGGGAAATGGAGCCCCCTGCACTCATAGAAACTCTCTCCCCTCTCTGTGGAGCAGGGTCCTTCCTTTGACCCCCCAGATTCCTTCATCTGGGTCAGGAGCTCTTTCCCTCACACCCACTCTCCTCCCCCCTTTCCTTGGTCTACCCCCATCCCATTCCCCCTGCACCCAGGCAGAGCTCCCCCTGCCCCATATGGTGCAGAAAGACCGTTGTGTCAGGGCCACAGCCCCAGCCCCACTGTAGCTCGGAAAGCTCCACTTTTGAGGAGGTGGGGGTGGGACAGAGGCTCAGGGCTAGCTTCATCTCCTGCCCTTTATTCTCCCCTTGGCCCTTCTATGGGGTCTCTAGGTATGACAGGAATAGGAGCCTCCTTCCCAGCTGTCTTGCAGGCCCTGGGATCTGGCACAGCCTCCCAGACGGGCGCATCCTGTAGCTGAGCCACGTCAGGGAGCAGTGGGGACAGGTCACCTCGTCCCATCCAAGCAAGCAATGCTGGCTCTCAAAGAGGCTTAGATGGAAGACCCCACTCCCTCATGGAGGTAAAAGACATTTACTCCTTGGGGCGTGTGGGTCTCTTGGGGGAGAAATGGCATCCCCAATGCATAGCCTGGCTGGGAGCTTTCCCCGTCCCTGGCTCCCAGCTCTGGGACAGAGACGTCTCCATCATCGTACCACCCTGGTTTTGTTCCTAGGAAGGGGCTCCCCGGAGACGTCCTCGAACCTGGACTCCTGAGAGCGTTTCTGGCAGGAGGCTCCAGCCCCTCGGGCATGAAGAGATCATCAGGTAGTCTCGATCACATGGCATCTCCTGTCTCTACCTCCACTTCCCGCAGCAGGGCAAATGAACCCATCAGCTCCCAGAATCCCAACTCTTTGACTTCCTTCCCCTCAGCAGTGAGGTTTCTCCAGCCCTCTCACCACACCTGTCAGCCTCTGAATGATGAAGGGCCTGAATGTACTCAGCCCCTCTGGAAACCTGGTCTGAAATGGGGAGCAAGGACCCCAGGCCAATAACAGCAGAGTAGGCCTGTAACAGGGTGCTTTCCCCTGGACTGCACAGCCTGGGGCCTAGCCAAGCTGATTATAGAATGAGCCCTAACTGAGAGGCACCACATCCCCCCCCTAAAGAGCCAGACTTCAGTGGTGACAGCCCAGCTGGGGTATCAACACGAATGAGAACGAGGTAGTTCAGAGCAGCAAGGAAACTTGAGAAGAGAGGGAGGAAGTGCCCAGGGAAACCTGCAGCAAAGGAAAGGAGCAAACCTAGCTGTTGGGTACAGGGCCCTGGGCTGCTACCAGTGTCAGGGTGGGACTGGGTTCCCCTACTGGCCCCAAAGAAGGGGGTGTACACACACCCAGAGAGAGTTACCAAGCCCAGCAAGGGGGCTGCAGGCTGAACAAGAGCCCTAGCGATGGCAGAAGGACTTCTTTCTGTGGAAAGACCTCTTTGGACTTCTAGTGTGAGACAAGCTGGGTCCCAGAAGGGTGGACTAAAGGTGGTGACCTGGCCGGAGGGCTGAGTTACCAGGCAGAGAAACTGCCATGGTGCTGGAGCGACCATGGATGGGGGACGCTAGCCCAGTGAGAGGGCTGTGATGCCATGCCTGGCCGCCAGGGGGGCACATAACGATGAGTAGATTCATTTATGTGTAACCCTTCTGCCCATCTAAGTTGGCAGCAACAAGGGTCGGGTTCTGTATCTAGGGGTTCCGTTTCAATAATGCAATGCAAAACCGACTCGAGCCCCCACCCAGTGACCTGGGACAATTATATACCACCCCCTGGGTACCTCTAAGAGGCAATACTTCCCCTCTCGCAAGCACGAGTGTAGTCTGAGTCTGAGTGTAGCAGAAAATGTTTAATAACATGAGGTAAATGACATCAGCATTAAATTGGAAAAACATCACAAACAGGATTCATAACACAAACCAGGAGCAAAAGACCCATCCCAGCAAATTGGGCTGTGTCCTTTCCCTTTGGTTCTTGAATCCAGCAACCCAAAAATCACCCAGAGTCCCCAAAGTCCAACACCCCCAAAGTCTCTTGGGTCCAGCAACCACCCAAAGTCCCAAAAGTCCAACAACCCCCAAAGTCTCTGTCCCTGGTCAGTGCAGCCCCAGAGTAAAAGGGGGGGCACGCAGGGTGTTAAGGGGCACCTTACGTGATCCGAGGCCAGACGGCCGTCTCTCCGTGGGATTCCGCCGCAGCCTTCACCACAAGCCAGTCCACTTCCTGCCGTCCCACGAGCTGCTCTGCTCCGCTCACCGACCTGTGAGCCGCTCCAGCCGTCTCCGCAAACGGCTCCGCTCGCTGTTCCTTGGGCTGCTCCAACTGTCCCTGCAAGGCTCCACACCGCTCGCTGCTCCTCCAGCTGTCCCCGCAAACTGCTCCGCCAGCTGCTTAGCCATATTGCTTCAGGCTCCCCCACTAATTTAACACAGCACTCCGTGATCTCAGCTCTTAATAACTTTAGCTCACTTTAGCTCTTTTAGAGTAGCAGCCGTGTTAGTCTGTATCCGCAAAAAGAACAGGAGTACTTGTGGCACCTTAGAGACTAACAAATTTATTAGAGCATAAGCTTTCGTGGACTACAGCTCACTTCTTCGGATGCATATGCTCTAATAAATTTGTTAGTCTCTAAGGTGCCACAAGTACTCCTGTTCTTTTAACTCTTTTGTGATCTCAGCTCTTAGTAGGGGAGCCCTAGTGCTGGTACACCCTAGTGGCCTGGTCCACACTAACCCCCCACTTCAGACTAAGGTACGCAAATTCAGCTACGTTAATAACATAGCTGAATTTAAAATACCTTAGTCCAAACTTACCACGCGTCCAGACGCGGCAGGCAGGCTCACCCATTGATGCTGCATACTCCTCTCACTGAGCTGGAGTACCAGCATCAACGGCAAGCACTTCCGGGATCAGTACAGGATTGATTTATCACATCTAAACAAGATGCAATAAATCAATCCCAGAAGATCAATCACTCACATCCAGACCAGGAAGTAAGTATAGACATACCCAAAGCAAATTCAGCTCAGCAGCCTGTAACTAGACTCCTAATTGAGCCAAAGTTAGCTCTGACATTTAACAGTGGAGAGAGAAAGTAGTATAATTAGTGCTTCTCACCCTCAAAAGGGACACATACACATCAGGTACAAATACCTGTCCCCATCCTCTCTCAAATCACTGGGTTTTGTAACCCATGCCCCTTGTCTAGCAAGTGCTACTTAGTTACTGGTGAGTCTCTCTGTCATACAACAGTTCCACTGGCCTTGATTCACCAAATCAGGGTAACAACACTTTATTCTTCCTGCCCCAATAACAGAGAAACTGGGGATCCCACACCAGCCAAAGTAACCACTTTCAGTTGTTGTTGTCCCAGGCTAGAAGGGTGGGTGTGTCTATGCAAACAAGATCAGCCCCTGAAGTTCTTTTCAACCCTCACCATAATTCACCACCAGATGTCAGGGTAGAGCTTATCCTGACTCTGCTTACATCTGATTGGCATAGTCAGGAGGATTGAATTCTGTGACCCATGAGGACTGATGGAAGTCTTGGTTGCTGAAGGAAGGTCTGTCCCCCCCAAGCGGGTGTATCGAGGGCCCGAGCCAGTCACTGGATTCATCATAAATTATGTGTGCCATACAAGACACCTTAACTGCACACTCAGTAAATGTATATGGAACTGGTGAAGGTTCCACGTGGCTGGAGGAGGTGGAAAAATGTTTGGAGGAAAATGAGACTGGAGTTAAGATTTTACTTGACAGTAACAGAAGGATTTTGCACAGGAATAAACACAAGTGTCTTATCACTTAATATTTAATATTAGAATTATAAATTGAAGTTTATGAACCTAAACCACCAATCAACAGCTATGTAATTTGCATACTGATTATTCCTTTGGAAATTTCGTATCTGCATGTATAAAGAAGGCAAAGTTAAAGTGGATCAACACAGTAGTTACTTAATCTTTTTTTATGCTTAGATCACAAGAGAATTCATCAGGAAGCTCGCCAAACAAAACGAGAAGATGAATGAGTATGCTTAAGCATTACAATCATGTAAACAGTGTTTAATTGTGCCTGGACTTGCCAGGGCTTCTCCCTGGCACCTCTAGGCTTGGCTGTTCATAGTCCCAGGACCTCTGGGCTTGCAGTGTCAGGTTTAAAAGCAGAAAAATTGCTTAAGCCCTGGCACTTATTTCATTACAAATTACACACTGCATGTAAGTTGCACACAGGGAAGCTAAAAACACTGTTTTTAACAAAACACTTGACTAATGTTGTCTTTTAATGCAGTCTAATAACATTCAACCCAGTAAGTAACATGTGGCATGATAAATCTGATGACATGGTTTTATTTCTGTCTCTCTAACTGACTCCTCATGTGACCTTTTGCACAATGTGCCTCTCTTTATTTGCATAGAAAATAAGGATAACAACACTCTTGTTGGATGTTAAGTGGTGTTCCTAGAACTCAGGATACCAAAGAACTTCACAAACGGTCATTAAAGTTCTATAAATGCAAATGGACTTCACCCAGAGCAGATGGGCAGCGTAAAGTCTCTGCGAAGGGCGATTTTTGAATTCTTAGGTGGGCCTTAAGAGATTTATATGCCTTGTATTGCTCTCTGCCAAGATTGAATGCCAAATCATAGGGCCTCATGAACAACTCACTGAAGTTAATGGAGAAATTCCCCTTCATTTCAGTGTGCATTATATTGGATATGCAGAACATGCAGAGTACAGGCTCTCTGAAATTGCAATGATTAATGCCAGAATGTCCCCAAACAAAAAATACCATGGATTTGAAAGACCAGACTGGATTCTTGTACATGTTACTGATGCTCAGATCCTGCTCTGAATTTCCTTCAGATTAATTCCTTTGTAATTCTGTTGTATCCACCACGCAAGGTCTTAACAAACTTTAACAGATCTTTATTTACAGCGGAAGTCTCTTTTCCAAGCTGTAGCTGCACACCCTGTAACTCTCCCAGCCTCCTCAACTCCTTCCCCCTCCTATTTCCTGTCCTTTCAGACTCCCAACAGCCAGTGCTCCCAGTTCTAATAATTACAAGCAGCATCTAAACACCACATTCCCTCCTCTCTTAAGAAACTTTCCAAATTAAAATAAACTTTGTTGTTTTAACCCCAGGAACAAATATGAAACAAGATACTATATTGTTGGCAGGAATATTACACTGAAAACACTGTAGATACTACATAACATAGTCTTTAGTCCAGGCAGGTGGTCGTCTGAGTCTGACAGGCCAGCTCTCAAGTCCCGGTTCCAGTTCAATGTCTTGTTGTGTTGTTTCTACAGTGAAGTCATCCAATGCAGACTGGGTGTTGGCATAATCTCCTCTTGGTGCATAGGCAGGTGCAAGATAAGAAGCATTCCATACCCGCCCATCAGAAAGTCGATAGGTGTAAGGTCCCTTCTTCTCTATGATTTTAAGAGGAGCTGTGAATTTATGGTCCCCTTTGCATAAGATTCCAGGTTTTCATATTCTAACAAAGGAACCACACTCAAACTTTGGTTCCTTAGCAGCCCGCCGCTTGACTGTGAAAGCCTTAGACCAGGGGTCGGCAACCTAAGGCACGTGTGCCAAACACGGCACGCGAGCCGATTCTGAGTGGCACGCTGCCTGTCCGGTGAGAGGAGGAGGGGTGGAGGGTCGGAGGGGTCGGAAAGCGCCACGCTGGGGGAAGAAGGGGGAGGAGGGAAGCTTGGCTGCCGCAGGACCAAGCTTCTGCCTCCTGCCCCTGCAGGGGAGAGTGGTGTGGGGGGGTCCTGGCCCCCCGCCCCACTCAGCCCCCCCGCCCACCGCTCTCCCCTGCGGGGGCAGGAGGCAGAAGCTTGGTCCTGCGGCAGCCAAGCTCCCCCCATCCCCCGTTTCTTCCCACAACGTGGTGCATTCCGGCCCCTCCTCCTCCTCCTCCTCCACCCTCTCCCTGCCGGTGATGACCCTTGCGAGGGGGAGCGGAGCAGAGCAGAGCCGAGTGGCAGCGTGCTCCCTGCTCCGTAGAGGAGGCAGAAAGAGGTAGGGACAGGCCTTGGGGAAGGGGGTGGAACAGGGTATATCCCTCCCAGTCCCCTGCCCTGAGCCGCTCAGGGCAGGGGGCTGGGAGCACCCCCATGTGCCGAGCACCCCAGCCCTCTCTGCCCTGCACCCCCCACCCCTCTGCCCTGAACTCCCCACCCCAACACACACCGATCCCTCTGCCCTGAACCCCCCATACTCCCAGCCTTCTGCCCTGAACCCCCCACACCCCCCCCAGCCCTCTGCCCTGCACCCCCCCACACCCAGCCTTGTGCCCTGCACCTCACACCCCCAGCCTTCTGCCCTGCACCTCCACACACACCCCAGCCCTCTGCCCTGACCTCGAGTCGCCCCCAACACCCAGGCTTCTGCCCTGCACCTCCACACCCCCCTGGCCCTCTGCCCTGCACCTCCCCCCAACACCCAGACTTCTGCCCTGCACCTCCCCCCAACACCCAGACTTCTGCCCTGCACCTCCACACACACCCCAGCCCTCTGCCCTGACCTCGAGTCGCCCCGCTCAGCCCGCTGCAGGCCTAGGTGAACAGAACCCCAAGCTGGAAGTGGGCTGAGCAGGCTGGTGGCATAAGATCAGCATTTTAATTTAATTTTAAAGGAAGCTTCTTAAACATTTTGAAAACTTTGTTTACTTTACAACAATAGTTTAGTTATATAATATAGACTTATAGAGAGAGACCTTCTAAAAAACGTTAACATGTATTACCGGCACGCGAAACCTTAAATTAAAGTGAATAAATGAAGACTCGGCACACCACTTCTGAAAGGTTGCCTACCCCTGCCTTAGACTTTGCTTGGTTCTGTTCAACTGTCTTTCTCTCAGCATTACTTAGTGTCCTTGAAGCAAATGCAACAGTCCTCTCTGTGTTGTCCTCATGAAGTTGTGTGAGGACAGCCCCAAGTCCATAATCAGAAGCATCAGTAGTTACAATTGTGGGCAATGCGGGACTGAATAATGCAAGTACTGGACTATGTACAATCAAGTCTTTCACCCTTTTGAAACTAACTTGTGCATCCGTTGTCCACACTAAGGTTGAACTTCTCCGTAGTAATTCTCGTAACGGTTCAATGACAGAAGCATAATTGGGAATGAATTTTGCATACCAGGAGGTAAGACCCAAGAAGGAACGTAAGGTTTGCAAATCTGTTGGAGGAGGAGCATTTGAAATTGCCAGGATATGATCTGGATCAGGTTTTAGTCCAGCCTGTGAAATTGTATGCCCCAGAAAGGAGAGTTCAGTTTGTCTAAATTTGCATTTGGACCTATTGAGCTTGAGGCCTGCTTTGCTGATGCCGTTTAGTACAGACTGCAGGTTATTGTCATGCTCCTCAGTAGTATTTCCAAACACAATAATATCATCCAAATAGCACTGAACTCCATGTTGATTCTTCAGAATCAATGACATCATTTTTTGAAAGGCACTTGGGGCTGATGTGAGACAGTATGGAACATGTTTAAAATGAAATAGTCCCTCATGTGTAATAAATGCTGTGAGGTCTCTGCTATCTTCATGCAACATAACCTGGTGGTATGCACTCTGCAAATCAAGAGTAGAAAACATCTTTGCTCCACGGAATTCTGCAAATATTTCCTCTATGTGAGGAAGAGGATGGCTGTCAATCACAATAGCTTTATTTGGCTCCCTTAAGTCCACACAAAGGCGAATGTCTCCACCCTTCTTCTGCATCACTACTATAGGTGAAACCCATTCCGAGGAGTTAATCTCTTCAATAATGTCCTTTTGAACAAGTTTTCTAAGTTCCTCTGAAACAGCTTCCCTGACTGAAAATGGTAAGTGCCCTAATTTCTGTCATACAGGCAACACATTATTCCGCATTTTAACTTTATGCAGAAACCCATAAGCACAGCCGAGTTTCTCCTCAACCTGGAGTTGGGTCCCAGCTGAAACTGGTGTGTGTACCGCAAGAGTGCTTTGCTGAGGAAGATCAATTCGTCCATTAACTACCCTGAGATTTAAAGCAGCTAATAAATCTCTGCCAAGGATAGCAGAGCAGTGCCTTTGTGGACAATGTAGAACTCTGCAGTTACACAGCGATCATCAAAAGTAACTATTGCTGGCAGGCAGCCATGTACTGGAATATGGTTTTTCAAATAGCATACCAAGTGAAGTTTGGGTTCAGTAAGAGGCACATCTTTAAAGTAATGCAAATAGATGGAATCAGGTAGTATAGATACTGCTGAGCCAGTGTCCAGCATTAGCTGAATAGAGTGTGATTTGCCTGAGGGTATGGCAGAAACATTTACAGTGCACTTTATCTATTCTGGAACATGTGCAGTAGTGATTTTGTCTATACTCAGCACAGTAACATCTGTTATTGTAACTGCATGCACCTGTTGATTGAACTGGCTACTGCGACATACTTTAGCAAAATGCCCAATCTTTTTGCAATGATTGCACTGAGCTACTTTTGCTGGACATCCTGTGTAGCTTGCAAGATGTTGTGGGGATCCACAGCGAAAGCATGCTTTTACTGTATTTTGCATTCACTGATTCAGTGGCTTTTCATTAGTTTTCCTTTTGCAATTGTTTGTCTGCAGTGACAGTGAACTTTTCTGCAAAGGAGTCACAGCCTGGACTGGGCCGCTTGTACCCTGGCTCATTATTTTGGCTTCAGCTGTAGCTGACTCAATCTGAGTAGCAATGGTTATTGCTTTTTCTAGTGTAAGTTGTGGTTCTAGAAGTAAGCGTTCTCTTACATGAAGCATTGTTGTTTTCTCAATGAGCTGGTCTCTAATCATCTCATCTGCCATATTCCCAAAGTCACAAGTTACAATCAGACTCCTCAGGGAAGCCATATACTGCATTATAGTCTCCCCTGGTTTCTGCTCACGCTGCCGAAATCTGTAGTGATTAGCTACTACATTCACTTTTGGCACAAAAAAGTTCTTTAATGCAGTGAGTGCAGTCTCATATTTATCACCTGCAAGGGGAAAAGTGAAAATATACACTGCCCTTCTGCTCCAAAGCAGTGGATTAGCAGAGCACGCTTTCTTACTTCAGAAATATCTGTAGCACTGATTGCAAGCAGATAAGTCTCAAACATACAGATCCAGGCTGTAAAAGCAATTGGAGGCTCACCTGGGCTTTGCAGAAAGGGTGCAGGTGGGTTCAGATCCATCCTCGTCACCAAAATGTTGTATCCACCACGCAAGGTATTATCAAACTTTAACAGAACTTTATTTACAGCGGAAGTCTCTTTTCCAAGCTGTAGCTGCACACCCTGTAACTCTCCCAGACTCCTCAACTCCTCTCCCCTCCTATTTCCTGTCCTTTCAGACTCCCAACAGCCAGTGCTCCCAGTTCTAATAATTACAAGCAGCATCTAAACACCACAAACTCCAACGAAGCCAATGTAGTAGAAAGAGAGCCTAAAATATAAGCCCTTATATTAGAGGCCTAGTATGAGGCCTGAGCTAAAGTAGTGGGTAAGGTTTGCTGATGTAAACCAAAGTTAGCAAAAGTCAGGCTGTGAGCAAATGTCAGGCTCTGCCTGCTTGCAAGTTCACTGAATCTGCCAAGAACAGGGCTGATATTGCAGAAACACACATTCCTAAGAAGTGCTAGTCACAGAGTACTCACGCAAACACATCCCGATATCAAGTAGTACCAAAACATCCTGATATCAAGGATGGTACAAAAACATTCCCCATGGATAACATGAACACACTGACCCCTCTTAAAAGATAAAGTCAGGATCACAGTACGTAATAGAGATGTTTAAATCAAACCAACGTGTACAAGGTAATGGGTAATAACTAGCTACGTCAGTGGGAAGTAACTATGTCAGAGGGGCAGTACTAACTTGTTTGTATTGGGGTATAATGATGTATCTCAGAGGAAATATCTTTGTCTGGCCTAGGGAGGAATGGAAAGTCGCGCCGTTCACTGAGCTGGTCCATTGTTACGGGCATACGTGTATTAACGTATAGAGTCTGTGGAATACTAGTACCATGCTTTGTCAACAGTAAACCTGGCTGGATGCCTTCAACCCTTAACGAATCTTGTGGTCATTCGGCAGTTTGCTTGAGGTCTGCCGAGCCAGCTGTCTGTGCAGGGCTGGGGTGGTATAAATAGGGAACACACACACGCAGTCAAACATCTATCAACATCTTAGCACAGCCAAGAGAAAGATACCAGGAATGTAGTGTGCCCATGAAAATTTTCATATGAAAGAAACCTGGAGGGGGTAGTTTGTATGTGATGATGAGATTAAACTAATGAATATAAACACTGAAGAAACAATTACATCAAATTGAAAGCATCACAACAAAGAGTCCAACAAAATGTGTTTTGTAATGAATAAAGACCACATGCACAAAGGGTGTCTCCGATCCTCCAGGCAGTTTGAGAAACTGTATAAAAGTTCCTGCCACTCAGGGATCTTCTAACCACTTCTCTTCACGTACTCTCCTTGGTGACCAGGGTAAGTCGGATTTCAGTCAATCTCTCGATAACTATTGAGGTGTCACATTAATAATGTTTTCAATTCAGGCCTGAATCTTGTATGTTGACTTTGTGATTCTCAGCAACTGTGAGGAGTTTTTCCATAACTTTGTGCAGTTGTTAAGTTGCAGGCATTAGCAGCTTCAAGCTTTATAAGTTAAGGGTGGGATTTACAGAGCCACACATGCGTTTCCGACACCGAGATCCAATGATTCCTAACCGGAGACAGGAAATTTAAACCTTTGGGAGATGTGAATAATCTCATAGCACAGCTTTCATTGGGGTATTTTGGGAAGAAACTCCTCCACTTTCTTCTGTAAAGGGCCATTTCAGTGCTCTGCTTCATTCGGAACTGGCTGGTGCTTGTTACTGTGTAAGACACAATAATGGATTCAATGGATCACCGGTCTGATCTAGTCTGACAGTTCCTATGTTCCCCATTGTGGAAGTAGCAATTTTAGATGAAGATCTTAGATTGGGGTAAGTTAACATAGCTCCACTGAAGTCAGTATAACTGAGCCAATTTAACACAGCTCACAATCTGGTCCTTAGTATTTTGTACAGAAAAAAGAGTATGTATTTATCATTCATTCATTCGCAAGTGTTGCTGTCTCACAAGTTTGATAAACAGAAAACACCACAATCTGCTTGAGACGGTGTTGTGACTCACCACCGCAGTGCCTCCCGCTGGCACATCAGGGAATTAGCTCTGTCCTCTGCGGGGCACCCTCTGCCGGTGGTGTCCGGACCAACGTTGCTCCCCGCTTGGCGGCATCCTCTTCAGCACACTGCCCTCCAGCAGTGCCCACTGCTTTGGTCGCATCCCCTTCTGGGGGTCTGGTGTTATCAGCAGTCCTCCATCTGCACCTGTTCTAGTGGCCGTCTGCAGCCTCAAAGTCTAGCCCCTTTGTCATAGGGGCCAGCCACAGCCTATATCAGGCCACACTCCTCGTCAGCCAGGTGTAGTACAAGGGGGAAAGGGAGGACCCAGGCCCACCCGCTACTCTGGGTCCTGATCCAGGGACCCTCTAGCAGCAGCCTTCCTGCTGGGCCGGCTTTAGCAGGTGCGGGGCCCCATGCCGGGACGCGAATTGTCTTGTGCCCCCCCCCCGCCCCAACTCCGCCCCCTCCCTGCCCCATTGGATCCCTCCCCAAATCCCCGCCCCCAGCCCCGCCCCCTCCCTACCCCATTGGATCCCTCCCCAAATCCCCGCCCTGGCCCCATGTCGTGGAGTCCCCGGGTGATGCTCTGGAACTGCTCCCCACAAAGCCAGTCAGGACTTTGGGGAGCCTCCTCTCCCTTGGAGCAGACTGACTTCAGGGCAAGAAGCTCACACGGCTTCACCTCCTGGGTCTCTCCTGGAAGCATTCAGCATATGCCCCTCCGTGCGCTTCCCACAGCGAGTCTGCCAGGCGGGGTCCTGGGGAAGCCAAAGGGTTCTGCACCCCCCACTTCGCAGTCAGACGTGACTCTCAGCCAGCCAGTAAAACAGAGGTTTATTAGGTGACAGGATGTGACAATGCGGTTCTGGCAGAACCCAACTGAGAGTGCCAACTCAGGACAAATTGCTCAAATAGGGCAGTTACAGCCCAAGGCTGGGGTTTTTCCACCTCTAAGGCAAACCAAACCAGCCAGACTAAGACTTCGGTCTCACCCCACTGGCTAACCGCAAGTCTCACAAGCAATCTCCTTAGACACTCCAGTTACCCAGTATTACCACCAGTGCCACACGTTATGGGGACAAATGGTTATAAAAACCAATACCCCAGTAAAAGAAAACGGTTCTCCCGATCCCAAAGGACCAAGCCCCAGACCCAGGTCAATGTACAAGTCAGACCTTACCCACAAATCACACTACTGCCAATCCTTTAGAATCTAAAATCTAAAGGTTTATTCATAAAAGGAAAAAGATAGAGATGAGAGTTAGAATTGGTTAAATGGAATCAATTACATACAGTAATGGCAAAGTTCTTGGTTCAGGCTTGCAGCAGCGATGGAATAAACTGCAGGTTCAAATCAAGTCTCTGGAATACATCCCCCGCTGGGATGGGTCCTCAGTCCTTTGTTCAGAGCTTCAGTTTGTAGCAAAGTCCCTCCAGAGGTAAGAAGCAGGATTGAAGACAAGATGGAGATCAGGCATCAGCCTTATATAGTCTTTTCCAGGTGTAAGATCACCTCTTTGTTCTTACTGTGGAAAATTACAGCAAAAATGGAGTCTGGAGTCACATGGGCCAGTCCCTGCATACTTTGCTGAGGTACAAGGCGTATCTGCCTTCTCTCAATGGGTCCATTGTATAGCTGATGGTCCTTAATGGGCCATCAAGCAGGCTAGGCAGAGCTAATCTCAGCTTGTCTGGGATGTCACCCAGAAGCATAGCATAAGTTTGCCATACAGACAGTATAGAGCCAATATTCATAACTTCGACTACAAAACTGATACATACATATAGACAGCATAATCATAACCAGTAAACCATAACCTTGTCCTAGACACCCCATTTGACCCCCTTTATACAAGATTTGGGTGCCACTACAGGACCTTGGTTGCAACAATGATCTATATGGTCCCAGTTTATGTCAATAACGTCACACAGGAACATGGTCTAAAACAGAGCTTGTAGGTACAGCGGCGAACGGGACCCCTCGGCCGGGTCCATTATGGGGTTCAGAGAGCCAGACACCCACGTCTGCCCTCACTCCTAGTCCCCAGGTAGCTCCAACTCTCAAACCCCCTCCAGCCCCTCCTTCTCTCGGCTTTGTCTCTTTCCTGGGCCAGGAGGTCACCTGATCTCTTTGTTCACCTTTAGCTATTTCCTTGCGGGGGGGAGGTGGGAGGTGGAGGGGGGAAGGGGCCCTTGCTATTTGTTGCCAGGGAGACAGAGTGTCAGTGATTTATGCACACTGGCCTTTCCCCACCACCTAGAGACTTAAGAAATGCATAGGGAAAACTGAGGCACCCAAACAGTATTCAGAGGAAACATTAAGAACAGTCCCACTTTGTCACATCTCTCCCCCCTTCGAGACTGAACTGAGCAAGGTCACTTTAGCCAGTGACCTTGGGAAGTTCGAACCCACCAACGTTCCCATGGATGCCCCATCATCTCTCCCATTCCTTGGTGGGAGTTACACCAGGACATTCCAGTTTCAGGTCCACCCGTGGGTATGTTGTGCTTGATGGCGCTTGCAGGCTGCATGTGGGAAGGTTTATGCGGCCTGTACCCTTTTGCCACCTTAATACCCCTGGGGTCTAAACTGAGATTGGGTCTTTTCCCAGTGCGCTCCACTTTGGAGGGCTGCAATTCGAGCTCTCTTGGTTAAGAGCCCCCATCTTGACCTTTTCCACCCTCTGAAAAGGTGTCTCTGCCTCCAGCAGCTCGGCATCAGGCCCTTGCATGTGACGCTGCCCAAAACAATACAGCTGCAGCTTTCTAAGGACCTGCACCATGGTCAGGCATTTCCTCTCTGAGGCCGCATAGTTCTGCTCCCAGGGCAGCAGTTTTTTGCTCAGGTACCCAGTGGGGTGGCTCCCGCCCTTAGCATAGGCTTGCATTAGCACCGCGCCCAGCCCTGCATCTGAGGCGTTGGTGAACACTGCAAAAGGCTTGGCAAAGTCTGGGTTTACCAGATTTACTGGGCCCTGGATTAGAGCCTCCTTCAGTATACAGAGAGCCCTCTGGCCCTGCTCGGTCCAGACCACCTCGTCTGGCTTACCCCTCTCATATAGCTCAGGGATGGAGCCAGCTAGGGATTTAACGTGGGGTACAAACCTCTGGTAGCACCCCGCCATCCTGATAAAGGCCTGGACTTGTTTCTTGGTCTGGGGAATGGGCCAATCTTTGATCATCTCCATCTTGCACTTTTCGGCTTTTACCGTCAGTCCTGCCTCCTTGAGGCAGCCCAGCACCCTCTTGACCTGGGACACCTGTTCCTCTCAGGTCTGGCTAAAGACACACACGTCATCGACGTACGCCAGGGCCAAGTTCTCCATCCCCCTCAGCTTGTCTAGAATCTCCCCAGGCCTAGGCATGGTGTAGGCATCGGACATGGTGATGGCTTTAAGCTTCCGATAGTCCCCACAAAACCAGATCATCCTGTCTCCCTTGGGGACCAGCCCCACAGGTGAGACCCATGGGCAGTTGAACGGCTGGATCACATCTAAAGCCAGCATGTCCTTGACCTCTCTCTCCAGGTTCTGGGCTGCTTTCCCAGTGACTCTGAACAGGGAACACCTGATGGGGAGATTGGCTCCCACCTCAGGGAAGAGATACACCCAGGGGTCTTCCCCCTTCTCCTCCCATACAGCAGCTCGAAAGGGAGGAACCCTGTGGATTCCTGGGGCACCACCAGCTGCCTCACGATTCCCCACAGTTCTACTTCCCCTTGGGAAGCCCATTCCTGGTACAGGAATCCCTTCTCCCACAGGCTGGTCGCCTGCCATATTTACTAGTCTTTCTACACATCGGGATGCTTTGTTCCTGCAACCGCAATAAGGATTCTTTCAAATACAGCCAGCTCTCCCGGACTCCTTTCCCACTCGTTATTCTCCCAGGGGATCCTGCCCATAAGTTCCGTGCATATGCTATGCTAATTGTTGTATCTTCAATAAATGCCAGCCTGGTCTCGCTTCCCTGCTCTGGGCGCCACCTCGTGGGGTACAGCAGGAGTGCTTCCGGCTGGTGCCTTTCCCAGGCAAGTCCCTTCACCGCACTCAGCCCAACTCCCACCCTGTCCCTGGCAGAAATCTGCGGGGGCATGTGACCCCACGTGCCCAGAGTAGGATTAACCATTAGGCTCATAAGGCTATAGCCTTGGGCCCTCCTATTTTATAGGCCCTACTGGTCAGGCAGGGGGCACGGCCAGGGCCGGGTGATGGCGGGGAGCGAGCTTGTTCACGTGGCCCTGCTGGAGCGCTCCTGCCAGCAGGAATGGCAAAGCAGCCCGCTGTGGCTTGGAAGGAGCTCAGCCGGCTGCCTGCTGCAGGAACACACTGCCAGGTATCCGGTTAATACTGGTGACCGGACACTAAAAATCCGGTTGCCACAGGGACCCGTGCCAGCCGTGGGTGTGGTTTGAGCAGGCATTGCTCCTCCCGATTTCTCCAGAGCTCTGCTTAGCTGTCAGAGAGGGAAGAGGCTCCCTCTGTCCCTCTCCTTGGCTGAGGCTGGCAGGCAGCTCCAAGACGCTGCCTTCTGGGTCCTAGTGCCCATTACTGCCATATTCTATGTGTGCAGGGTCCCATTTCTGGACAACTGGTGAGTGCCTGGGGAGGCAGGGCAAGGGAATGGCGGGGGGAAGAGGCAATACAAGAGCGGTGGCGGGGGGGAACTTGCACGAACCTGCACACACATTGAGGCAGGGGATTGAGGCATGGGCTTACCTCAGGTGGCTCCCGGTCAGCTGCTCAGTGGGGGTGCTAAGGCAGGCTGCCTGTCCTGGCACCACAGATCATGCTGCGTCCTGGAAGTGGCCAGCAGCAGGTCCGGCTCCTAGGTGGAGACGCACAAACGGCTCCACGCGACTCTGACCTGCAGGCACCACCCCCCCAGCTCCCGTTGGCCGGGAACTGGCCAATGGGAGTTCAGAGCTGGTGCTCGGGGTGGGGGCAGCGTGCGGAGCCCCATGGCCCCCCGCTTAGGAGCCGAACCTGCTGCTGGCCGCTTCTGGGGTGCAGCGTGGTGTAGGAACAGGTAGGGACTAGCCTGCGTTAGCTGGGCAGCACCACCGACGGGACTTTTAACAGCCAGGTAGGCAGTGCTGACCAGAGCCGCTGCGACCCAGTGCCTTACATTCCACAACCCAGTACTGGGTCGTGACCCACAGTTTGAAAACCGTTGGGCTAAAGGCAGGTTCTGTCCGTTTGCTGGTTCTCTAACAGTTCAATCCATCATAAAAGTACCTCACATTTGATTTCTTTTGAGTTTCATGCCAAAAACTTAAAGCTAAATAAACCTGAAGTTAGTCCTCATTTTTTTGCCCCAACTCAAACTAACTTCTTTCCCAAGTGGCCAATGTTGGGTAAGCCTGGGATGTGATTCGAGAAGGGAATGAGAACAGAGGCCAGTTCCTGCTGACAGTTACACCTAGGTAGCCTTATTGACTTCAGGGAGAACATTTTTTTGCACAAGAATAGATTTTGGTCCCTTCTGCTTTTTCACACCTGGTATAAGCAGAATCTCCTTCACTTTCCTCCCCCAAACTCTGAGCACTTTAAGGAAAAAAAGATCCTTAATGATTCTTTTAAGATGCTGATTTTCAGTGAAGTATTCTTGTTCAGGAGGCAGAAAACACAACAGGGAATAGGTCTCTTTTGTCAGCTCCTAGTCATTCAAAAGCTGAAAGGCTTTAAATTAAGTTTGTTTAATGTTTGTACAGTGATTTTGAATAGCTAACATAGTACAGAAATGCTAAATATTATGACTGGGCTGGGGAACCATCTAAAGATCTGTGTCACTTCTAGCTGTTACCTTTTTCTTACAGAAAGCTTAAAACAAATGCAAACCGTAGGGGGCTGGTGCACACAGAACTTACAAAACCTCATGTCAGAGCTGCTGATCACACATTCTAGAATAGATAATACTTAGTCCTGCCACAAGTACAGGCAGGGCCGGCTCTAGGATTTTTGCCGCCCAAAGCAAAAACAATTTTGGCCCCTCCCCCCTTATTTAATTACCCCACCCCCGGCCCTGCCTCAACTCCACCCCTTCCCCAAATCCCCAGCCCTGCCTCCTCCCCCCCAGACTCTCAAGCCTAGGAGGGAGGGGAGAAGCGGCGCCACGCCGCGGCCACTCAGAGTCTCCCCCTTCCCCCCAGGTTTGAGAGCCTGGGAGGTAGGGGGAGACTCCGAGTGGCCGCGGCGCGGGCGCCGCTTCTCCCCCTCCCTCCCAGGCGCCCAAGCCCGGGAGAGAGGGGGAGCAGCGGCGCGCGAAATGGCCGCTCGGGATCTCCCCCTCCCTCCCAGGTTTGAGAGTCTGGGAGGGAAGGGGAGACCCCGAGCCGCCACGGCGCGCGAAACAGCTGATTCGCGTGCCGCTGCTCCCCCTCCCTCCCAGGTTTGAGAGCCTGGGAGGGAGGGCGAGCAGCGGCGCGCGAATCAGCTGTTTCGCGTGCCGTGGCAGCAGCAGCGGAGGTGAGCTAGGGCGGCCGGGGCACATTTTTAGGGGCGGCATTCTGGCGCCGGCCATGCCGCCCCTAAAAATGTGCCGCCCCAAGCACCAGCTTGTTTTGTGGTGCCTAAAGCTGGCCCTGAGTACAGGGGACCAGACTAGATGACCTCTCGAGGTCCCTTCCAGTCCTATGATTCTATTATATGATCCTAATTGTGGAAGAGCTTGATGACAGAATGGCCTGATGTGGTGAATCACTGGAACCAAATGTGACGTGCTGGGGAGACTCGTCAGCATACGACTCAGCAGTTCGGACTCCATTTCCCGCAGACAGATCGCGCTGCACAGAAACCGTTGAAAGATGGTGCCAAAGGTGGACGGAAACAAAGGGATTTCTGGGATGCGAAGTGATGCATCACGGGGCATTGGGACAGGACCCAGAATCCCCCGCACCCACGCCCCCTTCCCACAACCCATGGTGCCAGAATGGGAAGAGGTGCTCTGTGTAATAGCTGCCCATAATGCACCGCTCCCAATGGCACTGCAATTGCCGCAAATGTGGCCACGACAGAGCGCTGGCAGCTGTCAATGTGGACAGACTGTAGCACTTTCCCTACTCAGCTGTACGAAGACAGGTTTAACTCACAGTGCTGTACAGCTGCAAGTGTAGCCAAGGCCTAAATGTAAGCAGAGTCAAGATGAGCTCTACCCTGACATCTGGTGGTGAGCCGTGGAAAAGGACTTCAGGGGCTGATCTCGGTTGCATAGGCCCACCCACCCTGTCTAACATCAGGGACTGCTACCCAAATGGTCACTTTGGCTGCTGTGGGACCCCCAGTTTGTCTGTTATTGGGGCAGGAAGGATAAAGTGTTGTTATCCTGATTATGTGAATCAAGAGCAGTGGAACTGTTTTATGGCAGAGGGACTCGCTATCAACTAAGTAGCACTTGCTAAACAAGGGACATGGGTTCCAAAACATAGTGAGTTAAAAGAGGGTGGGGATAGGCAGTTGTGCCTGGTGGTGTGGGCCCCCTTTGAGGGCCTGAAACACCAACCTCTGTCTCCACTATGGAGTATCAGAGCTAATTTTGATTCTGTTAGGAGTCTAGTTACAGACTGCTGAACTGAATTCACTTTGGGTCAATGGTGCACCAGCACTGAGGCTCAGGGCTGCCCAGAGGGGGGGAGCAAGTGTGGCAATTTGCCCCCGGCCCCACAGGGGCCCCCACAAGAATATAGTATTGCAACTTTTTTTTTATGGAAGGGCCCCCAAAATTGGTTTGCCCCAGGCCCCCTGAATCCTCTGGGTGGCCCTGCTGAGGCTCCCTTAGTCCAAGCTGAAATCACTAAAGAGCTAAAATCTGTGTTAAGTAGGCTGAAGATATATTGCTGAGTGGCTGGTATAGCAGAGCAGTTTGCGGGACGGTTGGTGGAGTGGAGTGGCTGGTGGAGTGGCTTGCGGTGAAGGCTGCAGCAGAACCCCACGGAGAGGTGGGGCAGTCGGCCTTGGACCACGTAAGGTGCCCCTTAATACCCCCATTTCCATCCAGGCTGGGAGGTAAAACTCTGCAGATAAACTTTTGAACTCTGGAGCTGCACTGACCAGGGACAGAGACTTTTGCGTTGTTAGACTCTTGGGACTTTGGGGGATTTTTGGGTTGCTGGACTTAAGACCATGAGGGGAAAAGGACACTGCCAGACTTACTTGGGGTGGGTCTTTTGCTCACGGTTTGTGTTATGAATCCTGTTTGTGGTGTTTCCATAACATGATGCCACATTGTTTCCTTCCTTTATTAAAAGGCTTTTGCTACACTCAGACTCTGTGCTTGGGAGAGGGGAAGTATTGCCTCTTAGAGGCGCCCGAGGAATGGTATGTAATTGTTCCAGGTCGCTGGGTGGGCGCTCGAGCCAGTTTTGCGTTGTGTTATTGAAACGGAACCCCTAGATACTGCACCCGGCCCTTGTTGCTGCCAACTCAGACTGGCAGAAGAGTTACATTAAACTAATATTTATTAGATGTAAAAACACGCACACACAAGTAAGCAATAGCTTTAGAACATCCCAAATAATTACCTAAAATCTGAGATGGTATCTAGTAGTAATTAGCAGCAGGTCAGCAATGGCTGGACACTTGCCCACCAGGGAGTATACTCTCAGGAAAAAGTCTCTCAGGATAACTTCAGAGAACTGCTCCAAAGCACACTCTATTATCTAGTCTTTTTATAACTAATTTTTATAAAACCTATAGTTCATAGTGACCCCTACTGGGTGATAGAATCATAGAATCATAGAATATCAGGGTTGGAAGGGACCTCAAGAGGTCATCTAGTCCAACCCCCTGCTCAAAGCAGGACCAATTCCCAACTAAATCATCCCAGCCAGGGCTTTGTCAAGCCAGGCCTTAAAAACCTCCAAGGAAGGAGACTCCACCACCTTCCTAGGTAACGCATTCCAGTGCTTCACCACCCTCCTAGTGAAATAGTGTTTCCTAATATCCAACCTGGACCTCCCCCACTGCAACTTGAGACCATTGATCCTTGTCCTGTCATCTGCCACCACTGAGAACAGCCAAGCTCCATCCTCTTTGGAACCGCCCTTCAGGTAGTTGAAGGCTGCTATCAAATCCCCCCCCACACACACTCTTCTCTTCTGCAGACTAAATAACCCCAGTTCCCTCAGCCTCTCCTCATAAGTCATGTGCTCCAGACCCCTAATCATTTTTGTTGCCCTTCGCTGGACTCATTCCAATTTTTCCACATCCTTCTTGTAGTGTGGGGCCCAAAACTGGACACAGTATTCCAGATGAGGCCTCACCAATGTTAAATAAAGGGGAACAATCACTTTCCTCGATCTGCTGGCAATGCCCCTATTTATACAGCCCAAAATGCCGTTAGCCTTCTTGGCAACAAGAGCACACTGTTGACTCATATCCAGCTTCTCGTCCACTGTGACCCCTAGGTCCTTTTCTGCAGAACTCCTACCTAGCCATTCGGTCCCTAGTCTGTAGCAGTGCATGGGATTCTTCCGTCCTAAGTGCAGGACTCTGCACTTGTCCTTGTTGAACCTCATCAGGTTTTTTTTTGGTCCAATCCTCTAATTTGTCTAGGTCCCTCTGTATCTGATCCCTACCCTCTAGTGTATCTACCACGCCTCCTAGTTTAGTGTCATCTGCAAACTTGCTGAGAGTACAGTCCACACCATCCTCCAGATCATTAATAAAGATATTGAACAAAACCGGCCCCAGGACTGACCTTTGGGGCACTCCACTTGAAACCGGCTGCCAACTAGACATGGAGCCATTGATCACTACCCATTGAGCCCGACGATCTAGCCAGCTTTCTATCCACCTCCGTTCATCCAGCCCATACTTCCTTAACTTGGCGGCAAGAATACTGTGGGAGACAGTATCAAAAGCTTTGCTAAAGTCAAGGAATAACACATCCACTGCTTTCCCCTCATCCACAGAGCCAGTTATCTCATCATAGAAGGCAATTAGGTTAGTCAGGCACGACTTCCCCTTGGTGAATCCATGCTGACTGTTCCTGATCACTTTCCTCTCCTCTAAGTGTTTCATAATTGATTCCTTGAGGACCTGCTCCATGATTTTTCCAGGGACTGAGGTGAGGCTGACTGGCCTGTAGTTCCCCGGATCCTCCTTCTTCCCTTTTTTAAAGATGGGCACTACATTAGCCTTTTTCCAGTCATCTGGGACCACCCCCGATCGCCATGAGTTTTCAAAAATAATGGCTAATGGCTTTGCAATCTCATCCGCCAACTCCTTTAGCACCCTCAGATGCAGCGCATCCGGCCCCATGGACTTGTGCATGTCCAGTTTTTCTAAATAGTCCCGAACCACTTCTTTCTCCACAGAGGGCTGGTCACCTTCTCCCCATATTGTGCTGCCCAGTGCAGCAGTCTGAGAGCTGACCTTTTTTGTGAAGACAGAGGCAAAAAAAGCATTGAGTACATTAGCTTTTTCCACATCCTCGGTCACTAGGTTGCCTCCCTCATTCAGTAAGGGGCCCACACTTTCCTTGACTTTCTTCTTCTTGTTAACATACCTGAAGAAACCCTTCTTGTTACTCTTAACATCTCTTGCTAGCTGCAACTCCAAGTGTGATTTGGCCTTCCTGATTTCACTCCTGCATGCCTGAGCAATATTTTTTATACTCCTCCCTGGTCATTTGTCCAATCTTCCACTTCATCACCTCTCCTAAGGTTGCAGCAGAACCCCACGGAGAGGTGGGGCAGTCGGCCTTGGACCATGTAAGGTGCCCCTTAATACCCCCATTTCCATCCAGGCTGAGAGGTAAAACTCTGCAGATAAACTTTTGAACTCTGGCCCTGCACTGACCAGGGACAGAGACTTTTGGGTTGTTGGACTCTTGGGACTTTGGGGGATTTTTGGGTTACTGGACTTAAGACCCTGAGGGGAAAAGGACACTGCCAGACTTACTTGGGGGTGGGTCTTTTGCTCATGGTTTGTGTTATGAATCCTGTTTGTGGTGTTTCCACAACATAATGCCAAATTGTTTCCTTCCTTTATTAAAAGGCTTTTGCAACACTCAGACTCTGTGCTTGCGAGAGGGGAAGTATTGCCTCTTAGAGGCGCCCGGGGGGTGGTATGTAATTGTCCCAGGTCGCTGGGTTGTGGCTCGAGCCAGTTTTGCCTTGTGTTATTGAAACAGAACCCCTAGATATTGAATCCGGCCCTTGTTGCTGCCAACTCAGACTGGCAGAAGGGTTACATTAAACTAATATTTATTAGATGTAAACACACACACACACAGGTAAGCAATAGCTTTGGAACATCCCAAATAATTACCTAAAATCTGAGATGGTATCTAGTAGTAATTAGCAGCAGGTCAGCAATGGCTGGACACTTCTGAGTCTACTCTCAGGAAAAAGTCTCTCAGGATAACTTCAGAGAACTGCTCCAAAGCACACTCTATTATCTAGTCTTTTTATATCTAATTTTTATAAAACCTATAGTTCATAGTGATGCCGACTGGGTCATCACCTCTCCTAACTTCAATCAATTGCCTATCAACAAAACTTTCCTAACAACCTTAGCCATAATAAGCTTCTCTTTCAGTCACCCAAACTCAAGGTCTCCATCCACTTATTTTCTTTCCGTCTCAATTTGTTGTTTCTTTTCTCCCCTCCTCCCATTCTGGTTAGCAGAAACTACAAACATGCAGCCAGTATTCAACCTCGCCACCAAAAGCCCTTCTCCAAACTAACCCTTAACTACATGATCTTCTTTTTGAGTAATTCTTGGTGGCTGAATGCATAAAATATGACTGCAATTAGCCTGATGAAATTCTGGGGTAACACACCCCACAATTCCGAAGTAACATTAGGCACCAAATTAGCTGTGTGAATCTGGGCCACAGTGGCTGGTCAATAAGGAATGGAGCAGAAAGGAAACCCAGAAGGATGATATTATGATTCAGAAGCATTTTAATGTGTATAGGAAGAGAAGTACACAGAAAGTGATGGAAAGAATTCAGAAATAAAATAATATCTCCAAGGTATCAGGAAGGTCTACAATGAATCACTGGCTCCAAGGTGATGCATTTCACACCAGATGTTCTTCGTTCTCCATCACAGCTGTAGATTTTCACAATAAAGTTCTCTTTGCAACCATTTTAAGGTATTACTTTCATCACAGTCAGAATCATATGAGACAAAGCACAACTAAAGCCAAGGATGACACTACTTCTCCAGTAAACAACATATAAAGCAAAGTTGAAAGCAGAAACAAATGGCACATATGCATGAAAGGACTAGAACACATAGGGCTTGATTCTCATTGACACTAAGACCCCTTTGCATATCATTATAAGGAGGCTGCTTCATTTACTGTGTCAGCATGACCTAAAGGGGCCTTCATGGAATTGAAATTCACTCCCAAACAGATTATTCTAGAAGAAGCAGAGTGTATGGAAAGCAGAAGAGGAAAGAGTCATCGAATGTAACCTAGGAAATATAGATATGGGGCAGATTTACTGAGATGCTGAGCACTCACAGCTCCCATGCGAGTTGAGGGCACTCTGCATTTCTCAAACCTATTACCCATAAACTCATTTGTGAATCTTGCTTAACGTTTCTTGGTCTCTCCATGTTCCGGATCTATTCCTCCTGGGCGAAACATGGCCAACCCTTTCCATAGCCATACCCCTACCCCCAGTGGCAAGGATAAGGGTACCAACAACCTTTGGGATAGCCCCAACAACACTTGTATGGCCTTTGGTAGCACCATGGCCTACACCAGCCGTAGCCTCTACCACCCCAGCCCCCGTAATGGTAGGGCTTATAATACAATTCATCACTAAAGTTTTCGTCGAAAGTCATCTTTCTGTGTTGGAGGTAAACCTGAAACACACAGAAGGGAAAAGAGTCAACATAATGCACTACGGTAGTAGAGTAAAAGGTTCACTGCTCAGGGAAATGATGACCCAGACCCTCAGTTCCTGGATACATGTTGCCTCTTATTTCGTCCTCCTAGCCTCCTTCTTCCACTCGCTCTTAACCTCCCTCTTAACCAGCCCCTTTGATTCCCTCTCAATCCTTCCTCTGAAAAATACTAACAGCAAAATAAATATCTGCTATAGACTACTTCTATCACGCACACATGGGATTTTTACTCCCTTGCACAAATGGGTTTTACAAAGGATGTCAGGGACCAGTTTGGTAATGTTAATTTCCTTGAGAGGATTTAACCTCAGCATGAAAACCCCCTTGTCTTCTGAATAACAGACTGGCAGTTTGGCTTCTGAGCCAGCAATACTTGCTAATAAATGAATGGAAAACCATGCTCTTAAATGTCCCTAGTCTCTGTTTGCCACCTGCTGGAAATGGGTGACGGGATGGATCACTTCCTGATTACATGTTCTGTTCTTCCCTCTCAAGCACATGGCATTGGATACTGTTGGAAGACAGGACACTGGGCTAGGTGGACCATTGATCAGACCCAGTGTGGCCGTTCTTATGTTCTAAAATACCTTTTTCAAACCAAAACATTAAGAGCCAGATCCTGAGTGGGTAGATAAGGGCACTGTTCAACTGAGTTCAAGGGTCTAGGCTAACTTACCTAGCTGTGGATTGAATCTAACATTTCTACTAGAGCAGGTAGGAAAATAGCAATTTCCATACTGGATCAGACCAGAGCTCCTTCTAATTCATTATTCTGTCTGAAATCTTGCTGACTACCTGCTTCCACAGAATAAAGAATAACAGAGAAGTGACGTATTATGAAAAAACTGGGGAACTTTCATCATAACTCTTCTAACTTAAAAGTTGTATATTAAATTATTGAAAGCTACTGATGGGATTCGAACACCTAATTCCTAATGAAAGTAAACATGAACTCCTGTTCCAAATCCCTAGGCACCTCTGAAAACTGAAGCCTTTACTTCTAAACCATGAATGCATCAGTGCCCGCAACTTAACAACTACTGTGTTATTGGCAAAACCACTTGACCGTGCCAATAATCACAAAGTCATGCACAAGATTCAGTGCTAAATTAAACCATCAGTAACGTGACATTGCAATAGCTCTAGAGAGAATAAGACAAATGGGACTTACCCCGGTCGCTGAAGAGGATAAGTCAAGAGAAGTTTTTAAGGAAGCCGGAGTTGCGAGCGCTTTTATACAATTGCTTAGACTGCCTGGGGAATACGAGACACCCTTTTGCTGAAGGTCTTAATTAGTTGGAAAACATATTATGCTATGCAAGTCACTCCTTCAATTGATATAATTTGTTTTCAGGATTATTACAATGCCACTTAAGCTTTCAAAAGAAGTGTTAACAGGGACCTAAGAAATGAATAGGCCTTTGTGCTGGCACTCTGCTCTGGGGTGAATTTCCCCCTATGGTAATTAGAATTCAGTTCCTAATCCACCTCCTTTATGTCACCAACACTGTGAGATCGGGGTGATCATCGTGGCAGAAGTTCACTGTGCTGCCTCCCTGTGTTATGACCCCTGTTTTTTATGCTGTGAACCAGAGGGCACATTAACATAAAGGTCAGACTGGGGGCAAATTGCAGAGTCCCAGATAAAACCCAGTTGTTTTGACAACACATACTCTATATTTACCATTGATCCTGAACCTTCCAGGACCCTTCACATTTTTGGCTTCCAAATAGGTCACTAAGAAGAGATGTTATTGTAGCTGTTTTGGTCCCAGCATATGAGAGAGACAAGGTGGGTGAGGCAATATATCGTTTATGGGACCAGCTTTTGCTGGGGAGAGAGACAAGCTACACAGAGCTCTTCTTCAAATCTGGGAAATGTCCTCGGAGTGTCACAGCTAAATGGAAGGTGGAACAGATTGTTTAAAATAAATAGTTAATATCTATTTCAAGGAACCTTTCAAAGTGAACTGGCCAGATAACAGGTCTCCATTCATAGGGAGGAGAGGAGACGGGGAAAAACCTGGGAGGGGGTGCCGTTACTGGGTTATACATTGTCGTAATAAGTCATAAATCCAGTGTCTCTATTCAGGCCATGATTTTGAGCATCCAGCATGGTTATCACTTTAGGCTCAGAGACTCATCTTTTCAAGGTGTTGTGCAGATTTCCTTTGAAGACAATGACTGAGAGGTCACATACGGAGTTTTCGCTTTGTGAAAACTGTTCACACACTAATGATATCATATTTTTGTCTTTTATCATTTTTCTGTGTGAGTTCATTGGCCTAATGGCGTATTACAAGAATCTGTAACCCAATAAATGATATTACTTCACCCACCTTGTCTAAGTACAGAGTAATTCATAGGGAGACTCAATCATGATTATTTTGTTGTGTTTTGTTGGGTGAGCGTCTGGAGGAATCATCTTCCAACTTAACCAAAAACAATGACCTATTAGATAATGTTCTGATCCACTTTGCCTTCTTCGTACATGAAGATAATAATTGTCCGAGAGAACAGCATGTGTGCGATTTTTAAGCTTCTCCGTGGGTAGTGTACAATTGCAATTCTCTCCCCAGTACTCACCCAACATCAAAAAAGAGAGGAAATTCAGAGATAAGGAGAAAGACCAAACCATAGCTTGTAACGCTCTCCTGATATTAGTCCTAATCAGCGGTCAACTGAGAACCATCATAAGAACGTGTTTCTATTGTAGCCTTTTATTTTATTTAAAGTAATTTTTGTAGTGTGCTATTACACCACCGTGGGCTCGGCTCTGGTGACTACAGTTTCAAGCATAACAGAGTGAAAGTCGCCTCTGCTACTTGCTTCACAGTTAGAGTCTCTAGGAAAACACTAAGACCAAGAGTAGTGACCACACAGACATTTACCAGTACAAAGTCTAGTCTATTTTATAAGGTTTCTTAAAGTTTATTACAATTAAAGTTATGATTACCCAAGCATATAGAAATTCTGTACAGACCTATGTACACGTTACAAATATAGTTATACTCACATCCTTAACAATAGTGTTAGGGTCTGATGGGTCTGTCATGGCTTGATCATCAATAGAGGAATGGTTCCTGCTGGAGTCTCCTCTAGGGAGCTCAGTTTTCCCATTCTAGGCATCCCCTTTTTATAATGTGATTCTGTCTATACCTACATTCTGCGTGACCATAAAAGTGTCAACCCTCTTTTCTCTTATTGGTCTATGTCCCCTGGAAACCTAAGGGACCCCACTTTTCTATAGGCTGTATAAATTCCCTTTATTCTCATTAGTATTGACGCACAACCTGTATCCCGTGGTATAAGACACACGTCTAAGACAGATGTGCCTTTACAGTATTTTTAGGATCTAATATTAATCTTCTGGGTAATTTTGCACAATATTTCCACTTGGTACATCTTTCCCCATAATCTTAGGGCATTGGGTTATTTCTCAGGCATTGGCTTATGTCATCATTTCTTGTCTCCAATGCCTACAATAACTAAGCTAAAGTCTTACAGGCCTCAACCTACGGGTTCCTGCATTTCAGCTTCTCTTACTCATGTCTAATACTTGGTTCCTCTAAATACTGATCAATCTTATACTTTTATAATCCTACAGATTAACTCTAATTAACATACAATGACTATATGTAATATAACATTGATTAATCATAACATCACACAATAAATGGATAATAAACTAAAATCATTGGCTACACTATAGAAATAGAGAGTAACACACTGCACTGGTGATATTCATCATAATACCTGTCATATAAGAAAGCTTAAGCCCATATTCAGGAAATGTCTGTAGAAGAGGTGAAGGGTCCACAATACTGTAGGAGGTGGAGAAATGTTTGGAGGAAAACGAGGCTGGAGTTAAGATTTTGCTTGACAGTAACAGCAGGATTTTACGCAGGAATAAACATAAGTTTCTTATCACTCAGTATTCAATATATGAATTATAAATTGAAGTTCATGATCCTAAACCTCCAATTCAGTTGTTGTTTGTTTATGCTTAGATCAGAAGAGAATTCATCAGGAAGTTCATCAAACAAAACAAGAAGACGACTGAGTCTCTGTAATCATTACTTGTGTAAGCAGTGCTTAACTTGTGCCAGGGCTTGCCAGGGCTGAGTCTTGGCACCTCTGGGCTGGGCAGTTCATAGCCCAGCACCTCCAGGCTTGCTGCGTCAGGCACGAAAGTAAACATTTGCTTGAGACTTGGCATCTAATTGCTTGAGCCCCAGCACCCTCTTTCATTACAAAATAAGCACTTCATGTAAGTTGTATATTAGGAAGCCAAAGACACTACATGATAATAAAAAAAACTCTTGACTAATGTTGTCTTGTAATGCAGTCTAAGAACGTTCAAGCCAGAGAGCAGCGTGTGGTGTGAGAAATCAGATTACGTTGTTTTAGTTCTATATCTGCAATTGACTCCCTGTGTGACCTTCAGCACAGTAGACCTCTGTTTATTTGCATAGAAAATAAGGATAATAACACTCTTGTTGAATGTTAAATGGTGTCCTTAGAACTCAGGATACCAAAGCACTTCACAAACAGCCATTAAAGTTCTATATATGCAAATGTCATATGAGTATAATAATAACAGCTTATTTGTAGATGATGCCCATGCTTTGAGGAATAGCGTCATTTAAAATATGTATTCCAATTTCTCTCATTTCTAGGCCTTAATCAGGTCATGATTTCTAGTCACTTTTAGATTTTTATTAAATAGCAGCTACGAGGTTCACTTTTGCATAAAATTCCAATGTGTAGATTATGGGCCAGATCATAAGCTGCTGTAAATTGTTCCAGCTCCGTTGACTGAAAGGACATCTGAAAATCAAAGAAATGCTCTTCCCTTTCCATGGTTAGAGGAAGCTCTGTTTGGCGTGGATGTAACACTGTAAGTATTGATGCTGGAAAACTTTCTGAAAGAGAAGGATCAGGAAACATGACCACCAGTTGTGAGATTCTGCCTGAACCTAAACTCATTCTACAGATGTCTCTCGTGTTTGGTCAATGATGCCTTTTATTCATCTCTCCTGTTCTCGACTTGGGCATCTCTTCGCCGCACTTTGACAGAACAAGGAGCAATGGTCTCAAGTTGCAGTGGGGGAGGTCCAGGTTGGATATTAGGAAAAACTATTTCACTAGGAGGGTGGTGAAACACTGGAATGTGTTACCTAGGGAGGTGGTGGAGTCTCCTTCCTTGGAGGTTTTTAAGGCCCGGCTTGACAAAGCCCTGGCTGGGATGATTTAGTTGGGAATTGGTCCTACTTTGAGCAGGGGCTTGGACTAGATGACCTCTTGAGGTCCGTTCCAACCCTGATATTCTATGATAAGTGCTCACTTCTCTTAGCAGCTTATGGATTGAGATGTGGTTGCTGAGGCAATATAGGTTCAAGGTTGTAACTCCAAAACTTTATAAAACACTGTGCCACCGACCCTAACCACAAACAGTGAGCAGCCCTTCCATAAATAGCACTGGGTGCTTCTGCCATGATGATCAGCCTAATCTTACATCATGAGGGACATAACTAGAGCTATATTTCTAATTCTGTACCGTGAACTTCACCCCAGTGCATAAGGCCAGTGCAAAAGCCTATGTCAACTTAAGTCTCTGGTAAGAGCTATTTTTGAATGCTGAAGTGAGTCTTAAGTGGTTTTTAGGCCTTGTATTGCCTTTGCTAGGAGTGAATGCCAAATCATAGGGCCTCATGAATAAGGCTATGTTTTAGTCACGGGTATTTTTAGTAAAAGTCATGGACTGGTCACGGGCCGTAAGCAAAAATTCACGGCCCGTGACCTGTCTCTGACTTTTAGTATATACCCCTAACTAAAACTTGGGCCGGGGAGCCACTGGTGCTCTCGGCGGGTGGTCCAGGAGCACCATGGGTGCTGTGGAGGGCTGGCCCAGGACCGCCGCTGGTGCTGGGGGGCACCAGGGGAGTGGTGCATGGCTCGGGACCTCACTGGTGCTGGGAGGGACTGGGCAGTGGCGCACAGCTTGGGACCACTGCTAGTACTGGGCGGGAGGGGAGGGTTGGTGGGGCTGGCAGGCTCCCTATCCAGCTCCGACTGTCATGACCTTGCAGTTCCTAAGGAGAGGGGAGGCAGGGGGGGGCTCCACGCGCTGCTCCTGCCACAAGCGACGGCTTCACAGCTCCTGTTGGCCAGGAATCATTGGCCGGGACTCACTGAAGTCAAAGGAGAAACTATCATTTATATCAGTGTGCATTGGATTAGATTCATTATAGCAAGATGTGCAAAGTATACAGAATACAGGCTCCCTGAAATTGCAGTGGTTAATGCCAGAATATCCCAAACCAATACCAGCATGGATGTGAAGGACCAGACTGGACTCTTGTACAGGCTACTGATGCTCAGATCCAGCTCAGAATTACCTTCATATTTATTTCCACTGTAACTCCAATGAAGTCAGGAGAATGTTACCAGGAATGTAGCCTGCCCATGAAAATTTTCATATGAAAGAAACCTGCAGGGTGTAGTTTGCATGTGAGGTTAAGATTAGACTAATGAACATAAACATTGAGGAAACAATTACATCAATTGAAAGAGTCACAACAAAGAGTCCAACAAAATGTGGTTTGTAACTAATAAAGACCTCATGGACAAATGGTGTCTCCGATCCTCCAGGCAGTTTCAGAAACTGTATAAAAGCTCCTGCCACTCAGGGCTCGTCTAACCACTTCTCTTCACTTACTCTCCTCGGTGACCTGGGTAAGTCTGATTTCAATCAAGCTCTTGATAACTATTGAAGTGTCACATTAGTAATGTTTCCAGTTCAGGCCTGAATCTTGTATGTTGACTCTGTGATTCTCAGCAATTATGAGGAGCTTTTCCATAATTTGTGTAGCTGTTAAGTTGCAGGCATTAGTGGATTCAAGTTTTAGAAGTTATAGGTGGGATTTGCAGAGCCACATAGTTGTTTCTGACACCCAAGATCCTATGATTCCTAACTGAAGATAGGAAATTTAATCCTTTGATAGATGTGAATAAACTCATAGCGCTGCTTTCATTGAGACGTTTTGGGAAGAAACTCCTCCACTTTCTTCTATAAAGGGCCATTTCAGTGCTGTACTTCATTTGGAAGTGGCTGGTACTTGTTACTGTGTGAAAAACAATAATGGATTCAATGAATCGCCCGTTTGATCGAGTAGGACAGTTTTTATTGTGCACGTAGCAATTTTAGATGCAGATCTTAAACTGGGGTAATTTATCATAGCTCCACTGAAGTCAGTATAACTGAGCCAATTTCACCCAGCTCATAATCTGGTCCTTAGTATTTTGTACAGAAAAAATAATATTTATGTATCTTTCATTCATTCTTAAGTGTTGCTGTCGCACAAGTTAGACAAACAGAAAATGCCACAATCTGCTCAAGGAGGGAAGTGGTCAGACTGTTGAGGCAAAATCCACACAAGGAAACTAACCTTATGAACGTTGTCCCTGCCATACTTTGTATAAACATTTTGTAAAAGGAAATAAATATCTCATCATGCAAGGTAGAAATGGTCTATACCATATGTTTAATCTACAGGGAGTATATTTCAGAGCAAGGGATTGAGAGGGAATCAAAGGGGTTGATTGAGAGGGAGGTTAAGAGTAAGTGGAAGAAGAGGATTAGGAGGAGGAAATTGGGAGGCAACACGTAGCCAGGAACTGAGGATCTACGTCAGGGGTCGGCAACCTTTCAGAAGTGGTGTTTTGCGTGCCAGTAATACATTTTACATTTACAGGGGCCGGCGGATGGAACCCCAGACCGGCAGCGGGATGAGCGGACCGGTGGCTGGACCCCAGGCTGGCAGCAGGCTGAGCAGCTCAGTCTGGGGTTCCGTCTGCCGGTCCCTGCCAGCCGCGGTCCAGGCCGCCAGTCCCGCTCAGCCCGCTGCCGGCCAGGGGTTCCATCCATCGGGCTGCAGCAGGCTGAGCACCGCCGGCAGCGGGGACCCCAGGCTGGCAGCAGCCTCCACAGTAAATCAGTTTGCATGCCGCCTTTTGCACGCGTGCCATAGGTTGCCAACCCCTGATCTACGTCATCATTTCCCTGCTCTCTCTCTCACTCTTTCTCCAGGACCTCCAATGCCATAGCAACTGAGCTTTGACCCATTTGTTCCACTGATCCCCATGCATTATATTGATTCTATTCCCTGCTGTGTTTTTCAGGTTTACCGCCGACACAGAAAGATGACTTTCGACGAAAACTTTAGTGATGAATTGTATTATAAGCCCTACCATTATGGAGGCTGGGGTGGTAGAGGATACGGCTACTGTAAGCCATGGTGCCACCAAAGGCCATACAAGTGTTGTTGGGGCTATCCCAAAGGTTGTTGGTACCCTTATCCTTGCCATTGGGGCTGGGGGTACGGCTATGGAAAGGGTTGGCCATGTTTCGCCCAGGAGGAATAGACCCGGAACGTGGAAAGACCAGGGAACGTTAAGCAAGATTCACAGATGAGTTTATGGGCAATAGGTTTGAGAAAATGCAGAGATCCCTCAACTCCCATGGGAGCTGTGAGTGCTCAGCATCTCAGTAAATCTGCCCCATATCTATATTTCCTGGGTTACACTTGTTGACTGTTTCCTCTACTGCCTTCCATATGCTTGGCTTCTTCTAGAATAACCTGTTTAGGCGTGAATCTCAATTCCATGAAGGCCCCTTTAGGCCACTCTGACATAGTAAATGAAGCAGAGGCCTTACGTTTGGATGAAAAGCCATTTACACTCACTTGAAGACTCCTCATAGAGCCATGTAAAGAGGTCTTTGTGTCAATGAGAATGAAGCCCTACATGTTCTAGTCCTTTCATGCATATGTGCCGTTTGTTTCTGGTTTCAACAGTGCTATAAAAGTTGTATACTGGATAAGCAGATTATTTCTTTGCTTAAGTTGTGCTTTGTCTTGTTTGATTCTGTCTGGGATGAAACAAGTACCTTAAAATAGTTGCAAACAGGACTTGATTTTCAAACTCTACAGCTGTATTGAAGAACGAGAAACTTCTCCTCTGAAATGCATCACCTTGGAGCCAATGATTCATCGCAGACCTTCTTGAAACCCTTGAAATATATCCTCTCTACTTTGTGTTCTTTCTGTCACTTGCTGTGTACTCCTCTTCTTACTCACATTAAAGTCATTCTGGATCATAATACCAGCCTCCTGCTTTTCCTTTCTGCTCCATCCCTTGTTTACCTACCTCTGTGGCCCAAGTTCACAGAGCTCCTTAGGCACCTAACTCTTACTGAAATCACTGTCAAGTATCAGGGGGTAGCCGTGTTAGTCTGTATCTACAAAAACAACAAGGAGTCTGGTGGCACCTTAAAGACTAACAGATTTATTTGGGCATAAGCTTTCGTGAGTAAAAACCTCACTTCTTCGGATGGAAGTGAGGTTTTTACTCACGAAAGCTTATGCCCAAATAAATCTGTTAGTCTTTAAGGTGCCACCAGACTCCTTACTGAAATCACTGTGTGCTTGGCATGTAAGGCCATGTCTGCACTACAAAGTTAAGTTGTTTTAAGTTACATTCACATACTGCTGCTGCTGTAAATATACTGCTGTTGCATTTCCAGTCTCTGTTCCTTGTATCGGAAGAGCACATCCAGAGGAGCAGCTCTTCCATCGGCACAGAGAACAGCGCACAGTGACTATCCCACTGTGCAACTGGACATAGGGTGTTTTGGGTGGAGATTTCAATGCCTCATGTGGGTAGCCTCGGTGTTACATGATGCAGGTTCCTCATCACATCATTCCATGGGCATCCTACTAGGTTTCCAGCCATTTTTCAACCGCCCTGGTAACCTGGTAACATCCATGTGTGTCAGAAAGCATGGGTCCTGCACTCCTCTGCAGTATTGTGCTGTCTGTTACGAACACAATGGTATAGGAGGAGCTCAAGAGGGGGGCTATGCACCACCACCAGGACCTCACCCCCTCCTTATAGAAGTGGCATTTCTGTGGAGCCGCACCAAAACTAACTCTTGGCCTCCTATGCCTTCTGCTGCCCCTGCTGTGCCTGCCACAGCTGTTTTATTTTTACTCTGCACTGCTGCATTTCACTGTCACAGCCCTTCTGCTCCATGCCCTGAGTAACTTTCTATGGCTGGAGCAGAGCTGTGCCTGCACAGCCTCCTCTCTCCACACACCCAGGGGATACACCACCTCCCGTGTACTCCAGGCTGGAATCTTTCTGCTGCGTGGAGCCGGCTAGCTCAGCTGGGCGGTAGTTATGTGAGTTCTCCACACCAAGCAAACAGGAAGAGCATGTTCAAAATTTCCAGTGACTTTAACAGGGGAAGGGCACATGCTGTACCTGGCTGCGGGACAGCAGAGTTCAAAATGGTGAGCAGAGCGGTCCTGGTGGGCTTTGTGGGATACCTGCTGGAGGCCACTTAGGGTGATATAAGCAATGCAGTGGAAGTGGCCTATTCTCAACAGTTGATTACTTTTGTAGTGCTAATGAGGCCAATGCAATCAAGGTGGACATCACCGATTTCCAACAGTTGACAACAAGGTGTGAGTATCAGCAGAGAGAAAATTACTTTTTGTAGTGACCCATCCACTCCCAGTCTTTATTCAGGCCTAATTTGATGGTGTCCAGTTTGCAAATTAATTCCAGGTCTGCAGTTTCTTGTTGAAGTCTCTTTCTGAAGATTTTTTGTTGAAGAATTGCCACTTTTAAGTCTGTTATTGAGTTTCCAGGGATATTAAAGTGCTCTCCTACTGGTTTTTGAATGTTACAATTCTTAATGTCTGATTTGTGTCCATTTATTCTTTTGCATAGAGACTGGCCAATGTACATGGCAGAGGGGCATTGCTGGCACATGATAGCATATATCACATTGGTATATATTTCACAGTGGAATAGGCCACTTCCACCTTAAATGAATTGACCTCGTTAGCACTGATCCCCCACTTGGTAAGGCAACTCCCATCTTTTCATATATATATACTGCTTACTGTATTTTTCACTCCATGCATCCGATGAAGTGGGTTTTAGCCCACGAAAGCTTATGCCCAAATAAATGTGTTAGGCTCTAAGGTGCCACAAGGACTCCTCGTTGTTTTTGCTGATACAGACTAACACAGCTACCACTCTGAAACCTGACACTTCTTTAGACTAGTTTGTTTTGCCTTTTCATTACCCTGACCTCTGTAAGTGTCTTGGCTGACACCCAGTTGGGGGACGATAAGGTGGGGCTCAGCTACAGTCTCACATCTAGTCAAAACAGGGTTCTTCAGGTGGCCACCCCCTCTCCACAGGCCCCAGCCCAGTTATGGTTAAGATGTCTGAAACTTAGATCTGAAATACTTTCTCTTAAAGAACATTGGGTGGTTGGAATAATATGTGAGAAGACACCAGGCCGCTCTTTTACCTCAGCAGTATAGGAGGGAAAAGGAGGAAAGGTTTGAGTGCTTCATTGTGCATCTGGAAAATACCAAGCACCTGTTGTTGGGCACTGAACAGTGACTGCAAAGGTGAAGATGTTCTGATTAAGAGAGAATACCCAACACTCGATCTGGGTTTAACCACCAGGGTAATACCTCTCTTACGATTTACAGACTCCCCCCAGATCTAATTATGTCCACACTACAGGACTCGAGTGGGACTAAAGTAGTGCACAGGCACTGGCTCCCTGCACAGGAGTGACTTTTACCAACAGGCCCAGATTTAAACAATTATTTAGGCACCTGACTCCCATTGCTTTCAATGGTGGGTAGATGTTAGCCAGGGTTTTCAGAACCCAAAGCAGTGGTAACTTAACTGTTTCACTCCAGGCAGTGACAGGAATAAATCAATGGGAACACAGCACTTCCAGCTGATGAAAGCTTGATACAAATAAGCGTGCACTTATCTAAAACTAATATTTATTACATTTAAGCACACTCAGACATAAGCAATAGTTTTAGAACATCCCAAATAATTCCCTAAAATCTGAGATGTATTAAGTAATTAGCGGCAAGTCAGCAATGGCTGGACACTTCTCCACTGGGGAATATGGTCCCAGGAGAGCTTCAGAGGACAGTTCCAAAGTACACTCTATTATCTAGTCTTTTTATAACCAATTTTACAAAATCTATAGCTCATAGTGACCCCTACTGGGTCATGACTTCTCCTAACATCAATCAATTGCCTATCAACAAAACTTTCCTAACATTCTTAGCCATAATAAGCTTCTATCTAAATGTCATCCAAACTCAAGGTCTCCATCCACTTATTTTCTTTTAGTCTCAATTGGCTGGTCAATGAGGAATGGAGCAGAAAGCAAAACCAAGGATGATATTATGATACAGAATCATATCAATGCATATAAGAAGCCAAGTACACAGAAAGTGACAGAAAGAATTCAGAATTAAAATAATATCTCCAAGGTTTCAAGAAGGTCTACAATGAATCACTGGCTCCAAGGTGATGCATTTCACACCAGATGTTCTTTGTTCTTCATTATAGCTGTAAAGTTTGACAAACAAGTCCTGTTTGCAACCATTTTAAGGTATTGGGTTGATCCCAGTCAGAATCAAATGAGGCAAAGCACAATTTATGCCATGGATGAAACTACTTCTGCAGTAAACAATTTATATAGCAAAATTGAAAACAAAAACAAATGGCATATATTCAAGAAAGGACTAGAAGACGTAGCGCTTGATTGTCATTGACGCTAAGACACCTTTGCTCTGCTTTGTAAGGAGCCTTCAAGTGAGTGTTCATGTTTTTTCACCCAAACTTAAGGCCTCTGTTTAATTTATTGTGTCAGAGTGACCTAAAGGGGCCTTCATGGAATTTAGATTCACGCGTAAGCAAATTATTCTAGAAGAAGCAGAGAGTATGGAATGCAGTAGAGGAAATAGTCAGCTAATGTAATCTGCGAAATAGAGATATGGAGCAGATTTACTGTATCTTGTTTTCCATTTCCTGGTCCTTCCACATTCCGGGTCTATTCCTCGTGGGCGAAACATGGCCAAACATGGCGAAACATGGCCCTTTCCATAGTCGTATCCCCAGCCCCCATGGCAAGGGGAAGGGTAGCAACAAACTTTGGGATAGCCCCACCAAAACTTGTATGGCCTTTGGTAACACCATGGCCTACAAGAGCCATAATCTCTGGAACCATAATAGTAGGGGTTATAATACAATTCATCAATAAAGTTTTTGTCGAAAGTCATCTTTCTGTGTTGGAGGTAAACCTGAAACACACAGCAGGGAAAAGAGTCAACATAATTCACTAGTGGAGTAAAATCTTCAATGCTCAGTTACTACTGTTTTGAAGGCCATGGAGGAGAGAGAGAGAGAGAGAGAGAGAGAGAGAGAGAGAGAGAGATGGAACAGGGAAATGATTATCCAGACCCTCATTTCCTGGATACATGTTGCCTCTTATTTCCTCATCCTGGTCTCCTTTTCCCACTCACCCTTAACCGCCCTCCTAACCAGCCCCTTTGATTCCCTCTCAATCCCTTTCTCTGAAAAATACTGACAGCAAAGTAAATATCTGCTCTAGACTATTTCAATCATGCACACATGGGATTTTTATTCCCTTTTACAAATGGTTGGTACAATGGATGGCAGGGGCAAGTTACCTAATGTTAATTTCCTTGAGAGGATGTAATCTCTGCATAAAAAACACTTTACTTCTGAATGACAGACTGGCAGTTTGCCTTCTAAAGCTTCTGAGCAAGCAATACTTGCTCATAAAGGAATGGAAAACCATGCTCTTAAGTGTCCTCTTTGCCAGATGCTAAGAATGGATGAGGGGATGGATCACTTCATGATTGCCTGTTCTAGTCACTCCCTCTGAAGCATCTGCATTGGTCACTGTTGGAGGATAGATGGACCATTGGTTTGACCCAGTATGGCCGTTCTAATACTAAGAGCCAGATCCTGAGGAGGTAGATATGGGCAAAGTTCAACTGAGTTCAAGGGTTTAGGCTAACTTATCCTAGCTGTCGATCTGCATCTAACATTGCTACTAGTGCAGGTAGGAACATAAGAATTTCCATACTGGATCAGACCAGAGCTCCTTATAATTGATTATTCTGTCTGAAATCTTGCCAAGTACCTTCTGCTACAGAATAAAGAAGAACACAGAAGTGACCTATTATGAAAAAAACTGGAGAAGTTTCATCCTAACTTCCCTATCTTGAAAGCTGAATATGAAATTGTTCAAAGCTACCTATGGGATTTGAACACCTAATTCTTAATGAAAGCAAACAGGAACTTCTGTCCCAAATGCCTAGGCATCTCTGAAAATTGCAGCTTCTAGGCTTGCTGAATCAAGCACAAAAGTAAAAAAAAATTGCTTGAGACATGGCATCCAATTGATCAAGCACTTCATGTAAGTTGTAGATTAGGAAGCCAAAAACACTACATCAGTGGGTCTCAAACTTTTTTACTGGTGACTCCTTTCACATTGCAAGCCTCTGAGTGCGACCCCCCCCTAATAAATTAAACACCCTTTTAAATATATTTAACTCCAATATAAATGCTGGAGGCAAGCGGGGTTTGGGGTGGAAGTTGACAGCTCGCAACCCCCCTTGTAATGACGTCACGACCCCCTGAGGGGTCCCAACCCCCAGTTTGAGAACCCCTGCACTACATGACATTAACAAAACTCTTGACTAATGTTGTCTTGTAATTCAGTCTAACAATGTTCAACTCAGAGTGCAGCATGTGGCGTGAGAAATTGGACTATGTGGTTTTAGCTCTAGCTCTGCACTTGACTCCTTGTGTGACCTTCAGCACAATGGACCTCTGTTTATTTGCATAGAAAATAAGGATAATAACACTCTTGTTGGGTGTTAAGTGCTATCCTTAGAACTCAGGATACCAAAGCACTTCACAAACAGCCATTAAAGTTCTACATATGCAAATATCATATGATTACAATAGTAATAGCTTGTTCATAGAAGATGTCTATGTTTTGAGTAATAAGGTCACTTGAAACATGTATTTCAATTTCTCTCATTTCTAGGCCTGATATCTGATATCTAGCCTCAGAATTTGTTGCTTTTTGATTTTTATTAAGTAGCTGGTACGTGGTTCGCTTGTGTATAAAATTCCATTTTATCGATTATGGGCCAGATCCTGAGCTGCTGTAAATTGTCATTGCTCTGTTGACTACAAGGACATCTGAAAATCAAAGAAATGCTCTTCCCTTTCCATGGTTAGAGGAAGCTCTGTTTGGAGTGTGGGATGGGTTGGATCATAGAAAACTCCTTGGGAACTGCCAACTGATGTGCCAAGACTACTTCTGCCCCTGCTTTCCTTGAGCCAGCTGAAGACAAAATGGAGGGGTCTCCCAGGGGTTTAAATAGACTTTCTCTTGTGGGTGGACACCCCTCCCTCCCCCTGTGTAGAATTCCAGCTACAGGGTGGAGTTTTGGAGTCACATGGGCAAATCACATGTCCATGCATGACTCAGAACTTACAGGTAGCAGCCATGGTTTCCATGCTACCTTGAATGTCCTCATGTAGACTTCTTATGTGGATTGGAGCTTCCAAGATCCATTGTCCATTAAAAAGCAACAGAGAGTCCTGTGGCTTCTTGATTGGGCACTTAACTTGCAAATTCCTTTCTAAAGAAGCCTGACTAAGGCTATTTAAAATCAAACAATTATACAGCCAATATTCATAACTTCGAATACAACAATGATACATGCATACAAATAGGATGAATATATTCAGTAGATCATAACCTTTACATAGATATGTTACATGGCATATGTAGCATAAAACATATTCCAGTTATGTCATATATACATTCATAAGCATATTTCCATAAAGTCTTTTGGGGTGCAACGTCACAGATGCAACAATTTTAGTATTGTAGCTTGAACACTTAATTAAGGGTGGGATTTACAGAACCATATATGTGTTTCTGACACCAAGATCCTATGATTCCTAACTGAAGATAGGAAATTTAATCCTTTGGTAGATGTGAATAATCTCATAGCACAGCTTTCATTGAGGCGTTTTGGGAAGAAACTCCTCCACTTTCTTCAATAAAGGGTCATTTCAGTGCTGTACTTCATTGGGAAGTGGCTGGTAATTCTTACTGTGTGAGACACAATAATGGATTCAATGGATCACCGGTCTCATTTAGTCTGACAGTTCCTATATTCTTATTGTGGAAATAGCAATTTTAGATACAGATCTTAAACTGGGGTAAATGATCATAGCTCCACTGATGTCAGTGTAACTGACCCAATTTCACCCAGCTCACAATCTGGTCCTTAGTATTTTGTACAGAAAAAAGAATATTCATTTATCATTCATTCATTTGCAAGTGTTGCTGTCTCACAAGTTAGACAAACAGAAAACGCCATTGTCTGCTTAACGAGAGATGTGGTCAGACTGCTGAGGCAAAATCCACACAAGGAAACTAACATTATGAACTTTGTCCCTTCCATATTTTGTATAAATCTTTTGTAAAACAGAATAAATATCTCATTCAGGCAAGGTAGAAAGTGTCTATACCATATATTTAATCTACCCTCAGTATTTTTTAGAGAAAGGGATAGAGAGGGAATCAAAGGGGTTGATTGAGAGGGAAGTTAAGAGTAAGTGGAAGAAGAGGATTAGGAGGAGGAAATGGGAGGCAACACGTTTTAATCTGCATTGCTGTGTTTCATTGTCATAGCCCTTCTCCTCCATCCCCTGAGTAACTTTCTGCAGCTGGAGCGGAGATGTGCCTGCACAACCACCTCTCCCTACAGACCCAGCAGATCCACCACCTCCCGTGTACTCCAGGCGGGAACGTGTTTGCTACGTGGAGCCAGCATGCTCAGCTGGGCAGTAGCTATGTGAGCTCTCCACACCAAGCAAACGGGAAGAACAAGTTCAAAACTTCCCGCAACTTTAACAGGTGAGGGGCACAAGAGAGTTCAAAATGGTGACCAGAGTGGTCATGGTGGGCATTGTGGAATACCTCCTGGAGGCCACTTGGGTGATGTAAGCAACACAGTGTCTACACTGACACTACTTCAATCTAACGACATCATCCTTAGACCTACACCTATTGTGTAGCAGGCAAGCTGAAGCAGCGGTAGGAGCATTGCAATGTGTACACCTCTATTCTTAGGTCGAAGTAGTGTAGACATGACCTAAATATCTTTGTGACAGCGGGAAGCTCCTGCCCAAACCCTGCTGCGGGGTAGGGGCCAAGTGATCCAAAGCCTCCCCTTCTCGTACCACAACAGCTGAGCCCAGGGAGCCACCGCGGCCTCACAGACAGACTCTCACAGGCAGAAGTGGATTCGTCGCCCTTCCCGCCTGGCTGCCAGGGAGGGCGGCTGAACGTGCTGAGGGGGGGAGGAACAGGGAGAGAAGGACAGAGCCCCTCTCCCTCCCAGACCCCACCAGGCCAATCTGGGGGGACACGTGACCCCCTCATTCTCCCCCTACATGTTGTCTCTGGTCATATTTCTGCCCCACTGATTCCACCTTGTCTACCAATAAACAGTTCCTGGAGAAGGTGACATTGTCCATGGCCCTTGTCATGAATATAGGGGGAAGGGTAGCAACCTTTATATATGCTTGGCAGCTGTACTGGATTGCCTTACCTGTAAAGGGTTAAGCAGTTCAAATAACCTAGTTGGCATCTGACCAGAAGGACCAATAAGAAAAGAAGATACTTTCAAATCTCGGGGGGAAGGATTTGTTTGTTGTTCTCTTTTGTTGTTCCCTCTCCGGAGGGAGGGAGAAGCCAAGCAGCTACAACATCTCCTGAAAATATACCTGGAATAATCCATCTAAAACCACAGAAAAGGTGAGTAGGGCAAGGAAATGTGTTAGGTTATCTTTTGTTTTGTCTTTTCAATTTTCCTATGCTACAGAGATAGTTTTATTTCTGTTTTTGTAACTGTGAAGCTGAGCCCAGAGGGGAATCCTCTGTGTTTTAAATCTTTTTATTACCCTGTAAAGTGACCTTCCATCCTGATTTTGCAGGTCTGATTTTTTTAATTTTTTTCTTTTTAAATAAAGTTCTTCTTTAAAGAACCTGATTGATTTCAATATCCTGAAGACAAAGGGTCTGGTCTGTGCTCAGATTGCTAAGGCAACTGGTTGGTAGTTTATTCTCAAGCCTCCCCAGGAAAGGGGGTGAAGGGGCTTGGGGGATATTTTGGGGGGATCGGGATTCCAAGTGACCCTTCCCTGAATATTTTGTGTAAATCACTTGGTGGGGGCAGCAATATCAGTCTAAGCAATTAGTGCCTTGGGGAAGTTTTAACCTAAGCTGGTAAAATATAAGCTATGGGGGTCTTTCATGAGGGTCCCCACCTCTGTACCCCCAAGTTCAGAGTGCGGGGGGAACCCTGACAGCTCTCAAAAAAGAATTTTTGCTCAGACACTGGGCCATGATGTACTCCCTGTTTGGGACACCATTTGTCCTGCTCAACGATAATGCAGCTCTGAGATGGCTGCAGACAATGTAGGATTGAAATGCCGGCCTCACCCACTGGTACTTGTCATTACAGCCGGTCCGGTTCCCAGTAGAACAGATGAAGACGTGAACATTCAATGAGCGCAACGATAGGTTCACTCAAAGAGGGAGGTATGAGAAGGAGTGGAAACTGAGCAAGGAGGAGAAGACTAGAAGCAGAACAGCCTGTAGAAGGGGGTGATCTGGAAGGTTAACTTGAGCAGGCACAGGAAATTTTTGTCCTCTTTATTTTGCAGGATCCAAACCTGGATCTGGAGGCAATGGCCTTAGGTTTGTTACACGTGCTCATGCCCTGGGGCTTCATTCAGGGAAACACTTTTCTTTAGACTAATTAGTTTCCGGATGATACAGCAAGCATGCTCTTATCTAAGGCCTTGGCTACACTTGCGAGTTACAGCACTGTAAAGCCTCCCCCAGTGCTGCAACTCACTCCCCGTCTACACTGGCAAGGCACTTACAGCTCTGTATCTCCATGGCTGCAGCGCTGCATGTACTCCGCCTCCCCGAGAGGAATAGCGAGTATTACGCCACCGCTGCAGCGCCAGTGTGGCCGCCCAATGCGCTGTGACTGGCCTCCAGAAGTATTCGGCAGTATCCCACAATGCCTGTTCTAGCCACTCTGGTCATCAGTTCAAACTCTACTGCCCTGGCCTCAGGTAACCAACCATGTGACCCTCCCTTAAAATTCCCCGGGAATTTTAAAAATCCCCTTCCTGTTTGCTCAGCCAGGTGTGGCGTGGAGTGCTATCAGCGAATCTTTCCAGGTGACCATGCCTCCACACACCAAGAGAGCCCCAGCATGGAGCAATGGCGAGTTGCTGGATCTCATCAGTGTTTGGGGGGAGGAAGCTGTCTAGTCCCAGCTGTGCTCCATCCGTAGGAATTACGATACCTTCGGTAAGGTATCAAAAGACATGATGGAAAGGGGCCATGACCGGGATGCCCTACAGTGCAGGATTAAAGTGAAGGAGCTGCGGAGTGCCTACTGGAAAGCCCGTGACGCAAATAGCTGCTCGGGTGCTCCCCCTGCGACCTGCCGATTCTACAAAGAGCTGGATGCGATACTTGGGGTTAACCCCACCTCCACTCCGAGCACCACCATAGACACTTCAGAGCCGGGGTGGGAGGAGGAGGAGGAGTAGGAGGAAAACGGGAGTGAGGGTGGTGGGCCTGATGGAGACACTTGAAATCCCTGGAGCCATGCAGCCAGGAGCTCTTCTCGAGTCAGGAGGAAGGTAGCCAGTCACATTGGCCGTACTTGGTGGAGGACACACAGAAGAGCAGGTTTCCGGTAAGCGTTTTTTTTTTTGGGAAGGAATTTTTTCGGTGCGGACTCTTTGGGAGAGGAGGGTTAGGCATGCATGCCTAGATGCGGAATAGTGCATTGATGTGGTTTATCACATCGCGGTAATCGGCCTTGGTAATCTCTTCGAATGTCTCATCCAGAATGTGTGCAATGCACTTGCGCAGGTTTATCGGGAGAGCCACCGTGGTCCTTGTCCCAGCCAGGCTAATGTGTCCGCGCCACTGTGCCGCGAGAGGCGGGGGAACCATTGCTGCACACAGGCAAGCTGCATATGGGCCAGAGCGGAAGCCGCATTGCATTAGAAGACCCTCCCTTGCTTCCCAGGTCACCCTCAGCAGCGAGATATCGTCCAGGACGAACTCCTGTGGAAAGTGTTGGGACAGTGTTCAGTGTAGGTGCCCCCTGCAGCTGTTGACTCTCCCCAAGGCACAGAAACCCACAGGACAGTACAGCCCTGAAACAGTCAGTCCCCCTTACTCACCATTTTGAGGCTCCCGTGGGTTATGTGTTGTCTGTTTGGGACAGGAAAATTATGCTATTGTGTAGACCCTGTGTGTGCCCTCCTTAAGTGAGGGGGAAATCATTACTCTGTCTGCTATAAACAATGCTGCCTCTGTTAAATGTTGCATTTTGCCTATACAGCTGCAACAACCTTGAGACCTCAGCCGTCCCTCTTATCGCCTGCTCAGAGACTGCAAAGACTCAGGAAGAGACTGTGAAAAACCAAAGAAGACATGCTGCAAGAAGTGATGCGGCAATCTATTAAGGAGAATGAAAAAGCACAGAACTGGAGGGAGAGAGAAAGCAGGATCCGCCAGGAAAACGCAGCACACCGGTGGCAAAGCACGGAGCACCAGCAGTAAAGCACGGATCGGCTCATAAACATCCTGGAGCACCAAGGAGACGCTATCCAGAAGCTCGTAGCCATGCAGAAGGAGCAGTACCGCAAACACCCGCCCCTACAACCCTTATCCCAAAACTCTTTCCGTTGTGCCCCACTGTCACCTCCAACCCACTTTCCCCAACTTCCGTGTTCTTCACGCCACTCGCTGCCTCCACCAATATCTTCATCACCCAGCCCTGAAAACCACGACCCTTACCTTCTCCACTCAACCCCCATCACCATGCAGTATAGCTATCCTGAAGTGCAGCACTCACTGCACAGCACACCAGACAGGACATACGCGAATCTGTGATTGTACCGTTCCCCACTCCACCCCCTTGCCCTTTCTGATTCCCAAACAGTTGTGTTTCTTTTCATTAAATACATTTTCTTTTCAATAAATGGATTTTCTTTTCAATAAATGGATTTTTTGGCTTTGAAAACAGTCTTTATTTTTGCATAAAGTAAAAGATTCCTTAAGCCCAGGAAATAAACAGGCACTGCAAGTCTGCTTAGCAAACACTGATTCCTAAAGATTGGAACTACTGCACTTCACTCCCGTGCAGGACACCAGATATCACTGCTGGTTTTCAGCCTCAAAGTGCTCCCTCAAGGCATCCCTAATCCTTGCAGCCCCATGCTGGGCCCCTGTAATAGCCCTGCTCTCTGGCTGTGCAAATTCAGCCTCCAGGTGTTCAACCTCGGAGGTCCATGCCTGAGTGAAGCTTTTACCTTTCCCTTCACAAATATTATGGAGAGTACAGCACGCGGATATAACCGCGGGGATGCTGTGTTCGGCCAAGTCCAGCTTCCCATACAGAGATCGCCAGCGGCCCTTAAAACGGCCAAAGGCACACTCCACAGTCATTCGGCACCGGCTCAGCCTATAGTTGAACCATTCCTTGCTGCTGTCAAGGCTCCCTGTATAGAGTTTCATGAGCCACGGCATTAACGGGTAAGCGGGATCTCCAAGGATCACAATGGGCATTTCAACTTCCCCTATTGCACCTTTCCTGGCCAGCCTGTGTTAATATCAATGAAACGCGCACGTTGATCCACCAGCGCCTGGAGAACCATAGAGAAATACCCCTTCCGATTAACGTACTCGGATGGTAGGTGAGGTGGTGCTAGAATAGGAATGTGCGTCCCATCTATCGCCCCTCCACAGTTAGGGAAACACATTTGTGCAAAGCCATCCACTATTTCCTGCACGTTACTCAGAGTCACGGTTCTTCTGAGTAGGATGCGATTAATGGCCTTGCAAACTTGCATCAACACGATTCCAACGGTCGACTTTCCCACTCCAAACTGGTTTGCGACCAACCAATAGCTGTCTGGAGTTGCCAGCTTCCAGATTGCAATAGCCACCTGCTTCTCCACTGGCAGGGCAGCTCTCAATCTCGTGTGCTTGCGCCGCAGGGTGGGGGCGAGCTCCTCACACAGTCCCATGAAAGTGACTTTACTCATCCGAAAGTTCTGCAGCCACTGCTCGTCATCCCAGATTTCCATGACGATGTGATTCCACCACTCAGTGCTTGTTTCCCGAGCCCAAAAGCGGCGTTCCACGGTGCTGAGCATGTCTGTGAATGCCACAAGCAATTTCGTGTCGTACGCGTTACGTGGCTCGATACCATCGTCGGACTCCTCACTCTCACTGTCACTTTGGATCTTAAGGAATAGTTCAACAGCCAAATGTGACGTGCTGGGGAGACTCGTCAGCATACGCCTCAGCAGTTCGGACTCCATTTCCCGCAGACAGATCGCGCTGCACAGAAACCGTTGAAAGATGGCGCCAAAGGTGGACGGAAACAAAGGGATTCCTGGGATGCGAAGCGATGAATCACGGGGCGTTGGGACAGGACCCAGAATCCCCCGTACCCACGCCCCCTTCCCACAACCCATGGTGCCAGAATGGGAAGAGGTGCTCTGTGTAATAGCTGCCCATAATGCACTGCTCCCAATAGCACTGCAATTGCCGCAAATGTGGCCACGACAGTGCGCTGGCAGCTGTCAATGTGGACGGACTGCAGCGCTTTCCCTACTCAGCTGTACAAAGACAGGTTTAACTCACAGTGCTGTACAGCTGCAAGTGTAGCCAAGGCCTAAATGTAAGCAGAGTCAAGATGAGCTCTACCCTGACATCTGGTGGTGAGCCATGGAAAAGGACTTCAGGGGCTGATCTCGGTTGCATAGACACACCCACCCTGCCTAACATCAGGGACTGCTACCCAAATGGTCACTTTGGCTGCTGTGGGACCCCCAGTTTGTCTGTTATTGGGGCAGAAAGGATAAAGTGTTGTTATCCTGATTATGTGAATCAAGGGCAGTGGAACTGTTTTATGGCAGAGGGACTCGCTATCAACTAAGTAGCACTTGCTAAACAAGGGACATGGGTTTCAAAACATAGTGAATTGAGAGAGGCTGGGGATAGGCAGTTGTGCCTGGTGGTGTGGGCCCCCTTTGAGGGCCTGAAACACCAACCTCTGTCTCCACTGTGGAGTATCAGAGCTAATTTTGATTCTGTTAGGAGTCTAGTTACAGACTGCTGAACTGAATTTACTTTGGGCCAATGGTGCACCAGCACTGAGTCTCAGGGCTCCCCAGAGGTGGGGAGCAAGTGTGGCAATTTGCCACAGGCCCCACAGGAACCCCCACAAGAATATTGCATTCTATAGTATTGCAACTTTTTTTTATGGAAGGGGCCCCCAAAATTGGTTTGCCCCAGGCCCCCTGAATCCTCTGGGTGGTCCTGCTGAGGCTCCCCTAGTCCAAGCTGAAATCACTAAAGAGCTAAAATCTGTGTTAAGTAGCCTGAAGATATATTGCTGAGTGGCAGGTATAGCAGAGCAGTTTGCGGGACGGTTGGTGGAGTGGAGTGGCTGGTGGAGTGGCTTGCGGTGAAGGCTGCAGCAGAACCCCACGGAGAGGTGGGGCAGTCGGCCTTGGACCACATAAGGTGACCCTTAATACCCCCATTTCCATCCAGGCTGGGAGGTAAAACTCTGCAGATAAACTTTTGAACTCTGGAGCTGCACTGACCAGGGACAGAGACTTTTGGGTTGTTAGACTCTTGGGACTTTGGGGGATTTTTGGGTTGCTGGACTTAAGACCCTGAGGGGAAAAGGACACTGTCAGACTTACTTGGGGTGGATCTTTTGCTCATGGTTTGTGTTATGAATCCTGTTTGTGGTGTTTCCACAACATAATGCCACATTGTTTCCTTCTTTTATTAAAAGGCTTTTGCAACACTCAGACTCTGTGCTTGCAAGAGGGGAAGTATTGCCTCTTAGAGGCACCCAGGGGGTGGTATGTAATTGTCCCAGGTCACTGAGTGGGGGCTCGAGCCAGTTTTGCCTTGTGTTATTGAAACGGAACCTCTAGATATTGAACCCGGCCCTTGTTGCTGCCAACTCAGACTGGCAGAAGGGTTACATTAAACTAATCTTTATTAGATGTAAACACACACACACACAGGTAAGCAATAGCTTTGGAACATCCCAAATAATTACCTAAAATCTGAGATGGTATCTAGTAGTAATTAGCAGCAGGTCAGCAATGGCTGGACACTTCTGAGTATACTCTCAGGAAAAAGTCTCTCAGGATAACTTCAGAGAACTGCTCCAAAGCACACTCTATTATCTAGTCTTTTTATAACTAATTTTTATAAAACCTATAGTTCATAGTGACCCCGACTGAGTCATCACCTCTCCTAACTTCAATCAATTGCCGATCAACAAAACTTTCCTAACAACCTTAGCCATAATAAGCTTCTCTTTCAGTCACCCAAACTGAAGGTCTCCATCCACTTATTTTCTTTCCGTCTCAATTTGTTGTTTCTTTTCTCCCCTCCTCCCATTCTGGTTAGCAGAAACTACAAACACGCAGCCAGTATTCAACCTCGCCGCCAAAAGCCCTTCTCCAAACTAACCCTTAACTACATGATGTTCTTTTTGAATAATTCATGGTGGCTGAATGCATACAATATGACTGCAATTAGCTTGATGAAATTTTGGGGTAACACACCCCTCAATTCCGGAGTAACACTAGGCACCAAATTAGCTGTGTGAATCTGGGCCACAGTGCCTGGTCAATAAGGAATGGAGCAGAAAGGAAACCCAGAAGGATGATATTACGATTCAGAAACATTTTAATGTGTATAGGAAGAGAAGTACACAGAAAGTGACGGAAAGAATTCAGAATTAAACTAATATCTCCAAGGTATCAAGAAGGTCTACAATGAATCACTGGCTCCAAGGTGATGCATTTCACACCAGATGTTCTTCGTTCTTCATCAGAGCTGTAGATTTTCACAATAAAGTTCTCTTTGCAACCATTTTAAGGTATTACTTTCATTACAGTCAGAATCAGATGAGAGAAAGCACAACTAAAGCCAAGGATGACACTACTTCTCCAGTAAACAACATATAAAGCAAAGTTGAAAGCAGAAACAAATGGCACATATGCATGAAAGGACTAGAACACATAGGGCTTGATTCTCATCGACACTAAGACCCCTTTGCACATCATTATAAGGTGCCTGCTTCATTTACTGTGTCAGCGTGACCTAAAGGGGCCTTCATGGAATTGAAATTCACGCCCAAACAGATTATTCTAGAAGAAGCAGAGTGTATGGAAAGCAGAAGAGGAAAGAGTCATCGAATGTAACCTAGGAAATATAGATATGGGGCAGATTTACTGAGATGCTGAGCACTCACAGCTCCCATGCGAGTTGAGGGCACTCTGCATTTCTCAAACCTATTACCCATAAACCCATTTGTGAATCTTGCTTAACGGTTCCTGGTCTTTCCATGTTCCTGATCTATTCCTCCTGGGCGAAACATGGCCAACCCTTTCCATAGCCGTAACCCCAGCCCCAATGGCAAGGATAAGGGTACCAACAACCTTTGGGATAGCCCCAACAACACTTGTATGGCCTTTGGTAGCACCATGGCCTACACCAGCCGTAACCTCTACCACCCCAGCCCCCGTAATGGCAGGGCTTATAATACAATTCATCACTAAAGTTTTCGTCGAAAGTCATTTTTCTGTGTTGGAGGTAAACCTGAAACACACAGAAGGGAAAAGAGTCAACATAATGCACTAGGGTAGTAGAGTAAAAGGTTCAATGCTCAGGGAAATGATGACCCAGACCCTCAGTTCCTGGATACATGTTGCCTCTTATTTCGTCCTCCTAGCCTCCTTCTTCCACTCGCTCTTAACCTCCCTCTTAACCAGCCCCTTTGATTCCCTCTCAATCCTTCCTCTGAAAAATACTAACAGCAAAATAAATATCTGCTATAGACTATTTCTATCACACACACATGGGATTTTTACTCCCTTGCACAAACGGGACCAGTTTGCTAATGTTAATTTCCTTGAGAGGATTTAACCTCAGCATGAAAACCCCCTTGTCTTCTGAATAACAGACTGGCAGTGTGGCTTCTAATGCTTCTGAGCCAGCAATGCTTGCTAATAAATGAATGGAAAACCATGCTCGTAAATGTCCCTAGTCTCTGTTTGCCACCTGCTGGAAACGGGTGACGGGATGGATCACTTCATGATTACATGTTCTAATCATTCCCTCTCAAGCACCTGGCATTGGATACTGTTGGAAGACAGGACACTGGGCTAGGTGGACCATTGATCTGACCCAGTGTGGCCGTTCTTATGTTCTAAAATACCTTTTTCAAACCAAAACATTAAGAGCCAGATCCTGAGTGGGTAGATAAGGGCACTGTTCAACTGAGTTCAAGGGTCTAGGCTAACTTACCTAGCTGTGGATTGAATCTAACATTTCTACTAGAGCAGGTAGGAAAATAGCAATTTCCATACTGGATCAGACCAGAGCTCCTTCTAATTCATTATTCTGTCTGAAATCTTGCTGACTACTTGCTTCCACAGAATAAAGAATAACACAGAAGTGACGTATTATGAAAAAACTGGGGAACTTTCATCATAACTCTTCTAACTTAAAAGTTGTATATTAAATTATTGAAAGCTACTGATGGGATTCGAACACCTAATTCCTAATGAAAGTAAACATGAACTCCTGTTCCAAATCCCTAGGCACCTCTGAAAACTGAAGCCTTTACTTCTAAACCATGAATGCATCAGTGCCCGCAACTTAACAACTACTGTGTTATTGGCAAAACCGCTTGACCGTGCCAATAATCACAAAGTCATGCACAAGATTCAGTGCTAAATTAAACCATCACTAACGTGACATTGCAATACCTCTAGAGAGAATGAGATAAATGGGACTTACCCCGGTCGCTGAAGAGGATAAGTCAAGAGAAGTTGTTAAGGAACCTGGAGTTGCGAGCGCTTTTATACAATTGCTTAGACTGCCTGGGGAATACGAGACACCCTTTTGCTGAAGGTCTTAATTAGTTAGAAAACGTATTATGCTATGCAAGTCACTCCTTCAATTGATATAATTTGTTTTCAGGATTATTACCATGTGTTTTCACCCTCACATGGTCTGACGTGCACAAGACAGCCTATAGGTTTCCTTCATCTTTATGGAACACATTCATTCCTGGCATAATTCCAGTGACTCAGATTGTCGGAAAAAATTGTCAGAGCTGTAACAGTTGCAAAGTCTGCCATTATCTAGAGGACTCCACTTTGGTCCTGGTAAGGCTTGTTGGCAGATGTTGGTGGCATTGCAAAATTCTTCCTGAAATTCGTAGGAGGGAGGGAGCATTTTGCAGAGGCTGATCACCTAAGTTTTTGATCTAATGCCCAGTGAAGTTAATGGGAGTCATTACTCTGGGTGGGTTTTTTCTCAGGCCCTATGACTTGAAATTTGACCCTGAGAGAAGGACGTATAAGGCCTCTGAGCCATTTAAGTGCCACTTAAGCTTTCAAAAGAAGTGTTAACAGGGACCTAAGAAATGAATAGGCCTTTGTGCTGGCACTCTGCTCTGGGGTGAATTTCCCCCTATGGTGATTAGAATTCAGTTCCTAATCCACCTCCTTTATGTCACCAACACTGTGAGATCGGGGTGATCATCGTGGCAGAAGTTCACTGTGCTGCCTCCAATGGGGTTTCTCTTTCGTTGAGGGGAGGGATGGTGGTGGGTGAAAACAAGCTGGACCGACATATACAAAGGCTTTGAGATAAACTCTGGAACATTTATGGCATCACAAACGTGTCTCCATCCAAAACCAACCAAGACTATTGTGGTTTTACAAGAAAATAGAACTGATAAAGCCCCCGATGAAATACAGGAAATAGAGAGATCTGGCTTTCTTGGCCAATGCTATGGGATAAATTTAGATAAATTGATAATCTGACCAGATTTAGAGCATGCCGCAAGACCATTAGCTTGCAGGAATCTTGTCTACCATGATGAGAAAGATGTTAGAAGTTTAACATCACTTCATGGAATGTTTCCCCTCACCGGGCAAGGGGGAAGAACCTGATGTTGATTGAGAAGCACTGAACACTTTTGAATTCTATGGAGCTGTGCGGATTTATGCTGGTTGATCACCTGTCCTTAAATCTGAAAAAGGAATTTGTATAATAAAAAGAAATGCAAAGCTTCTTTTTAATGGAAATAGTCCCAAATTCCGAGCTACAAGTCGTGATCTGATTAAGGGAATTACACGGTCAGCTTGACATGCTTTTTTTTTTCTTTTGAGTCTCTTACTCAATAGAAGGGCGTCTTCTAGTATCAAACCATAATACCATAACAATCCACTGCTTTGGATATGAAAAACCTTAATGAGTGTTTGTGATGCGCTTTGATGCCTGGAGCCCTGAGGAAGTAGAGCATTCTCCATGTGTTATGACCCCTGTTTTTTATGCAGTGAACCAGAGGGCACATTAACATGAAGGTCAGACTGGGGGCAAATTGCAGAGTCCCAGATAAAACCCAGTTGCTTTGACAACACATACTCTATATTTACCATTGATCCTGAACCTTCCAGGACCCTTCACATTTTTGGCTTCCAAATAGGTCACTAAGAAGAGATGTTATTGTAGCTGTTTTGGTCCCAGCATATGAGAGAGACAAGGTGGGTGAGGCAATATATCGTTTATGGGACCAGCTTTTGCTGGGGAGAGAGACAAGCTACACAGAGCTCTTCTTCAAATCTGGGAAATGTCCTCGGAGTGGCACAGCTAAATGGAAGGTGGAACAGATTGTTTAAAATAAATAGTTAATATCTATTTCAAGGAACCTTTCAAAGTGAACTGGCCAGATAACAGGTCTCCATTCATAGGGAGGAGAGGAGACGGGGAAAAACCTGGGAGGGGGTGCCGTTACTGGGTTATACATTGTCCTAATAAGTCATAAATCCAATGTCTCTATTCAGGCCATGATTCTGAGCATCCAGCATGGTTATCACTTTAGGCTCAGAGACTCATCTTTTCAAGGTGTTGTGCAGATTTCCTTTGAAGACAATGACTGAGAGGTCACATACGGAGTTTTCGCTTTGTGAAAACTGTTCACACACTAATGATATCATATTTTTGTCTTTTATCATTTTTCTGTGTGAGTTCATTGGCCTAATGGCGTATTACAAGAATCTGTAATCCAATAAATGATATTACTTCACCCACCTTGTCTAAGTACAGAGTAATTCATAGGGAGACTCAATCATGATTATTTTGTTGTGTTTTGTTGGGTGAGCGTCTGGAGGAATCATCTTCCAACTTAACCAAAAACAATGACCTATTAGATAATGTTCTGATCCACTTTGCCTTCTTCGTACATGAAGAAAATAATTGTCCGAGAGAACAGCTTGTGTCCGATTTTTAAGCTTCTCCGTGGGTAGTGTACAATTGCAATTCTCTCCCCAGTACTCACCCAACATCAAAAAAGAGAGGAAATTCAGAGATAAGGAGAAAGACCAAACCATAGCTTGTAACGCTCTCCTGATATTAGTCCTAATCAGTGGTCAACTGAGAACCATCATAAGAACGTGTTTCTATTGTAGCTTTTTATTTTATTTAAAGTAATTTTTGTAGTGTGCTATTACACCACCGTGGGCTCGGCTCTGGTGACTACAGTTTCAAGCTTAACAGAGTGAAAGTCGCCTCTGCTACTTGCTTCACAGTTAGAGTCTCTAGGAAAACACTAAGACCAAGAGTAGTGACCACACAGACATTTACCAGTACAAAGTCTAGTCTATTTTATAAGGTTTCTTAAAGTTTATTACAATTAAAGTTATGATTACCCAAGCATATAGAAATTCTGTACAGACCTATGTACACGTTACAAATATAGTTATACTCACATCCTTAACAATAGTGTTAGGGTCTGATGGGTCTCTCATGGCTTGATCATCAATAGAGGAATGGTTCCTGCTGGAGTCTCCTCTAGGGAGCTCAATTTTCCCATTCTAGGCATCCCCTTTTTATAATGTGATTCTGTCTATACCTACATTCTGCATGACCATAAAAGTGTCAACCCTCTTTTCTCTTATTGGTCTATGTCCCCTGGAAACCTAAGGGACCCCACTTTTGTATAGGCTGTATAAATTCCCTTTATTCTCATTAGCATTGACGCACAACCTGTACCCCGTGGAATAAGACACACGTCTAAGACAGATGTGCCTTTACAGTATTTTTAGGATCTAATATTAATCTTCTGGGTAATTTTGCACAATATTTCCACTTGGTACATCTTTCCCCATAATCTTAGGGCATTGGGTTATTTCTTAGGCATTGGCTTATGTCATCATTTCTTGTCTCCAATGCCTACAATAACTAAGCTAAAGTCTTACGGGCCTCAACCTACGGGTTCTTGTGTTTCAGCTTCTCTTACTCATGCCTAATACTTGGTTCCTCTAAATACTGATCAATTTTATACTTTTATAATCCTACAGATTAACTCTAATTAACATACAATGAATATATGTAATATAACATATTGATTAATCATAACATCACACAATAAATGGATAATAAACTAAAATCATTGGCTACACTATAGAAATAGACAGTAACATACTGCACTGGTGAAATTCATGATAATCCCTGTCATATAAGAAACCTTAAACCCGTATTCAGGACATGTCTGTAGAACAGGTGAAGGGTCCACAATACTATAGGAGGTGGAGAAATGTTTGGAGGAAAACGAGGCTGCAGTTAAGATTTTGCTAGACAGTAACAGCAGGATTTTACGTAGGAATAAACATAAGTTTCTTATCACTCAGTATTCAATATATGAATTATAAATTGAAGTTCATGATCCTAAACCTCCAATTCAGTTGTTGTTTGTTTATGCTTAGATCAAAAGAGAATTCATCAGGAAGTTCGTCAAACAAAACAAGAAGACGACTGAATCTCTGTAATCATTACTTGTGTAAGCAGTGCTTAACTTGTGCCAGGGCTTGCCAGGGCTGAGTCTCGGCACCTCTGGGCTGGGCAGTTCATAGCCCAGCACCTCCAGGCTTGCTGCGTCAGGCGCGAAAGTAAACATTTGCTTGAGACTTGGCACCTAATTGCTTGAGCCCCAGCACCCTCTTTCATTACAAAATAAGCACTTCATGTAAGTTGTATATTAGGAAGTCAAAGACATTACATGATAATAAAAAATACTCTTCACTAATGTTGTCTTGTAATGCAGTCTAAGAACGTTCAGGCCAGAGAGCAGCGTGTGGTGTGAGAAATCGGATTATGTGGTTTTAGTTCTATCTCTTCAATTGACTCCCTGTGTGACCTTCAGCACAGTAGACCTCTGTTTATTTGCATAGAAAATAAGGATAATAACACTCTTGTTGAATATTAAGTGGTGTCCTTAGAACTCAGGATATCAAAGCACTTCACAAACAGCCATTAAAGTTCTATATATGCAAATGTCATATGAGTATAATAATAACAGCTTATTTGTAGATGATGCCCATGCTTTGAATGATACTGTCATTTAAAATATGTATTCCAATTTCTCTCATTTCTAGGCCTTAATCAGGTCACGATTTCTAGTCGCTTTTAGATTTTTATTAAATAGCAGCTATGAGGTTCGCTTTCGCATAAAATTCCAATGTGTAGATTATGGGCCAGATCATAAGCTGCTGTAAATTGTTCCAGCTCCGTTGACTGAAAGGACATCTGAAAATCAAAGAAATGCTCTTCCCTTTCCATGGTTAGAGGAAAAAGAAGAACAGGAGTACTTGTGGCACCTTAGAGACTAACAAATTTATTAGAGCATAAGCTTTCGTGGACTACAGCCCACTTCTTCGGATGCATATAGAATGGAACATATATTGAGGAGATATATATACACACATACAGAGAGCATAAACAGGTGGGAGTTGTCTTACCAACTCTGAGAGGCCAATTAATTAAGAGAAAAAAAAACTTTTGAAGTGATAATCAAGCTAGCCGAGTACAGACAGTTTGATAATAAGTGTGAGAGTACTTACAAGGGGAGATAGTCAATGTCTGTAATGGCTCAGCCATTCCCAGTCCTTATTCAAACCGGAGTTGATTGTGTCTAGTTTGCATATCAATTCTAGCTCACCAGTCTCTCTTTGGAGTCTGTTTTTGAAGTTTTTCTGTTGTAATATAGCCACCCGCAGGTCTGTCACTGAATGACCAGACAGGTTAAAGTGTTCTCCCACTGGTTTTTGAGTATTTTGATTCCTGATGTCAGATTTGTGTCCATTAATTCTTTTGCGTAGAGACTGTCCGGTTTGGCCAATGTACATGGCAGAGGGGCATTGCTGGCACATGATGGCATATATCACATTGGTAGATGTGCAGGTGAACGAGCCCCTGATGGTATGGCTGATGTGATTAGGTCCTATGATGATGTCACTTGAATAGATATGTGGACAGAGTTGGCATCGGGGTTTGTTACAAGGATAGGTTCCTGGGTTAGTGGTTTTGTTCAGTGATGTGTGGTTGCTGGTGAGTATTTGCTTTAGGTTGGGGGGTTGTCTGTAAGCGAGGACAGGTCTGTCTCCCAAGATCTGTGAGAGTAAAGGCTGTTACTCTGAAACCTGTCATTATGGTTAGAGGAAGCTCTATTTGGAGTGAATGTAACACTGTAAGTATTGATGCTGGAAAACTTTCTGAAAGAGAAGGATCAGGAAACATGACCACCAGTTGTGAGATTCTGCCTGAACCTAAACTCATTCCACAGATGTCTCTCGTGTTTGGTCAATGATGCCTTTTATTCATCTCTCCTGTTCTCGAGTTGGGCTCTCTTCGCCGCACTGTCCCATAAGTGCTGACTTCTCTTAGCTGCTCATGGCTGGAGATGTGGTTGCTGAGGCAATATAGGTTCAAGGTTGTAACTACAAAACTTTATAAAACACTGTGCCACCGACCCTAACCACAAACAGTGAGCAGCCCTTCCATAAATAGCACTGGGTGCTTCTGCCATGATGATCACCCTAATCTTACGTCATGAGGGACATAACTAGAGCTATATTTCTAATTCTGTACGGTGAACTTCACCCCAGTGCATAAGGCCAGTGCAAAAGCCTATGTCAACTTAAGTCTCTGGTAAGAGCTATTTTTGAATGCTGAAGTGAGTCTTAAGTGGTTTTTAGGCCTTGTATTGCCTTTCCTAGGAGTGAATGCCAAATCATAGGGCCTCATGAATAAGGCTACGTTTTAGTCACGGGTATTTTTAGTAAAAGTCATAGACTGGTAAGCAAAAATTCACGGCCCGTGACCTGTCTCTGACTTTTACTATATACCCCTAACTAAAACTTGGGCCAGGGAGCCACTGGTACTCTGGGTGGATGGTCCAGGAGCTCCACGGGTGCTGTGGAGGGCTGGCCCAGGACCACCGCTGGTGCTGGGGGGCACCAGGGGAGTGGTGCATGGCTTGGGAGCCCCCTGGTGCTGGGAGGGACTGGGCAGTGGTGCACAGCCTTGGACCACTGCTAGTACTGGGCGGGAGGGGAGGGTTGGTGGGGCTGGCAGGCTCCCTATCCATCTCCGACTGCCATGAGCCTGCAGTTCCTAAGGGGAGGGGCGGCAGGGGGGGCTCCACGCGCTGCTCCTGCCACAAGCGACGGCTTCACAGCTCCCGTTGGCCGGGAATCATTGGCCGGGACTCACTGACGTCAAAGGAGAAACTATCATTTATATCAGTGTGCATTGGATTAGATTCATTATAGCAAAATGTGCAAAGCATACAGAATACAGGCTCCCTGAAATTGCAGTGGTTAATGCCAGAATATCCCAAACCAATACCAGCATGGATGTGAAGGACCAGACTGGACTCTTGTACATGCGACTGATGCTCAGATCCAGCTCAGAATTACCTTCATATTTATTTCCACTGTAACTCCAATGAAGTCAGGAGAATGTTACCAGGAATGTAGCCTGCCCATGAAAATTTTCATATGAAAGAAACCTGCAGGGTGTAGTTTGCATGTGAGGTTCAGATTAGACTAATGAACATAAACATTGAGGAAACAATTACATCAATTGAAAGAGTCACAACAAAGAGTCGAACAAAATGTGGTTTGTAACTAATAAAGACCTCATGGACAAATGGTGTCTCCGATCCTCCAGGCAGTTTCAGAAACTGTATAAAAGCTCCTGCCACTCAGGGCTTTTCTAACCACTTCTCTTCACTTACTCTCCTCGGTGACCTGGGTAAGTCTGATTTCAATCAAGCTCTTGATAACTATTGAAGTGTCACATTAGTAATGTTTCCAGTTCAGGCCTGAATCTTGTATGTTGACTCTGTGATTCTCAGCAATTATGAGGAGCTTTTCCATAATTTGTGTAGCTGTTAAGTTGCAGGCATTAGTGGATTCAAGTTTTAGAAGTTATAGGTGGGATTTGCAGAGCCACATAGTTGTTTCTGACACCCAAGATCCTATGATTCCTAACTGAAGATAGGAAATTTAATCCTTTGATAGATGTGAATAAACTCATAGCGCTGCTTTCATTGAGACGTTTTGGGAAGAAACTCCTCCACTTTCTTCTATAAAGGGCCATTTCAGTGCTGTACTTCATTTGGAAGTGGCTGGTACTTGTTACTGTGTGAAAAACAATAATGGATTCAATGAATCGCCCGTTTGATCGAGTAGGACAGTTTTTATTGTGCACGTAGCAATTTTAGATGCAGATCTTAAACTGGGGTAATTTATCATAGCTCCACTGAAGTCAGTATAACTGAGCCAATTTCACCCAGCTCATAATCTGGTCCTTAGTATTTTGTACAGAAAAAATAATATTAATTTATCTTTCATTCATTCTTAAGTGTTGCTGTCGCACAAGTTAGACAAACAGAAAATGCCACAATCTGCTCAAGGAGGGAAGTGGTCAGACTGTTGAGGCAAAATCCACACAAGGAAACTAACCTTATGAACGTTGTTCGTGCCATACTTTGTATAAACATTTTGTAAAAGGAAATAAATATCTCATCATGCAAGGTAGAAATGGTCTATACCATATGTTTAATCTCCAGGGAGTATATTTCAGAGCAAGGGATTGAGAGGGAATCAAAGGGGTTGATTGAGAGGGAGGTTAAGAGTAAGTGGAAGAAGAGGATTAGGAGGAGGAAATTGGGAGGCAACACGTAGCCAGGAACTGAGGATCTACGTCAGGGGTCGGCAACCTTTCAGAAGTGGTGTTTTGCGTGCCAGTAATACATTTTACATTTACAGGGGCCGGCGGATGGAACCCCAGACCGGCAGCGGGATGAGCGGACCGGTGGCTGGACCCCAGGCTGGCAGCAGGCTGAGCAGCTCAGTCTGGGGTTCCGTCTGCTGGTCCCTGCCAGACGCGGTCCCGGCCGCCAGTCCCGCTCAGCCCGCTGCCGGCCAGGGGTTCCATCCATCGGGCTACAGCAGGCTGAGCACCGCCGGCAGCGGGGACCCCAGGCTGGCAGCAGCCTGCCACAGTAAATCAGCTTGCATGCCGCCTTTTGCACACGTGCCATAGGTTGCCAAACCCTGATCTACGTCATCATTTCCCTGCTCTCTCTCTCTCACTCTTTCTCCAGAGCCTCCAATGCCATAGTAACTGAGCTTTGACCCATTTGTTGATTCTATTCCCTGCTGTGTTTTTCAGGTTTACCGCCGACACAGAAAGATGACTTTCGACGAAAACTTTAGTGATGAATTGTATTATAAGCCCTACCATTATGGAGGCTGGGGTGGTAGAGGATACGGCTACTGTAAGCCATGGTGCTACCAAAGGCCATACAAGTGTTGTTGGGGCTATCCCAAAGGTTGTTGGTACCCTTATCCTTGCCATTGGGGCTGGGGGTACGGCTATGGCAAGGGTTGGCCATGTTTCGCCCAGGAGGAATAGACCCAGAACGTGGAAAGACCAGGAAATGTTAAGCAAGATTCACAGATGAGTTTATGGGCAAAAGGTTTGAGAAAATGCAGAGGTCCCTCAACTCCCATGGGAGCTGTGAGTGCTCAGCATCTCAGTAAATCTGCCCCATATCTATATTTCCTAGGTTACACTTGTTGACTGTTTCCTCTACTGCCTTCCATATGCTCGGCTTCTTCTAGAATAACCTGTTTAGGCGTGAATCTCAATTCCATAAGGCCCCTTTAGGCCACTCTGACACAGTAAATGAAGCAGAAGCCTTACGTTTGGATGAAAAGCCATTTACACTCACTTGAAGACTCCTCATAGAGCCATGTGAAGAGGTCTTTGTGTCAATGAGAATGAAGCCCTACATGTTCTAGTCCTTTTATGCATCTGTGCCCTTTGTTTCTGGTTTCAACAGTGCTATAAAAGTTGTATACTGGATAAGCAGATTATTTCTTTGCTTAAGTTGTGCTTTGTCTTGTTTGATTCTGTCTGGGATGAAACAAGTACCTTAAAATAGTTGCAAACAGGACTTGATTTTCAAACTCTACAGCTGTATTGAAGAACGAGAAACTTCTCCTCTGAAATGCATCACCTTGGAGCCAATGATTCATTGTAGACCTTCTTGAAACCCTTGAAATATATCCTCTCTACTTTGTGTTCTTTCTGTCACTTGCTGTGTACTCCTCTTCTTACTCACATTAAAGTCATTCTGGATCATAATACCAGCCTCCTGCTTTTCCTTTCTGCTCCATCCCTTGTTTACCAACCTCTGTGGCCCAAGTTCACAGAGCTCCGTAGGCACCTAACTCTTACTGAAATCACTGTCAGCTTGGCATGTAAGGCCATGTCTGCACTACAAAGTTAAGTTGTTTTAAGTTACATTCACATACTGCTGTTGCTGTAAATATACTGCTGTTGCCAGGGCCGGCTTTAAGCCGATTCAGCCGATTCGGCTGAATTGGGCCCCGCGCCTAAGAGGGCCCCACAGCTGTCCACTCCACCCCCAGCTCACTTCCCCCTCCTCCCCTCCCCTGAATGCGCCGCCCCCTGTTCCTCCCCCTCCCCTGCTTCCCGCGAATCAGATGTTCGCGGGAAGTCTGAAAAGGGGCAGGCGGCGGCAGCAACAGGTAAGGGGGGGGGGCGCGAGAAGGGCTCCTGGGTGGCGCGGCGCGGCCCAGTCCAGCCCTGGCCGAGCTGCCCCGGTGGCCCCAGTTCCGGCCGAGCACCCCCAGCACAGCCCCACGGCTCCGGCCCCGGCCAAGCACCCCTGGCCCCGGCTCGAGCCCTGGGGCACCGGCCCGGCCCCGGCCTGAACACCTCTGGCTCAGGCCCTGGCAGCTCCGGCTCAGGCCCCGGCCCCGGCGGCTCTGGCTAAGGCCCCGGGGCGCCGGCCCCGGCCCCAGCTGTGCCGGCCGAGCACCCCCGGCCCATCTCGGGCCCCACGGCTCCGGCCCTGGCCGAGCACCCCCGGCCCGGCTCGGGTCCCACAGCTCCGGCCCCGGCCGAGCACCCCCGGCCCGGCTCGGGCCCTGGGGCGCTGGCCCGAGCGGCCCCGGCCCGAGCCCCTCGGGCCCCGGCGGCTCTGGCTCGGGCCACCGGCAAACCCCACCCCCAGGAATCGGGCCCCGCTCTTGCTAAGGCTGGACCTGGCTGTTGCATTTCCACTCTCTGTTCCTTGTATCGGAAGAGCACATCCAGAAGAGCAGCTCTTCCATCGGCACAGAGAACAGCACACAGTGGCTATCCCACTGTGCAACTGGACATAGGGTGTTTTGGGAGGAGATTTCAATGCCTCATGTGGGTAGTCTCGGTGTTACATGATGCAGGTTCCTCATCGCATCATTCCATGGGCATCCTACTAGGTTTCCAGCCATTTTTCAACCGCCCTGGTAACCTGGTAACATCCATGTGTGTCAGAAAGCATGGATCCTGCACTCCTCTGCAGTATTGTGCTGTCTGTTACGAACACAATGGTGTAAGAGGAGCTCAAGAGGGGGGCTATGCACCACCACCAGGACCTCACCCCCTCCTTATAGAAGTGGCATTTCTGTGGAGCCGCACCAAAACTAACTCTTGGCCTCCTATGCCTTCTGCTGCGCCTGCTGTGCCTGCCACAGCTGTTTTATTTTTACTCTGCACTGCTACATTTCACTGTCACAGCCCTTCTCCTCCATCCCCTGAGTAACTTTCTGCAGCTGGAGCGGAGATGTGCCTGCACAGCCACCTCTCCCTACAGACCCAGCAGATCCACCACCTCCCGTGTACTCCAGGCGGGAACGTGTTTGCTGTGTGGAGCCGGCGGGCTCAGCTGGGCAGTAGCTATTTGAGCTCTCCACACCAAGCAAACGGGAAGAACAAGTTCAAAACTTCCCGCAACTTTAACAGGCGAGGGGCACAGGAGAGTTCAAAATGGTGACCAGAGTGGTCATGGTGGGCATTGTGGAATACCTCCTGGAGGTAGGGTGACCAGATCACCCAGGTGAAATATCGGGACGCGGGGGGGGGGGGGCGCAAAAAAAAAAAAGCTGCCGGAACTCCACGCCCTGCCCCACCACCAGCTTGCCTCCGCTCTGTCTCGGAGACACTCTGCCGCAGCTTGGCCGCCGTGGGCCCGTGCCCACCCGGCTTGCCCCCCCCCAAACACAAACACACACACACACACCCCTGCACAGACACCGGTCACCCCGCCCCACGCACACACACAAAGCCCTGCACAGCTCCACTGGTCACTAGACCAGCCCCTTTCTCAGCTAGCAGCTCTGGTGTCCCCAGACCAAAGCTCCCCAACCCCCAACCCCTGTGCACCCCATGAGGAAAGCCAGTCCTCCTTTCCGGCTCCCTGGGGCCACTGGACTGTCCGGGACTTGACCCCAAGCCAGATTCGAGTCCAACACACCCAGCAAGCAGCGCCCCGGGCCAACTTCCAGCGGTGGCTGGGCCCGCAGAGCCGAAGGGCGGCGCAGCCCAGCGTGGAAGGTGTCTCGGGCTGGGCGGCCTGTGAGGGCAGGTTTGAGAAACCCCTTCCCGGGCTGGGGGCTGCTCCGGTTGCTGGCGTGCAGGGCCAGGCTGGAGGGGGCCAGGCAGCGCTGGGGGCAGAGAGCGGCACTACAACGCGGCATTTGCGGGCCTGGGCTGGGCTCGGCTGCCGGCCGAGGGGCCCCGGGGCGGCTCGAGAGGCAGATGAGGTCCCGGGAAGACGCGCGGCCGCAGAGGGGCTGAGCTCCTGCCTCGCCTCGGGAACCCCTGGCGTGGAGCCTGAAAATGCGTCTCGCTCGCCCCAGCCCAGGCCGGGCCCCTCCCGCTGCCGCTGCTCACTACCCAGCCCAGTGCGCCTCATCCCTGCAGCGGGACGGGCAGGGGACCAGCTCCCCCACCCACTGAGGAAGAGGCTCTGCACGCCAGCAGCCAAGCTCCGGCTTCCAGTCCCTCCTCAGTCACTCTCCCCACACACTGAGCCAGCTGCGGCCAGGGGAGCAGACCGGGCTGGCTGCAGCGTGCCCAGAGAGTGCTTGGGGAAGAGGCGGGGTCAGGGCAGGGATTTGGGGAGGGATCCAATGGGGAAGGAGGGGGCGGAGTCGGGGCGGGGGGGCGCAAGCGCTGGAGCGGAGGGCAAAATTGTTTCTTTGTCCAGTGTCCCGGCCGAACATCAGTCAGGACACGGGACAAACAAGCAAATATCGCGACAGTCCCGATAAAATCGGGACATCTGGTCACCGTACCTGGAGGCCACTTGGGTGATGTAAGCAACACAATGTCTACCCTGACACTACTTCAATCTAACGACATCATCTTTAGATCTACACCTATTGTGTAGCAGGCAAGCTGAAGCAGCGGTAGGAGCATTGCAATGTGTACACCTCTATTCTTAGGTCGAAGTAGTGTAGACATGACCTAAATATCTTTGTGACTCTGGAGGTTAGAGAGCTGTCTGGTGTCGCCACGCGAGTTATTCCTAAATCCAAAAGTTGTTTAATTCACAGTGTTTCAGATTTAACTATCAGACATTTCAAGCAGGACTGAGTTGTGGCCTGTGTAAACTGGTGGGCCATCCTAAACCCCCCCTTGTGGCCAGACGTACCCTCTGGGGAAGCCCCTCCTTCATCTTCTCCCAGTTGGGTGTCAGCCAATCGACTTGCACAGTGCAGGGCAATGCAAAGACTAAACAAACGATTCCAAAGAAGTGTCTCTCCCTTACTGAAGCCCAGGGAAGGAGAGCATGTACTAATGTCCGGGGGCCGTTGGCTCCTTACTGACACTTAGTGGGGGGGTTGGTTGGTGCTCTCTGAACACGAGGTGGAAGCAGAAGGGCTGAAGAGGAGCCAAGTCGGGATCCTGAGATTGACAGGTTGTGACGAACTGGGACTGTTCTTACTGTGGTCTGTGAATACTGACAGGGGAGTGTGGCTAGGATAGTCTGCATTGGGGGATGGGAGACTGCCCGAAGGAGAATACCTGAGCGTGTAACATGAGAACCCAGGAAGGGGTTGGAGGCCAGGTGACACCTTGGCCCCGGGATACTGAACAAAGGCTGTGGGAGGGGTCGCTGAAGGCAGAGTGGTGGAAGCTGGCTAGGGACATAGCTGGGAAGCAGCCGGGGCTCTGACCTCCCAGGGGGGCTAGGGTGCCCAGGGACCCCAAGATGGACCTAACTGAGGGGTATCCTGTTGTCTGTGCCTGCAAGACCTGTCTTGGACTGTATTCCTGTCATCTAAATAAACCTTCTGCTTTACTGGCTGGCTGAGAGTCATGGTGGATCGCAGGAAGCCGGGGGTGCAGGGCCCTGAGTCCCCCAATACTCCGTGACACAGGTCCCCACGGTCAATGGGGAGAAGTTGGCACTCCAAGTCTGCCCTATTCACAGGCAGGACCATAGGCGACTGGTAACAGCAGATAGTGGCTGGGGCAGCTTCCCAAGTACTGCCAAGGCAACCTCCAGCATCAGCCTCTTGAGCACAGCTCCCCCTGAACCTGTTGCCCACGCTTAAGACCGGCCCTTCCAGAGTCATCCTTAGGGAATACGGCACCCTGGTGAACTTGTATTTCGGTGTCCTTACCCCTGTGGCTCCCCCAGCCCCACACCTCCGACATCACCCCTGGCTCCCGCTGCTCCCCCTGGACTCCCACCGATCACCTCTAGCCCCGCTGCCTCTCCCATCTCCCACATCATCTCTGGCTCCCGCTGCCTCCCCTGTCCCTCCCATCACTCCCAGCCCCCACTTTCTCCCCCATACTCCAGCACCACCAGCCCCAATACCTCCCCCCATGATTGCCCCATCTCCCTGAGCTCCCTTCTGCCCACCCCTGGCAGGCTAGTCCAGACACGTACTTGATCAGGTAAATAACTTTCCTTTCTGGTTTAATTCTCATATCACCATACCTGTGTGTGCAGTGAAGAGGAGTTATTCTCACTGGTGCCATGTGGCTGCTGGCAAAGAGGGACAGACTCAGCCGGCTTCCCCACACCCTCTCTGGCAGAGACTGTTCTGCCAGCCTGGTCTCGCTTTTCTGCTCTGGGCGCCACCTTGTGGGGTACAGCAGGAGTGCTTCCGGCTGGTGCCTTTCCCAGGCACGTCCCTTCAGCCGCACTCAGCCCAACTCCCCCTGGCAGAAATCTGGGGGGGAGGGGCATGTGACCAATGTGCCACACCATGTGTTTCCCCTTCCCAGCTCCCCGCCACCCCCGCCATACACCCAGCCCAGGTCCACCGCCCAGGTTATGTACCGGACAGGGGTTCTGTCCTTCTCTCCTTGTGCCTCCTGCCATTGGCATCTGGCAACCGCGTGGGGAGAGGGACAGAGCTGCTTGTGCCTGAGAGAGCCTGTGTAGGAGGCAACAGCAACCCACTCCCTGCCTGGGCTTGCTTGTTGGGAGGGGAGCTCCCGCTTACTTGGCCCCTGTTCCTGTAGCAGAGGAAGGACCGCTGCCGTCCCAGCAGCTGGAGACTGGCTGAACAAGCAGGTGTACCCACTGCCCCCCAGAATGTTTCTGGCTCACTCGTCCCCTGTGCCCGGCAGATGGGGCGGTAGCGGGAAGCCCCTGCCCAAAGCCAGGAGCCACCTGTCTGCCAAGGAGAGCGCCGCCGCCCCCTACAGGGCGGCTGGAGCAGAACAAGAACCAAAAAAAAAAAAGCGGCCGTGCCGCCCTAGGATTGGGCAGAATGCTGCCTCGAACAGTCTGCCGCCTCAAACACCAGCTTGCTCAGCTGGTGCCTGGAGCTGGCCCTGCCCCTGTGCCCGACAGCTGGGTTGGTAGCGGGAAGCCCCTGCCCAAGGCCAGCCTGGATGGACGGAACCCCTGGCCGGCAGCGGGCTGTGGACTGTCCGCTTATCCCGCTGCCAGTCTGAGGTTCCATCCGCCGGCCCCTGTAAATGTAAAATGTATTACTGGCACGCAAAACACCACTTCTGAAAGGTTGCTGACCCCTGACGTAGATCCTCAGTTGTGTGCCTCCCAATTTCCTCCTCTTAATCCTCTTCTTCTACTTACTCTTAACCTCCCGCTCAATCAAACCCTTTGATTCTCTCTCAATCCCTTGCTCTGAAATATACTCCCTGTAGATTAAACATATGGTATAGACCATTCTACCTTGCATAATGAGATATTTATTTCCTTTTACAAAATGTTTATACAAAGTATGGCAGGGACAACATTCATAAGGTTAGTTTCCTTGTGTGGATTTTGCCTCAACAGTCTGACCACTTCCCTCCTTGAGCAGATTGTGGCATTTTCTGTTTGTCTAACTTGTGCGACAGCAACACTTGCGAATGAATGAATGATAAATAAATATTCTTTTTTCTGTACAAAATACTAAGGATCAGATTATGAGCTGGGTGAAATTGGCTCAGTTATACTGACTTCAGTGGAGCTATGATAAATTACCCCAGTTTAAGATCTGCATCTAAAATTGCTATGTGCACAATAAAATTCGATCAGACGGGTGGTCCATTGAATCCATTATCGTGTGTCACATAGTAACAAGTTAGGAATCATAGGATCTTGGTGTCGGAAACACATATGTGGCTTTGCAAATCCCACCTATAACTTCTAAAACTTGAATCCACTAATGCCTGCAACTTAACAACTACACAAATTATGGGAAAGCTCCTCATAATTGCTGCGAATCACAGAGTCAACACGGTTAGAAAAGCCCTGAGTGGCAGAAGCTTTTATACAGTTTCTGAAACTGCCTGGAGGATCGGAGACACCATTTGTCCATGAGGTCTTTATTAGTTACAAACCACATTTTGTTGGACTCTTTGTTGTGACTCTTTCAATTGATGTAATTGTTTCCTCAATGTTTATGTTCATTAGTCTAATCTGAACCTCACATGCAAACTACACCCTGCAGGTTTCTTTCATATGAAAATTTTCATGGGCAGGCTACATTCCTGGTAACATTCTCCTGACTTCATTGGAGTTACAGTGGAAATAAATATGAAGGTAATTCTGAGCTGGATCTGAGCATCAGTCGCATGTACAAGAGTCCAGTCTGGTCCTTCACATCCATGCTGGTATTGGTTTGGGATATTCTGGCATTAACCACTGCAATTTCAGGGAGCCTGTATTCTGTATGCTTTGCACATTTTGCTATAATGAATCTAATCCAATGCACACTGATATAAATGATAGTTTCTCCTTTGACGTCAGTGAGTCCCGGCCAATGATTCCCGGCCAACGGGAGCTGTGAAGCCGTCGCTTGTGGCAGGAGCAGCGCGTGGAGCCCCCCCTGCCGCCCCTCCCCTTAGGAACTGCAGGCTCATGGCAGTCGGAGATGGATAGCGAGCCTGCCAGCCCCACCAACCCTCCCCTCCCGCCCAGTACTAGCAGTGGTCCAAGGCTGTGCGCCACTGCCCAGTCCCTCCCAGCACCAGGGGGCTCCCAAGCCATGCACCACTCCCCTGGTGCCCCCCAGCACCAGCGGTGGTCCTGGGCCAGCCCTCCACAGCACCCGTGGTGCTCCTGGACCATCCACCCAGAGTACCAGTGGCTCCCTGGCCCAAGTTTTAGTTAGGGGTATATAGTAAAAGTCAGAGACAGGTCACGGGCCGTGAATTTTTGCTTACCAGTCTATGACTTTTACTAAAAATACCCGTGACTAAAACGTAGCCTTATTCATGAGGCCCTATGATTTGGCATTCACTCCTAGGAAAGGCAATACAAGGCCTAAAAACCACTTAAGACTCACTTCAGCATTCAAAAATAGCTCTTACCAGAGACTTAAGTTGACATAGGCTTTTGCACTGGCCTTATGCACTGGGGTGAAGTTCACCGTACAGAATTAGAAATATAGCTCTAGTTATGTCCCTCATGACGTAAGATTAGGGTGATCATCATGGCAGAAGCACCCAGTGCTATTTATGGAAGGGCTGCTCACTGTTTGTGGTTAGGGTCGGTGGCACAGTGTTTTATAAAGTTTTGTAGTTACAACCTTGAACCTATATTGCCTCAGCAACCACATCTCCAGCCATGAGCAGCTAAGAGAAGTCAGCACTTATGGGACAGTGCGGCGAAGAGAGCCCAACTCGAGAACAGGAGAGATGAATAAAAGGCATCATTGACCAAACACGAGAGACATCTGTGGAATGAGTTTAGGTTCAGGCAGAATCTCACAACTGGTGGTCATGTTTCCTGATCCTTCTCTTTCAGAAAGTTTTCCAGCATCAATACTTACAGTGTTACATTCACTCCAAATAGAGCTTCCTCTAACCATAATGACAGGTTTCAGAGTAACAGCCTTTACTCTCACAGATCTTGGGAGACAGACCTGTCCTCGCTTACAGACAACCCCCCAACCTAAAGCAAATACTCACCAGCAACCACACATCACTGAACAAAACCACTAACCCAGGAACCTATCCTTGTAACAAACCCCGATGCCAACTCTGTCCACATATCTATTCAAGTGACATCATCATAGGACCTAATCACATCAGCCATACCATCAGGGGCTCGTTCACCTGCACATCTACCAATGTGATATATGCCATCATGTGCCAGCAATGCCCCTCTGCCATGTACATTGGCCAAACCGGACAGTCTCTACGCAAAAGAATTAATGGACACAAATCTGACATCAGGAATCAAAATACTCAAAAACCAGTGGGAGAACACTTTAACCTGTCTGGTCATTCAGTGACAGACCTGCGGGTGGCTATATTACAACAGAAAAACTTCAAAAACAGACTCCAAAGAGAGACTGGTGAGCTAGAATTGATATGCAAACTAGACACAATCAACTCCGGTTTGAATAAGGACTGGGAATGGCTGAGCCATTACAGACATTGACTATCTCCCCTTGTAAGTACTCTCACACTTATTATCAAACTGTCTGTACTCGGCTAGCTTGATTATCACTTCAAAAGTTTTTTTTTCTCTTAATTAATTGGCCTCTCAGAGTTGGTAAGACAACTCCCACCTGTTTATGCTCTCTGTATGTGTGTATATATATCTCCTCAATATATGTTCCATTCTATATGCATCCGAAGAAGTGGGCTGTAGTCCACGAAAGCTTATGCTCTAATAAATTTGTTAGTCTCTAAGGTGCCACAAGTACTCCTGTTCTTCTTTTTCCTCTAACCATGGAAAGGGAAGAGCATTTCTTTGATTTTCAGATGTCCTTTCAGTCAACGGAGCTGGAACAATTTACAGCAGCTTATGATCTGGCCCATAATCTACACATTGGAATTTTATGCGAAAGCGAACCTCATAGCTGCTATTTAATAAAAATCTAAAAGCGACTAGAAATCGTGACCTGATTAAGGCCTAGAAATGAGAGAAATTGGAATACATATTTTAAATGACAGTATCATTCAAAGCATGGGCATCATCTACAAATAAGCTGTTATTATTATACTCATATGACATTTGCATATATAGAACTTTAATGGCTGTTTGTGAAGTGCTTTGATATCCTGAGTTCTAAGGACACCACTTAATATTCAACAAGAATGTTATTATCCTTATTTTCTATGCAAATAAACAGAGGTCTACTGTGCTGAAGGTCACACAGGGAGTCAATTGAAGAGATAGAACTAACACCACATAATCCGATTTCTCACACCACACGCTGCTCTCTGGCCTGAACGTTCTTAGACTGCATTACAAGACAACATTAGTGAAGAGTATTTTTTATTATCATGTAATGTCTTTGACTTCCTAATATACAACTTACATGAAGTGCTTATTTTGTAATGAAAGAGGGTGCTGGGGCTCAAGCAATTAGGTGCCAAGTCTCAAGCAAATGTTTACTTTCGCGCCTGACGCAGCAAGCCTGGAGGTGCTGGGCTATGAACTGCCCAGCCCAGAGGTGCCGAGACTCAGCCCTGGCAAGCCCTGGCACAAGTTAAGCACTGCTTACACAAGTAATGATTACAGAGATTCAGTCGTCTTCTTGTTTTGTTTGACGAACTTCCTGATGAATTCTCTTTTGATCTAAGCATAAACAAACAACAACTGAATTGGAGGTTTAGGATCATGAACTTCAATTTATAATTCATATATTGAATACTGAGTGATAAGAAACTTATGTTTATTCCTACGTAAAATCCTGCTGTTACTGTCTAGCAAAATCTTAACTGCAGCCTCGTTTTCCTCCAAACATTTCTCCACCTCCTATAGTATTGTGGACCCTTCACCTGTTCTACAGACATGTCCTGAATACGGGTTTAAGGTTTCTTATATGACAGGGATTATCATGAATTTCACCAGTGCAGTATGTTACTGTCTATTTCTATAGTGTAGCCAATGATTTTAGTTTATTATCCATTTATTGTGTGATGTTATGATTAATCAATATGTTATATTACATATATTCATTGTATGTTAATTAGAGTTAATCTGTAGGATTATAAAAGTATAAAATTGATCAGTATTTAGAGGAACCAAGTATTAGGCATGAGTAAGAGAAGCTGAAACACAAGAACCCGTAGGTTGAGGCCCGTAAGACTTTAGCTTAGTTATTGTAGGCATTGGAGACAAGAAATGATGACATAAGCCAATGCCTAAGAAATAACCCAATGCCCTAAGATTATGGGGAAAGATGTACCAAGTGGAAATATTGTGCAAAATTACCCAGAAGATTAATATTAGATCCTAAAAATACTGTAAAGGCACATCTGTCTTAGACGTGTGTCTTATTCCACGGGGTACAGGTTGTGCGTCAATGCTAATGAGAATAAAGGGAATTTATACAGCCTATACAAAAGTGGGGTCCCTTAGGTTTCCAGGGGACATAGACCAATAAGAGAAAAGAGGGTTGACACTTTTATGGTCATGCAGAATGTAGGTATAGACAGAATCACATTATAAAAAGGGGATGCCTAGAATGGGAAAATTGAGCTCCCTAGAGGAGACTCCAGCAGGAACCATTCCTCTATTGATGATCAAGCCATGAGAGACCCATCAGACCCTAACACTATTGTTAAGGATGTGAGTATAACTATATTTGTAACGTGTACATAGGTCTGTACAGAATTTCTATATGCTTGGGTAATCATAACTTTAATTGTAATAAACTTTAAGAAACCTTATAAAATAGACTAGACTTTGTACTGGTAAATGTCTGTGTGGTCACTACTCTTGGTCTTAGTGTTTTCCTAGAGACTCTAACTGTGAAGCAAGTAGCAGAGGCGACTTTCACTCTGTTAAGCTTGAAACTGTAGTCACCAGAGCCGAGCCCACGGTGGTGTAATAGCACACTACAAAAATTACTTTAAATAAAATAAAAAGCTACAATAGAAACACGTTCTTATGATGGTTCTCAGTTGACCACTGATTAGGACTAATATCAGGAGAGCGTTACAAGCTATGGTTTGGTCTTTCTCCTTATCTCTGAATTTCCTCTCTTTTTTGATGTTGGGTGAGTACTGGGGAGAGAATTGCAATTGTACACTACCCACGGAGAAGCTTAAAAATCGGACACAAGCTGTTCTCTCGGACAATTATTTTCTTCATGTACGAAGAAGGCAAAGTGGATCAGAACATTATCTAATAGGTCATTGTTTTTGGTTAAGTTGGAAGATGATTCCTCCAGACGCTCACCCAACAAAACACAACAAAATAATCATGATTGAGTCTCCCTATGAATTACTCTGTACTTAGACAAGGTGGGTGAAGTAATATCATTTATTGGATTACAGATTCTTGTAATACGCCATTAGGCCAATGAACTCACACAGAAAAATGATAAAAGACAAAAATATGATATCATTAGTGTGTGAACAGTTTTCACAAAGCGAAAACTCCGTATGTGACCTCTCAGTCATTGTCTTCAAAGGAAATCTGCACAACACCTTGAAAAGATGAGTCTCTGAGCCTAAAGTGATAACCATGCTGGATGCTCAGAATCATGGCCTGAATAGAGACATTGGATTTATGACTTATTAGGACAATGTATAACCCAGTAACGGCACCCCCTCCCAGGTTTTTCCCCGTCTCCTCTCCTCCCTATGAATGGAGACCTGTTATCTGGCCAGTTCACTTTGAAAGGTTCCTTGAAATAGATATTAACTATTTATTTTAAACAATCTGTTCCACCTTCCATTTAGCTGTGACACTCCGAGGACATTTCCCAGATTTGAAGAAGAGCTCTGTGTAGCTTGTCTCTCTCCCCAGCAAAAGCTGGTCCCATAAACGATATATTGCCTCACCCACCTTGTCTCTCTCATATGCTGGGACCAAAACAGCTACAATAACATCTCTTCTTAGTGACCTATTTGGAAGCCAAAAATGTGAAGGGTCCTGGAAGGTTCAGGATCAATGGTAAATATAGAGTATGTGTTGTCAAAGCAACTGGGTTTTATCTGGGACTCTGCAATTTGCCCCCAGTCTGACCTTCATGTTAATGTGCCCTCTGGTTCACTGCATAAAAAACAGGGGTCATAACACATGGAGAATGCTCTACTTCCTCAGGGCTCCAGGCATCAAAGCGCATCACAAACACTCATTAAGGTTTTTCATATCCAAAGCAGTGGATTGTTATGGTATTATGGTTTGATACTAGAAGACGCCCTTCTATTGAGTAAGAGACTCAAAAGAAAAAAAAAAGCATGTCAAGCTGACCGTGTAATTCCCTTAATCAGATCACGACTTGTAGCTCGGAATTTGGGACTATTTCCATTAAAAAGAAGCTTTGCATTTCTTTTTATTATACAAATTCCTTTTTCAGATTTAAGGACAGGTGATCAACCAGCATAAATCCGCACAGCTCCATAGAATTCAAAAGTGTTCAGTGCTTCTCAATCAACATCAGGTTCTTCCCCCTTGCCCGGTGAGGGGAAACATTCCATGAAGTGATGTTAAACTTCTAACATCTTTCTCATCATGGTAGACAAGATTCCTGCAAGCTAATGGTCTTGCGGCATGCTCTAAATCTGGTCAGATTATCAATTTATCTAAATTTATCCCATAGCATTGGCCAAGAAAGCCAGATCTCTCTATTTCCTGTATTTCATCGGGGGCTTTATCAGTTCTATTTTCTTGTAAAACCACAATAGTCTTGGTTGGTTTTGGATGGAGACACGTTTGTGATGCCATAAATGTTCCAGAGTTTATCTCAAAGCCTTTGTATATGTCGGTCCAGCTTGTTTTCACCCACCACCATCCCTCCCCTCAACGAAAGAGAAACCCCATTGGAGGCAGCACAGTGAACTTCTGCCACGATGATCACCCCGATCTCACAGTGTTGGTGACATAAAGGAGGTGGATTAGGAACTGAATTCTAATCACCATAGGGGGAAATTCACCCCAGAGCAGAGTGCCAGCACAAAGGCCTATTCATTTCTTAGGTCCCTGTTAACACTTCTTTTGAAAGCTTAAGTGGCACTTAAATGGCTCAGAGGCCTTATACGTCCTTCTCTCAGGGTCAAATTTCAAGTCATAGGGCCTGAGAAAAAACCCACCCAGAGTAATGACTCCCATTAACTTCACTGGGCATTAGATCAAAAACTTAGGTGATCAGCCTCTGCAAAATGCTCCCTCCCTCCTACGAATTTCAGGAAGAATTTTGCAATGCCACCAACATCTGCCAACAAGCCTTACCAGGACCAAAGTGGAGTCCTCTAGATAATGGCAGACTTTGCAACTGTTACAGCTCTGACAATTTTTTCCGACAATCTGAGTCACTGGAATTATGCCAGGAATGAATGTGTTCCATAAAGATGAAGGAAACCTATAGGCTGTCTTGTGCACGTCAGACCATGTGAGGGTGAAAACACATGGTAATAATCCTGAAAACAAATTATATCAATTGAAGGAGTGACTTGCATAGCATAATACGTTTTCTAACTAATTAAGACCTTCAGCAAAAGGGTGTCTCGTATTCCCCAGGCAGTCTAAGCAATTGTATAAAAGCGCTCGCAACTCCAGGTTCCTTAACAACTTCTCTTGACTTATCCTCTTCAGCGACCGGGGTAAGTCCCATTTATCTCATTCTCTCTAGAGGTATTGCAATGTCACGTTAGTGATGGTTTAATTTAGCACTGAATCTTGTGCATGACTTTGTGATTATTGGCACGGTCAAGCGGTTTTGCCAATAACACAGTAGTTGTTAAGTTGCGGGCACTGATGCATTCATGGTTTAGAAGTAAAGGCTTCAGTTTTCAGAGGTGCCTAGGGATTTGGAACAGGAGTTCATGTTTACTTTCATTAGGAATTAGGTGTTCGAATCCCATCAGTAGCTTTCAATAATTTAATATACAACTTTTAAGTTAGAAGAGTTATGATGAAAGTTCCCCAGTTTTTTCATAATACGTCACTTCTGTGTTATTCTTTATTCTGTGGAAGCAAGTAGTCAGCAAGATTTCAGACAGAATAATGAATTAGAAGGAGCTCTGGTCTGATCCAGTATGGAAATTGCTATTTTCCTACCTGCTCTAGTAGAAATGTTAGATTCAATCCACAGCTAGGTAAGTTAGCCTAGACCCTTGAACTCAGTTGAACAGTGCCCTTATCTACCCACTCAGGATCTGGCTCTTAATGTTTTGGTTTGAAAAAGGTATTTTAGAACATAAGAACGGCCACACTGGGTCAGATCAATGGTCCACCTAGCCCAGTGTCCTGTCTTCCAACAGTATCCAATGCCAGGTGCTTGAGAGGGAATGATTAGAACATGTAATCATGAAGTGATCCATCCCGTCACCCGTTTCCAGCAGGTGGCAAACAGAGACTAGGGACATTTACGAGCATGGTTTTCCATTCATTTATTAGCAAGCATTGCTGGCTCAGAAGCATTAGAAGCCACACTGCCAGTCTGTTATTCAGAAGACAAGGGGGTTTTCATGCTGAGGTTAAATCCTCTCAAGGAAATTAACATTAGCAAACTGGTCCCGTTTGTGCAAGGGAGTAAAAATCCCATGTGTGTGTGATAGAAATAGTCTATAGCAGATATTTATTTTGCTGTTAGTATTTTTCAGAGGAAGGATTGAGAGGGAATCAAAGGGGCTGGTTAAGAGGGAGGTTAAGAGCGAGTGGAAGAAGGAGGCTAGGAGGACGAAATAAGAGGCAACATGTATCCAGGAACTGAGGGTCTGGGTCATCATTTCCCTGAGCATTGAACCTTTTACTCTACTACCCTAGTGCATTATGTTGACTCTTTTCCCTTCTGTGTGTTTCAGGTTTACCTCCAACACAGAAAAATGACTTTCGACGAAAACTTTAGTGATGAATTGTATTATAAGCCCTGCCATTACGGGGGCTGGGGTGGTAGAGGTTACGGCTGGTGTAGGCCATGGTGCTACCAAAGGCCATACAAGTGTTGTTGGGGCTATCCCAAAGGTTGTTGGTACCCTTATCCTTGCCATTGGGGCTGGGGTTACGGCTATGGAAAGGGTTGGCCATGTTTCGCCCAGGAGGAATAGATCGGGAACATGGAAAGACCAGGAACCGTTAAGCAAGATTCACAAATGGGTTTATGGGTAATAGGTTTGAGAAATGCAGAGTGCCCTCAACTCGCATGGGAGCTGTGAGTGCTCAGCATCTCAGTAAATCTGCCCCATATCTATATTTCCTAGGTTACATTCGATGACTCTTTCCTCTTCTGCTTTCCATACACTCTGCTTCTTCTAGAATAATCTGTTTGGGCGTGAATTTCAATTCCATGAAGGCCCCTTTAGGTCACGCTGACACAGTAAATGAAGCAGGCACCTTATAATGATGTGCAAAGGGGTCTTAGTGTCGATGAGAATCAAGCCCTATGTGTTCTAGTCCTTTCATGCATATGTGCCATTTGTTTCTGCTTTCAACTTTGCTTTATATGTTGTTTACTGGAGAAGTAGTGTCATCCTTGGCTTTAGTTGTGCTTTCTCTCATCTGATTCTGACTGTAATGAAAGTAATACCTTAAAATGGTTGCAAAGAGAACTTTATTGTGAAAATCTACAGCTCTGATGAAGAACGAAGAACATCTGGTGTGAAATGCATCACCTTGGAGCCAGTGATTCATTGTAGACCTTCTTGATACCTTGGAGATATTAGTTTAATTCTGAATTCTTTCCGTCACTTTCTGTGTACTTCTCTTCCTATACACATTAAAATGTTTCTGAATCGTAATATCATCCTTCTGGGTTTCCTTTCTGCTCCATTCCTTATTGACCAGGCACTGTGGCCCAGATTCACACAGCTAATTTGGTGCCTAGTGTTACTCCGGAATTGAGGGGTGTGTTACCCCAAAATTTCATCAAGCTAATTGCAGTCATATTGTATGCATTCAGCCACCATGAATTATTCAAAAAGAACATCATGTAGTTAAGGGTTAGTTTGGAGAAGGGCTTTTGGCGGCGAGGTTGAATACTGGCTGCGTGTTTGTAGTTTCTGCTAACCAGAATGGGAGGAGGGGAGAAAAGAAACAACAAATTGAGACGGAAAGAAAATAAGTGGATGGAGACCTTCAGTTTGGGTGACTGAAAGAGAAGCTTATTATGGCTAAGGTTGTTAGGAAAGTTTTGTTGATCGGCAATTGATTGAAGTTAGGAGAGGTGATGACTCAGTCGGGGTCACTATGAACTATAGGTTTTATAAAAATTAGTTATAAAAAGACTAGATAATAGAGTGTGCTTTGGAGCAGTTCTCTGAAGTTATCCTGAGAGACTTTTTCCTGAGAGTATACTCAGAAGTGTCCAGCCATTGCTGACCTGCTGCTAATTACTACTAGATACCATCTCAGATTTTAGGTAATTATTTGGGATGTTCCAAAGCTATTGCTTACCTGTGTGTGTGTGTGTTTACATCTAATAAAGATTAGTTTAATGTAACCCTTCTGCCAGTCTGAGTTGGCAGCAACAAGGGCCGGGTTCAATATCTAGAGGTTCCGTTTCAATAACACAAGGCAAAACTGGCTCGAGCCCCCACTCAGTGACCTGGGACAATTACATACCACCCCCTGGGTGCCTCTAAGAGGCAATACTTCCCCTCTTGCAAGCACAGAGTCTGAGTGTTGCAAAAGCCTTTTAATAAAAGAAGGAAACAATGTGGCATTATGTTGTGGAAACACCACAAACAGGATTCATAACACAAACCATGAGCAAAAGATCCACCCCAAGTAAGTCTGACAGTGTCCTTTTCCCCTCAGGGTCTTAAGTCCAGCAACCCAAAAATCCCCCAAAGTCCCAAGAGTCTAACAACCCAAAAGTCTCTGTCCCTGGTCAGTGCAGCTCCAGAGTTCAAAAGTTTATCTGCAGAGTTTTACCTCCCAGCCTGGATGGAAATGGGGGTATTAAGGGTCACCTTATGTGGTCCAAGGCCGACTGCCCCACCTCTCCGTGGGGTTCTGCTGCAGCCTTCACCGCAAGCCACTCCACCAGCCACTCCACTCCACCAACCGTCCCGCAAACTGCTCTGCTATACCTGCCACTCAGCAATATATCTTCAGGCTACTTAACACAGATTTTAGCTCTTTAGTGATTTCAGCTTGGACTAGGGGAGCCTCAGCAGGACCACCCAGAGGATTCAGGGGGCCTGGGGCAAACCAATTTTGGGGGCCCCTTCCATAAAAAAAAGTTGCAATACTATAGAATGCAATATTCTTGTGGGGGTTCCTGTGGGGCCTGTGGCAAATTGCCACACTTGCTCCCCACCTCTGGGGAGCCCTGAGACTCAGTGCTGGTGCACCATTGGCCCAAAGTAAATTCAGTTCAGCAGTCTGTAACTAGACTCCTAACAGAATCAAAATTAGCTCTGATACTCCACAGTGGAGACAGAGGTTGGTGTTTCAGGCCCTCAAAGGGGGCCCACACCACCAGGCACAACTGCCTATCCCCAGCCTCTCTCAATTCACTATGTTTTGAAACCCATGTCCCTTGTTTAGCAAGTGCTACTTAGTTGATAGCGAGTCCCTCTGCCATAAAACAGTTCCACTGCCCTTGATTCACATAATCAGGATAACAACACTTTATCCTTTCTGCCCCAATAACAGACAAACTGGGGGTCCCACAGCAGCCAAAGTGACCATTTGGGTAGCAGTCCCTGATGTTAGGCAGGGTGGGTGTGTCTATGCAACCGAGATCAGCCCCTGAAGTCCTTTTCCATGGCTCACCACCAGATGTCAGGGTAGAGCTCATCTTGACTCTGCTTACATTTAGGCCTTGGCTACACTTGCAGCTGTACAGCACTGTGAGTTAAACCTGTCTTTGTACAGCTGAGTAGGGAAAGCGCTGCAGTCCGTCCACATTGACAGCTGCCAGCGCACTGTCGTGGCCACATTTGCGGCAATTGCAGTGCTATTGGGAGCAGTGCATTATGGGCAGCTATTACACAGAGCACCTCTTCCCATTCTGGCACCATGGGTTGTGGGAAGGGGGCGTGGGTACGGGGGATTCTGGGTCCTGTCCCAACGCCCCGTGATTCATCGCTTCGCATCCCAGGAATCCCTTTGTTTCCGTCCACCTTTGGCGCCATCTTTCAACGGTTTCTGTGCAGCGCGATCTGTCTGCGGGAAATGGAGTCCGAACTGCTGAGGCGTATGCTGACGAGTCTCCCCAGCACGTCACATTTGGCTGTTGAACTATTCCTTAAGATCCAAAGTGACAGTGAGAGTGAGGAGTCCGACGATGGTATCGAGCCACGTAACGCGTACGACACGAAATTGCTTGTGGCATTCACAGACATGCTCAGCACCGTGGAACGCCGCTTTTGGGCTCGGGAAACAAGCACTGAGTGGTGGAATCACATCGTCATGGAAATCTGGGATGACGAGCAGTGGCTGCAGAACTTTCGGATGAGTAAAGTCACTTTCATGGGACTGTGTGAGGAGCTCGCCCCCACCCTGCGGCGCAAGCACACGAGATTGAGAGCTGCCCTGCCAGTGGAGAAGCAGGTGGCTATTGCAATCTGGAAGCTGGCAACTCCAGACAGCTATTGGTTGGTCGCAAACCAGTTTGGAGTGGGAAAGTCGACCGTTGGAATCGTGTTGATGCAAGTTTGCAAGGCCATTAATCGCATCCTACTCAGAAGAACCGTGACTCTGAGTAACGTGCAGGAAATAGTGGATGGCTTTGCACAAATGTGTTTCCCTAACTGTGGAGGGGCGATAGATGGGACGCACATTCCTATTCTAGCACCACCTCACCTACCATCCGAGTACGTTAATCGGAAGGGGTATTTCTCTATGGTTCTCCAGGCGCTGGTGGATCAACGTGCGCGTTTCATTGATATTAACACAGGCTGGCCAGGAAAGGTGCAATAGGGGAAGTTGAAATGCCCATTGTGATCCTTGGAGATCCCGCTTACCCGTTAATGCCGTGGCTCATGAAACTCTATACAGGGAGCCTTGACAGCAGCAAGGAATGGTTCAACTATAGGCTGAGCCGGTGCCGAATGACTGTGGAGTGTGCCTTTGGCCGTTTTAAGGGCCGCTGGCGATCTCTGTATGGGAAGCTGGACTTGGCCGAACACAGCATCCCCGCGGTTATATCCGCGTGCTGTACTCTCCATAATATTTGTGAAGGGAAAGGTAAAAGCTTCACTCAGGCATGGACCTCCGAGGTTGAACACCTGGAGGCTGAATTTGCACAGCCAGAGAGCAGGGCTATTACAGGGGCCCAGCATGGGGCTGCAAGGATTAGGGATGCCTTGAGGGAGCACTTTGAGGCTGAAAACCAGCAGTGATATCTGGTGTCCTGCACGGGAGTGAAGTGCAGTAGTTCCAATCTTTAGGAATCAGTGTTTGCTAAGCAGACTTGCAGTGCCTGTTTATTTCCTGGGCTTAAGGAATCTTTTACTTTATGCAAAAATAAAGACTGTTTTCAAAGCCAAAAAATCCATTTATTGAAAAGAAAATCCATTTATTGAAAAGAAAATGTATTTAATGAAAAGAAACACAACTGTTTGGGAATCAGAAAGGGCAAGGGGGTGGAGTGGGGAACGGTACAATCACAGATTCGCGTATGTCCTGTCTGGTGTGCTGTGCAGTGAGTGCTGCACTTCAGGATAGCTATACTGCATGGTGATGGGGGTTGAGTGGAGAAGGTAAGGGTCGTGGTTTTCAGGGCTGGGTGATGAAGATATTGGTGGAGGCAGCGAGTGGCGTGAAGAACACGGAAGTTGGGGAAAGTGGGTTGGAGGTGACAGTGGGGCACAACGGAAAGAGTTTTGGGATAAGGGTTGTAGGGGCGGGTGTTTGCGGTACTGCTCCTTCTGCATGGCTACGAGCTTCTGGATAGCGTCTCCTTGGTGCTCCAGGATGTTTATGAGCCGATCCGTGCTTTACTGCTGGTGCTCCGTGCTTTGCCACCGGTGTGCTGCGTTTTCCTGGCGGATCCTGCTTTCTCTCTCCCTCCAGTTCTGTGCTTTTTCATTCTCCTTAATAGATTGCCGCATCACTTCTTGCAGCATGTCTTCTTTGGTTTTTCACAGTCTCTTCCTGAGTCTTTGCAGTCTCTGAGCAGGCGATAAGAGGGACGGCTGAGGTCTCAAGGTTGTTGCAGCTGTATAGGCAAAATGCAACATTTAACAGAGGCAGCATTGTTTATAGCAGACAGAGTAATGATTTCCCCCTCACTTAAGGAGGGCACACACAGGGTCTACACAATAGCATAATTTTCCTGTCCCAAACAGACAACACATAACCCACGGGAGCCTCAAAATGGTGAGTAAGGGGGACTGACTGTTTCAGGGCTGTACTGTCCTGTGGGTTTCTGTGCCTTGGGGAGAGTCAACAGCTGCAGGGGGCACCTACACTGAACACTGTCCCAACACTTTCCACAGGAGTTCGTCCTGGACGATATCTCGCTGCTGAGGGTGACCTGGGAAGCAAGGGAGGGTCTTCTAATGCAATGCGGCTTCCGCTCTGGCCCATATGCAGCTTGCCTGTGTGCAGCAATGGTTCCCCCGCCTCTCGCGGCACAGTGGCGCGGACACATTAGCCTGGCTGGGACAAGGACCACGGTGGCTCTCCCGATAAACCTGCGCAAGTGCATTGCACACATTCTGGATGAGACATTCGAAGAGATTACCAAGGCCGATTACCGCGATGTGATAAACCACATCAATGCACTATTCCGCATCTAGGCATGCATGCCTAACCCTCCTCTCCCAAAGAGTCCGCACCGAAAAAATTCCTTCCCAAAAAAAAAAACGCTTACCGGAAACCTGCTCTTCTGTGTGTCCTCCACCAAGTACGGCCAATGTGACTGGCTACCTTCCTCCTGACTCGAGAAGAGCTCCTGGCTGCATGGCTCCAGGGATTTCAAGTGTCTCCATCAGGCCCACCACCCTCACTCCCGTTTTCCTCCTACTCCTCCTCCTCCTCCCACCCCGGCTCTGAAGTGTCTATGGTGGTGCTCGGAGTGGAGGTGGGGTTAACCCCAAGTATCGCATCCAGCTCTTTGTAGAATCGGCAGGTCGCAGGGGGAGCACCCGAGCAGCTATTTGCGTCACGGGCTTTCCAGTAGGCACTCCGCAGCTCCTTCACTTTAATCCTACACTGTAGGGCATCCCGGTCATGGCCCCTTTCCATCATGTCTTTTGATACCTTACCGAAGGTATCGTAATTCCTACGGATGGAGCACAGCTGGGACTAGACAGCTTCCTCCCCCCAAACACTGATGAGATCCAGCAACTCGCCATTGCTCCATGCTGGGGCTCTCTTGGTGTGTGGAGGCATGGTCACCTGGAAAGATTCGCTGATAGCACTCCACGCCACACCTGGCTGAGCAAACAGGAAGGGGATTTTTAAAATTCCCGGGGAATTTTAAGGGAGGGTCACATGGTTGGTTACCTGAGGCCAGGGCAGTAGAGTTTGAACTGATGACCAGAGTGGCTAGAACAGGCATTGTGGGATACTGCCGAATACTTCTGGAGGCCAGTCACAGCGCATTGGGCGGCCACACTGGCGCCGCAGCGGTGGCGCAATACTCGCTATTCCTCTCGGGGAGGCGGAGTACATGCAGCGCTGCAGCCATGGAGATACAGCACTGTAAGTGCCTTGCCAGTGTAGACGGGGAGTGAGTTGCAGCACTGGGGGAGGCTTTACAGTGCTGTAACTCGCAAGTGTAGCCAAGGCCTTAGATAAGAGCATGCTTGCTGTATCATCCGGAAACTAATTAGTCTAAAGAAAAGTGTTTCCCTGAATGAAGCCCCAGGGCATGAGCACGTGTAACAAACCTAAGGCCATTGCCTCCAGATCCAGGTTTGGATCCTGCAAAATAAAGAGGACAAAAATTTCCTGTGCCTGCTCAAGTTAACCTTCCAGATCACCCCCTTCTACAGGCTGTTCTGCTTCTAGTCTTCTCCTCCTTGCTCAGTTTCCACTCCTTCTCATACCTCCCTCTTTGAGTGAACCTATCGTTGCGCTCATTGAATGTTCACGTCTTCATCTGTTCTACTGGGAACCGGACCGGCTGTAATGACAAGTACCAGTGGGTGAGGCCGGCATTTCAATCCTACATTGTCTGCAGCCATCTCAGAGCTGCATTATCGTTGAGCAGGACAAATGGTGTCCCAAACAGGGAGTACATCATGGCCCAGTGTCTGAGCAAAAATTCTTTTTTGAGAGCTGTCAGGGTTCCCCCCCGCACTCTGAACTTGGGGGTACAGAGGTGGGGACCCTCATGAAAGACCCCCATAGCTTATATTTTACCAGCTTAGGTTAAAACTTCCCCAAGGCACTAATTGCTTAGACTGATATTGCTGCCCCCACCAAGTGATTTACACAAAATATTCAGGGAAGGGTCACTTGGAATCCCGATCCCCCCAAAATATCCCCCAAGCCCCTTCACCCCCTTTCCTGGGGAGGCTTGAGAATAAACTACCAACCAGTTGCCTTAGCAATCTGAGCACAGACCAGACCCTTTGTCTTCAGGATATTGAAATCAATCAGGTTCTTTAAAGAAGAACTTTATTTAAAAAGAAAAAAATTAAAAAAATCAGACCTGCAAAATCAGGATGGAAGGTCACTTTACAGGGTAATAAAAAGATTTAAAACACAGAGGATTCCCCTCTGGGCTCAGCTTCACAGTTACAAAAACAGAAATAAAACTATCTCTGTAGCATAGGAAAATTGAAAAGACAAAACAAAAGATAACCTAACACATTTCCTTGCCCTACTCACCTTTTCTGTGGTTTTAGATGGATTATTCCAGGTATATTTTCAGGAGATGTTGTAGCTGCTTGGCTTCTCCCTCCCTCCGGAGAGGGAACAACAAAAGAGAACAACAAACAAATCCTTCCCCCCGAGATTTGAAAGTATCTTCTTTTCTTATTGGTCCTTCTGGTCAGATGCCAACTAGGTTATTTGAACTGCTTAACCCTTTACAGGTAAGGCAATCCAGTACAGCTGCCAAGCATATATAAAGGTTGCTACCCTTCCCCCTATATTCATGACAAGGGCCATGGACAATGTCACCTTCTCCAGGAACTGTTTATTGGTAGACAAGGTGGAATCAGTGGGGCAGAAATATGACCAGAGACAACATGTAGGGGGAGAATGAGGGGGTCACGTGTCCCCCCAGATTGGCCTGGTGGGGTCTGGGAGGGAGAGGGGCTCTGTCCTTCTCTCCCTGTTCCTCCCCCCCTCAGCACGTTCAGCCGCCCTCCCTGGCAGCCAGGCGGGAAGGGCGACGAATCCACTTCTGCCTGTGAGAGTCTGTCTGTGAGGCCGCGGTGGCTCCCTGGGCTCAGCTGTTGTGGTACGAGAAGGGGAGGCTTTGGATCACTTGGCCCCTACCCCGCAGCAGGGTTTGGGCAGGAGCTTCCCGCTGTCACAAAGATATTTAGGTCATGTCTACACTACTTCGACCTAAGAATAGAGGTGTACACATTGCAATGCTCCTACCGCTGCTTCAGCTTGCCTGCTACACAATAGGTGTAGGTCTAAGGATGATGTCGTTAGATTGAAGTAGTGTCAGTGTAGACACTGTGTTGCTTACATCACCCAAGTGGCCTCCAGGAGGTATTCCACAATGCCCACCATGACCACTCTGGTCACCATTTTGAACTCTCTTGTGCCCCTCACCTGTTAAAGTTGCGGGAAGTTTTGAACTTGTTCTTCCCGTTTGCTTGGTGTGGAGAGCTCACATAGCTACTGCCCAGCTGAGCATGCTGGCTCCACGTAGCAAACACGTTCCCGCCTGGAGTACACGGGAGGTGGTGGATCTGCTGGGTCTGTAGGGAGAGGTGGTTGTGCAGGCACATCTCCGCTCCAGCTGCAGAAAGTTACTCAGGGGATGGAGGAGAAGGGCTATGACAATGAAACACAGCAATGCAGATTAAAACGTGTTGCCTCCCATTTCCTCCTCCTAATCCTCTTCTTCCACTTACTCTTAACTTCCCTCTCAATCAACCCCTTTGATTCCCTCTCTATCCCTTTCTCTAAAAAATACTGAGGGTAGATTAAATATATGGTATAGACACTTTCTACCTTGCCTGAATGAGATATTTATTCTGTTTTACAAAAGATTTATACAAAATATGGAAGGGACAAAGTTCATAATGTTAGTTTCCTTGTGTGGATTTTGCCTCAGCAGTCTGACCACATCTCTCGTTAAGCAGACAATGGCGTTTTCTGTTTGTCTAACTTGTGAGACAGCAACACTTGCAAATGAATGAATGATAAATGAATATTCTTTTTTCTGTACAAAATACTAAGGACCAGATTGTGAGCTGGGTGAAATTGGGTCAGTTACACTGACATCAGTGGAGCTATGATCATTTACCCCAGTTTAAGATCTGTATCTAAAATTGCTATTTCCACAATAAGAATATAGGAACTGTCAGACTAAATGAGACCGGTGATCCATTGAATCCATTATTGTGTCTCACACAGTAAGAATTACCAGCCACTTCCCAATGAAGTACAGCACTGAAATGACCCTTTATTGAAGAAAGTGGAGGAGTTTCTTCCCAAAACGCCTCAATGAAAGCTGTGCTATGAGATTATTCACATCTACCAAAGGATTAAATTTCCTATCTTCAGTTAGGAATCATAGGATCTTGGTGTCAGAAACACATATATGGTTCTGTAAATCCCACCCTTAATTAAGTGTTCAAGCTACAATACTAAAATTGTTGCATCTGTGACGTTGCACCCCAAAAGACTTTATGGAAATATGCTTATGAATGTATATATGACATAACTGGAATATGTTTTATGCTACATATGCCATGTAACATATCTATGTAAAGGTTATGATCTACTGAATATATTCATCCTATTTGTATGCATGTATCATTGTTGTATTCGAAGTTATGAATATTGGCTGTATAATTGTTTGATTTTAAATAGCCTTAGTCAGGCTTCTTTAGAAAGGAATTTGCAAGTTAAGTGCCCAATCAAGAAGCCACAGGACTCTCTGTTGCTTTTTAATGGACAATGGATCTTGGAAGCTCCAATCCACATAAGAAGTCTACATGAGGACATTCAAGGTAGCATGGAAACCATGGCTGCTACCTGTAAGTTCTGAGTCATGCATGGACATGTGATTTGCCCATGTGACTCCAAAACTCCACCCTGTAGCTGGAATTCTACACAGGGGGAGGGAGGGGTGTCCACCCACAAGAGAAAGTCTATTTAAACCCCTGGGAGACCCCTCCATTTTGTCTTCAGCTGGCTCAAGGAAAGCAGGGGCAGAAGTAGTCTTGGCACATCAGTTGGCAGTTCCCAAGGAGTTTTCTATGATCCAACCCATCCCACACTCCAAACAGAGCTTCCTCTAACCATGGAAAGGGAAGAGCATTTCTTTGATTTTCAGATGTCCTTGTAGTCAACAGAGCAATGACAATTTACAGCAGCTCAGGATCTGGCCCATAATCGATAAAATGGAATTTTATACACAAGCGAACCACGTACCAGCTACTTAATAAAAATCAAAAAGCAACAAATTCTGAGGCTAGATATCAGATATCAGGCCTAGAAATGAGAGAAATTGAAATACATGTTTCAAGTGACCTTATTACTCAAAACATAGACATCTTCTATGAACAAGCTATTACTATTGTAATCATATGATATTTGCATATGTAGAACTTTAATGGCTGTTTGTGAAGTGCTTTGGTATCCTGAGTTCTAAGGATAGCACTTAACACCCAACAAGAGTGTTATTATCCTTATTTTCTATGCAAATAAACAGAGGTCCATTGTGCTGAAGGTCACACAAGGAGTCAAGTGCAGAGCTAGAGCTAAAACCACATAGTCCAATTTCTCACGCCACATGCTGCACTCTGAGTTGAACATTGTTAGACTGAATTACAAGACAACATTAGTCAAGAGTTTTGTTAATGTCATGTAGTGCAGGGGTTCTCAAACTGGGGGTTGGGACCCCTCAGGGGGTCGTGACGTCATTACAAGGGGGGTTGCGAGCTGTCAACTTCCACCCCAAACCCCGCTTGCCTCCAGCATTTATATTGGAGTTAAATATATTTAAAAGGGTGTTTAATTTATTAGGGGGGGGTCGCACTCAGAGGCTTGCAATGTGAAAGGAGTCACCAGTAAAAAAGTTTGAGACCCACTGATGTAGTGTTTTTGGCTTCCTAATCTACAACTTACATGAAGTGCTTGATCAATTGGATGCCATGTCTCAAGCAATTTTTTTTTACTTTTGTGCTTGATTCAGCAAGCCTAGAAGCTGCAATTTTCAGAGATGCCTAGGCATTTGGGACAGAAGTTCCTGTTTGCTTTCATTAAGAATTAGGTGTTCAAATCCCATAGGTAGCTTTGAACAATTTCATATTCAGCTTTCAAGATAGGGAAGTTAGGATGAAACTTCTCCAGTTTTTTTCATAATAGGTCACTTCTGTGTTCTTCTTTATTCTGTAGCAGAAGGTACTTGGCAAGATTTCAGACAGAATAATCAATTATAAGGAGCTCTGGTCTGATCCAGTATGGAAATTCTTATGTTCCTACCTGCACTAGTAGCAATGTTAGATGCAGATCGACAGCTAGGATAAGTTAGCCTAAACCCTTGAACTCAGTTGAACTTTGCCCATATCTACCTCCTCAGGATCTGGCTCTTAGTATTAGAACGGCCATACTGGGTCAAACCAATGGTCCATCTATCCTCCAACAGTGACCAATGCAGATGCTTCAGAGGGAGTGACTAGAACAGGCAATCATGAAGTGATCCATCCCCTCATCCATTCTTAGCATCTGGCAAAGAGGACACTTAAGAGCATGGTTTTCCATTCCTTTATGAGCAAGTATTGCTTGCTCAGAAGCTTTAGAAGGCAAACTGCCAGTCTGTCATTCAGAAGTAAAGTGTTTTTTATGCAGAGATTACATCCTCTCAAGGAAATTAACATTAGGTAACTTGCCCCTGCCATCCATTGTACCAACCATTTGTAAAAGGGAATAAAAATCCCATGTGTGCATGATTGAAATAGTCTAGAGCAGATATTTACTTTGCTGTCAGTATTTTTCAGAGAAAGGGATTGAGAGGGAATCAAAGGGGCTGGTTAGGAGGGCGGTTAAGGGTGAGTGGGAAAAGGAGACCAGGATGAGGAAATAAGAGGCAACATGTATCCAGGAAATGAGGGTCTGGATAATCATTTCCCTGTTCCATCTCTCTCTCTCTCTCTCTCTCTCCATGGCCTTCAAAACAGTAGTAACTGAGCATTGAAGATTTTACTCCACTAGTGAATTATGTTGACTCTTTTCCCTGCTGTGTGTTTCAGGTTTACCTCCAACACAGAAAGATGACTTTCGACAAAAACTTTATTGATGAATTGTATTATAACCCCTACTATTATGGTTCCAGAGATTATGGCTCTTGTAGGCCATGGTGTTACCAAAGGCCATATAAGTTTTGGTGGGGCTATCCCAAAGTTTGTTGCTACCCTTCCCCTTGCCATGGGGGCTGGGGATACGACTATGGAAAGGGCCATGTTTCGCCATGTTTGGCCATGTTTCGCCCACGAGGAATAGACCCGGAATGTGGAAGGACCAGGAAATGGAAAACAAGATACAGTAAATCTGCTCCATATCTCTATTTCGCAGATTACATTAGCTGACTATTTCCTCTACTGCATTCCATACTCTCTGCTTCTTCTAGAATAATTTGCTTACGCGTGAATCTAAATTCCATGAAGGCCCCTTTAGGTCACTCTGACACAATAAATTAAACAGAGGCCTTAAGTTTGGGTGAAAAAACATGAACACTCACTTGAAGGCTCCTTACAAAGCAGAGCAAAGGTGTCTTAGCGTCAATGACAATCAAGCGCTACGTCTTCTAGTCCTTTCTTGAATATATGCCATTTGTTTTTGTTTTCAATTTTGCTATATAAATTGTTTACTGCAGAAGTAGTTTCATCCATGGCATAAATTGTGCTTTGCCTCATTTGATTCTGACTGGGATCAACCCAATACCTTAAAATGGTTGCAAACAGGACTTGTTTGTCAAACTTTACAGCTATAATGAAGAACAAAGAACATCTGGTGTGAAATGCATCACCTTGGAGCCAGTGATTCATTGTAGACCTTCTTGAAACCTTGGAGATATTATTTTAATTCTGAATTCTTTCTGTCACTTTCTGTGTACTTGGCTTCTTATATGCATTGATATGATTCTGTATCATAATATCATCCTTGGTTTTGCTTTCTGCTCCATTCCTCATTGACCAGCCAATTGAGACTAAAAGAAAATAAGTGGATGGAGACCTTGAGTTTGGATGACATTTAGATAGAAGCTTATTATGGCTAAGAATGTTAGGAAAGTTTTGTTGATAGGCAATTGATTGATGTTAGGAGAAGTCATGACCCAGTAGGGGTCACTATGAGCTATAGATTTTGTAAAATTGGTTATAAAAAGACTAGATAATAGAGTGTACTTTGGAACTGTCCTCTGAAGCTCTCCTGGGACCATATTCCCCAGTGGAGAAGTGTCCAGCCATTGCTGACTTGCCGCTAATTACTTAATACATCTCAGATTTTAGGGAATTATTTGGGATGTTCTAAAACTATTGCTTATGTCTGAGTGTGCTTAAATGTAATAAATATTAGTTTTAGATAAGTGCACGCTTATTTGTATCAAGCTTTCATCAGCTGGAAGTGCTGTGTTCCCATTGATTTATTCCTGTCACTGCCTGGAGTGAAACAGTTAAGTTACCACTGCTTTGGGTTCTGAAAACCCTGGCTAACATCTACCCACCATTGAAAGCAATGGGAGTCAGGTGCCTAAATAATTGTTTAAATCTGGGCCTGTTGGTAAAAGTCACTCCTGTGCAGGGAGCCAGTGCCTGTGCACTACTTTAGTCCCACTCGAGTCCTGTAGTGTGGACATAATTAGATCTGGGGGGAGTCTGTAAATCGTAAGAGAGGTATTACCCTGGTGGTTAAACCCAGATCGAGTGTTGGGTATTCTCTCTTAATCAGAACATCTTCACCTTTGCAGTCACTGTTCAGTGCCCAACAACAGGTGCTTGGTATTTTCCAGATGCACAATGAAGCACTCAAACCTTTCCTCCTTTTCCCTCCTATACTGCTGAGGTAAAAGAGCGGCCTGGTGTCTTCTCACATATTATTCCAACCACCCAATGTTCTTTAAGAGAAAGTATTTCAGATCTAAGTTTCAGACATCTTAACCATAACTGGGCTGGGGCCTGTGGAGAGGGGGTGGCCACCTGAAGAACCCTGTTTTGACTAGATGTGAGACTGTAGCTGAGCCCCACCTTATCGTCCCCCAGCTGGGTGTCAGCCAAGACACTTACAGAGGTCAGGGTAATGAAAAGGCAAAACAAACTAGTCTAAAGAAGTGTCAGTTTTCAGAGTGGTAGCTGTGTTAGTCTGTATCAGCAAAAACAACGAAGAGTCCTTGTGGCACCTTAGAGCCTAACACATTTATTTGGGCATAAGCTTTCGTGGGCTAAAACCCACTTCATCGGATGCATGGAGTGAAAAATACAGTAAGCAGTATATATATATGAAAAGATGGGAGTTGCCTTACCAAGTGGGGGATCAGTGCTAACGAGGTCAATTCATTTAAGGTGGAAGTGGCCTATTCCACTGTGAAATATATACCAATGTGATATATGCTATCATGTGCCAGCAATGCCCCTCTGCCATGTACATTGGCCAGTCTCTATGCAAAAGAATAAATGGACACAAATCAGACATTAAGAATTGTAACATTCAAAAACCAGTAGGAGAGCACTTTAATATCCCTGGACACTCAATAACAGACTTAAAAGTGGCAATTCTTCAACAAAAAAACTTCAGAAAGAGACTTCAACAAGAAACTGCAGACCTGGAATTAATTTGCAAACTGGACACCATCAAATTAGACCTGAATAAAGGCTGGGAGTGGATGGGTCACTACAAAAAGTAGTTTTCCCTCTGCTGATACTCATACCTTCTTGTCAACTGTTGGAAATGGGCGATGTCCATCTTGATTGCATTGGCCTCATTAGCACTACAAAAGTAATCAACTGTTGAGAATAGGCCACTTCCACTGCATTGCTTATATCACCCTAAGTGGCCTCCAGCAGGTATCCCACAAAGCCCACCAGGACCGCTCTGCTCACCATTTTGAACTCTGCTGTCCCGCAGCCAGGTACAGCATGTGCCCCTCCCCTGTTAAAGTCCCTGGAAATTTTGAACATGCTCTTCCTGTTTGCTTGGTGTGGAGAACTCACATAACTACCGCCCAGCTGAGCCTGCCGGCTCCACGCAGCAAAGAGATTCCAGCCTGGAGTACACGGGAGGTGGTGTATCCCCTGGGTGTGTGGAGAGAGGAGGCTGTGCAGGCACAGCTCTGCTCCAGCCATAGAAAGTTACTCAGGGCATTGAGCAGAAGGGCTGTGACAGTGAAATGCAGCAGTGCAGAGTAAAAATAAAACAGCTGTGGCAGGCACAGCAGGGGCAGCAGAAGGCATATGAGGCCAAGAGTTAGTTTTGGTGCGGCTCCACAGATATGCCACTTCTATAAGGAGGGGGTGAGGTCCTGGTGGTGGTGCATAGCCCCCCTCTTGAGCTCCTCTTATACCATTGTGTTCGTAACAGACAGCACAATACTGCAGAGGAGTGCAGGACCCATGCTTTCTGACACACATGGATGTTACCAGGTTACCAGGGCGGTTGAAAAATGGCTGGAAACCTAGTAGGATGCCCATGGAATGATGCGATGAGGAACCTGCATCATGTAACACCGAGGCTACCCACATGAGGCATTGAAATCTCCTCCCAAAACACCCTATGTCCAGTTGCACAGTGGGATAGTCACTGTGTGCTGTTCTCTGTGCCGAAGGAAGAGCTGCTCCTCTGGATGTGCTCTTCCGATACAAGGAACAGAGAGTGGAAATGCAACAGCAGTATATTTACAGCAGCAGTATGTGAATGTAACTTAAAACAACTTAACTTTGTAGTGCAGACATGGCCTTACATGCCAAGCACACAGTGATTTCAGTAAGAGTTAGGTGCCTAAGGAGCTCTGTGAACTTGGGCCACAGAGGTAGGTAAACAAGGGATGGAGCAGAAAGGAAAAGCAGGAGGCTGGTATTATGATCCAGAATGACTTTAATGTGAGTAAGAAGAGGAGTACACAGCAAGTGACAGAAAGAACACAAAGTAGAGAGGATATATTTCAAGGGTTTCAAGAAGGTCTACAATGAATCATTGGCTCCAAGGTGATGCATTTCAGAGGAGAAGTTTCTCGTTCTTCAATACAGCTGTAGAGTTTGAAAATCAAGTCCTGTTTGCAACTATTTTAAGGTACTTGTTTCATCCCAGACAGAATCAAACAAGACAAAGCACAACTTAAGCAAAGAAATAATCTGCTTATCCAGTATAGAACTTTTATAGCACTGTTGAAACCAGAAACAAAGGGCACATATGCATGAAAGGACTAGAACATGTAGGGCTTCATTCTCATTGACACAAAGACCTCTTTACATGGCTCTATGAGGAGTCTTCAAGTGAGTGTAAATGGCTTTTCACCCAAACGTAAGGCCTCTGCTTCATTTACTATGTCAGAGTGGCCTAAAGGGGCCTTCATGGAATTGAGATTCACGCCTAAACAGGTTATTCTAGAAGAAGCCAAGCATATGGAAGGCAGTAGAGGAAACAGTCAACAAGTGTAACCCAGGAAATATAGATATGGGGCAGATTTACTGAGATGCTGAGCACTCACAGCTCCCATGGGAGTTGAGGGATCTCTGCATTTTCTCAAACCTATTGCCCATAAACTCATCTGTGAATCTTGCTTAACGTTCCCTGGTCTTTCCACGTTCCGGGTCTATTCCTCCTGGGCGAAACATGGCCAACCCTTTCCATAGCCGTACCCCCAGCCCCAATGGCAAGGATAAGGGTACCAACAACCTTTGGGATAGCCCCAACAACACTTGTTTGGCCTTTGGTGGCACCATGGCTTACAGTAGCCGTATCCTCTACCACCCCAGCCTCCATAATGGTAGGGCTTATAATACAATTCATCACTAAAGTTTTCGTCGAAAGTCATCTTTCTGTGTCGGCGGTAAACCTGAAAAACACAGCAGGGAATAGAATCAATATAATGCATGGGGATCAGTGGAACAAATGGGTCAAAGCTCAGTTGCTATGGCATTGGAGGTCCTGGAGAAAGAGTGAGAGAGAGAGCAGGGAAATGATGACGTAGATCAGGGGTTGGCAACCTATGGCACGCGTGCAAAAGGCGGCATGCGAACTGATTTACTGTGGAGGCTGCTGCCAGCCTGGGGTCCCCGCCGCTGGCGGTGCTCACCCTGCTGCAGCCCGATGGATGGAACCCCTGGCCGGCAGCGGGCTGAGTGGGACTGGCGGCCGGGACCGCGGGCTGGCAGGGACCGGCAGACGGAACCCCAGACTGAGCTGCTCAGCCTGCTGCCAGCCTGGGGTCCAGCCACCGGTTCGCTCATCCCGCTGCCAGTCTGGGGTTCCATCCGCCGGCCCCTGTAAATGTAAAATGTATTACTGGCACACAAAACACCACTTCTGAAAGGTTGCCAACCCCTGACGTAGATCCTCAGTTCCTGGCTATGTGTTGCCTCCCAATTTCCTCCTCCTAATCCTCTTCTTCCACTTACTCTTAACCTCCCTCTCAATCAACCCCTTTGATTCCCTCTCAATCCCTTGCTCTGAAATATACTCCCTGTAGATTAAACATATGGTATAGACTATTTCTACCTTGCATGATGAGATATTCATTTCCTTTTACAAAATGTTTATACAAAGTATGGCAGGGACAACGTTCATAAGGTTAGTTTCCTTGTGTGGATTTTGCCTCAACAGTCTGACCACTTCCCTCCTTGAGCAGATTGTGGCATTTTCTGTTTGTCTAACTTGTGCGACAGCAACACTTGCGAATGAATGAAAGATACATAAATATTATTTTTTCTGTACAAAATACTAAGGACCAGATTATGAGCTGGGTGAAATTGGCTCAGTTATACTGACTTCAGTGGAGCTATGATAAATTACCCCAGATTAAGATCTGCATCTAAAACTGCTATGTGCACAATAAAAACTGTCCTACTTGATCAGACGGGCGATTCATTGAATCCATTATCGTGTTTCACACAGTAACAAGTACCAGCCACTTCCAAATGAAGTACAGCACTGAAATGGCCCTTTATAGAAGAAAGTAGAGGAGTTTCTTCCCAAAACGTCTCAATGAAAGCAGCGCTATGAGTTTATTCACATCTACCAAAGGATTAAATTTCCTATCTTCAGTTAGGAATCATAGGATCTTGGGTGTCAGAAACACAGATGTGGCTCTGCAAATCCCACCTATAACTTCTAAAACTTGAATCCACTAATGCCTGCAACTTAACAGCTACACAAATTATGGAAAAGCTCCTCATAATTGCTGAGAATCACAGAGTCAACATACAAGCTTCAGGCCTGAACTGGAAACATTACTAATGTGACACTTCAATAGTTATCAAGAGCTTGATTGAAATCAGACTTACCCAGGTCACCGAGGAGAGTAAGTGAAGAGAAGTGGTTAGACGAGCCCTGAGTGGCAGGAGCTTTTATACAGTTTCTGAAACTGCCTGGAGGATCGGAGACACCATTCGTCCATGAGGTCTTTATTAGTTACAAACCACATTTTGTTGGACTCTTTGTTGTGACTCTTTCAATTGATGTAATTGTTTCCACAATGTTTATGTTCATTAGTCCAATCTTAACCTCACATGCAAACTACACCCTGCAAGTTTCTTTCATATGAAAATTTTCATGGGCAGGCTACATTCCTGGTAACATTCTCCTGACTTCATTGGAGTTACAGTGGAAATAAATATGAAGGAAATTCTGAGCTGGATCTGAGCATCAGTAGCATGTACAAGAGTCCAGTCTGGTCCTTCACATCCATGCTGGTATTGGTTTGGGATATTCTGGCATTAACCACTGCAATTTCAGGGAGCCTGTATTCTGTATGCTTTGCACATTTTGCTATAATGAATCTAATCCAATGCACACTGATATAAATGATAGTTTCTCCTTTGACGTCAGTGAGTCCCGGCCAATGATTCCCGGCCAACGGGAGCTGTGAAGCCGTCGCTTGTGGCAGGAGCAGCGCGTGGAGCCCCCCCTGCCGCCCCTCCCCTTAGGAACTGTAGGCTCATGACAGTCGGAGATGGACAGGGAGCCTGCCAGCCCCACCAACCCTCCCCTCCCGCCCAGTACTAGCAGTGGTCCAAGGCTGTGCGCCACTGCCCAGTCCCTCCCAGCACCAGGGGGGTCCCAAGCCAATGGGGGAAGGAGGGGGCGGAGTCGGGGCGGGGGGGCGCAAGCGCTGGAGCGGAGGGCAAAATTGTTTCTTTGTCCAGTGTCCCGGCCGAACATCAGTCGGGACGCGGGACAAACAAGCAAATATCGGGACAGTCCCGATAAAATCGGGACGTCTGGTCACCGTACCTGGAGGCCACTTGGGTGATGTAAGCAACACAATGTCTACCCTGACACTACTTCAATCTAATGACATCATCTTTAGATCTACACCTATTGTGTAGCAGGCAAGCTGAAGCAGCGGTAGGAGCATTGCAATGTGTACACCTCTATTCTTAGGTCGAAGTAGTGTAGACATGACCTAAATATCTTTGTGACTCTGGGCCTGTGTGTAAACTTTCACTCTGGAGTGCCAGGGCCTGTGCACTTCTTAAGTCCCACTTGAGCCCTGTAGTGAGAAGTGATTCAGGTGCGACAAAATTCAGAAAATCGTAAGACAGGCATTACCCTGGTGCTTCCCCTCTTTGTACGACCTAAACCAAATAGGGTGTTGGCTCTTCTCCTTCGAGATATTTTCAGTCACTGCAATTTCAGGGAGCCTGTATTCTGTATGCTTTGCACATCTTGCTATAATGAATCTAATCCAAGGCACACTGATATAAATGATAGTTTCTCCTTTGACTTCTGTGAGTCCCGGCCAATGGGAGCTGTGAAGCTGTCACTTGTGGCAGGAGCAGCGCGTGTAGCCCCTCTGCCGCCCCTCCCCTTAGGAACTGCAGGGTCATGACAGTCGGAGCAAGATAGGGAGTCTGAGAGCCCCACCAACCCTCCCCTCCTGCCCAGTACTAGCAGCGGTCCAAGGCTGTGTGCCACTGCCCACCCCCTCCCAGCACCAGGGGGGTCTCGAGCCATGCACCACTCCCTTGGTGCCCCCAGCACCAGTCCTGGGCCACCCCTCCACAGCACCCCTGGTGCTCCCGGACCACCGGCCCAGAGCACCAGTGGCCCCCGCGGCCCAAGTTTTAGTTATGGGTATATAGTAAAAGTCAGAGACAGGTCACGGGCTGTGAATTTTTGCTTACGGCCCGTGACCAGTCTATGACTTTTACTAAAAATACCCGTGACTAAAACGTAGCCTTATTCATGAGGCCCTATGATTTGGCATTCACTCCTGGCAAAGGCAATACAAGGCCTAAAAACCACTTAAGACTCACTTCAGCATTCAAAAATAGCTCTTACCAGAGACTTAAGTTGACATAGGCTTTTGCACTGGCTTTATGCACTGGGGTGAAGTTCACCATACAGGATTAGAAATACAGTTCAAGTTATGTCCCTCATGATGTAAGATTAGGGTGATCATCATGGCAGAAGCACCCAGTGCTATTTATGGAAGGGCTGCTCACTGTTTGTGGTTAGGGTCGGTGGCACAGTGTTTTATAAAGTTTTGGAGTTACAACCTTGAACCTATATTGCCTCAGCAACCACATCTCCATCCATGAGCAGCTAAGAGAAGTCAGCACTTATGGGACAGTGCGGCGAAGAGAGCCCAACTCGAGAACAGGAGAGATGAATAAAAGGCATCATTTCAGTTTTCAGAGGTGCCTAGTGATTTGGGACAGGAGTTCATGGTTACTTTCATTAGGAATTAGGTGTTCGAATCCCATCAGTAGCTTCCAATAATTTCATATTCAGCTTTTGAGTTAGGGGAGTTAGGATGAAACTTCCCCAGTTTTTTCATAATAGGTCACTGTGCTCTTCTTTATTCCGTAGCAGCAGGTACTTGGCAAGATTTCAGACAGAATAATCAATTAGAGGGAGCTCTGGTCTGATCCAGTATGGAAATTGCTATTTTCCTACCTGCTCTACTAGCAATGTTAGATGCAGATCCACAGCTAGGTAAGTTAGCCTAGACCCTTGAACTCAGTTGAACAATGCCCTTATCTACCCGCTCAGGATCTGGCTCTGGGAAAAGGCGGGGATTTGGGGAGGGATCCAATGGGGGGGAGAAAGGGGCGGAGTCGGGGTGGGGGGCCGCGAGACCCTCCGGGCTCCGCCTGTGGGCGGAAGCGAAGGGCAAAATTGCTTGTTTGTCCCGCGTCCCGACCGAACGTTGGTCTGGACGCGGGACAAACAAGCAAATATCGGGACAGTCCCGATAAAATCGGGACGTCTGGTCACCCTAAGATAGGCACCTAAGGAGCTCTGTGAACTTGGGCCACAGTGGTTGGTAAATAAGGGATGGAGCAGAATGGAAAAGCAGGAGGATGGTATTATGATGCAGAATGACTTTAATGTGAGTAAGAAGAGGAGTACACAGCAAGAGACGGAAAGAACACAAAGTAGAGAGGATATATTTCAAGGGTTTCAAAAAGGTCTACAATGAATCATTGGCTCCAAGGTGATGCATTTCAGAAGAGAAGTTTCTCATTCTTTCAACTATGTTAAGGTACTTGTTTCATCCCAGACAGAATCAAACAAGACAAAGCACAACTTAAGCAAAGAAGTAATCTGCTTATCCACTGTACAACTTTTATAGCACTCTTGAAACCAGAAACAAATGGAACATATTTATGAAAGGATTAGAACACATAGGGCTTCATTCTCATTGACACTAAGACCCTTTTGCACTGCTTTGAGCAAAGGAGCCTTCAAGTGAGTGTAAATGTTTTTTCACCCAAACTTAAGGCATCCGCTTCATTTACTGGGTCAGAGTGACCTAAAGAGGCCTTCATGGAATTGAGATTCACACCTAAACAGATTAGTCTAGAAGAAGCAGAGAGTGTATAGAAGGCATTAGAGGAAACAGTCAATAAGTGTAACCTGGGAAATAGAGATATGGAGCAGATTTACTGAAGTACTGAGCATTCACAACTCCCATGGGAGTCGAGGACGCTGTGCATTTCTGAAAGCCATTGCCCATAAACTCATCCATGAATCTTGCTTAACGGTTCCTGGTCTTTCCATGTTCCGGATCTATTCCTCCTGGGCGAAACATGGCCAACCCTTGCCTCTGCCGAGACTCATCAAGCCCTCGGATCGCTACCCCTTCCTGCTTCTCCACGTGGGTACCAATGATACTGCCAAGAATGACCTTGAGTATCACTGCAGACTACGTGGCTCTGGGAAGAAGGATAAGCGGCGAACAGCAGAGGCTAAGGAGCGGCGAACAGCAGAGGCTAACAGCGGGAGTTTGCCTGGAAGCTGTCCAAGAGGAGGTACGCTAAGTGCTGCATTAGGGGGGCTGTGTTGGTGAGTATCTGAGTGCCTGCTGCTGGGACAGTTGGTCAGTTTGACCGTGTGCTTGATTGCTTGCTTGTTTGTTTGAAAAGTGTGAATTGGGAGTGCTTTGTTCCAGGTGGGCCTTGAGTGGGCCTGACTGGTATATAAGGGCAGTCAGCAGCGAACCAGCTGAGCGGCGAACAGCAGAGGCTAACAGCGGGAGTTTGCCTGGGAGCTGTCCAAGAGGAGGTACGCTAAGTGCTGCATTAGGGGGGCTGTGTTGGTGAGTATCTGAGTGCCTGCTGCTGGGACAGTTGGTCAGTTTGACCATGTGCTTGATTGCTTGCTTGTTTGTTTGAAAAGTGTGAATTGGGAGTGCTTTGTTCCAGGTGGGCCTTGAGTGGGCCTGACTGCTATATAAGGGCAGTCAGCAGCAAACCAGCTGAGCGGCGAACAGCAGAGGCTAACAGCGGGAGTTTGCCTGGGAGTTCGCGTGGGGAGAGCGCACTGAGGCTTTCATCTGCAGGTTTCTCTGAGTAGTTCCTGCAACAGTTGAGGAAGCTCTTAAGAGGACGGTGATATGGAAGGTGAGCGAACAGCTGTTGTAACCTGCACAGATTGTGCCATGTTTGTCTTTCTTCCACAGGACAGAAGCGACTTTGTCTGTACAAAGTGCAAGCTGGTCTCCATATTGGAAGAGAAGGTTCGAGGGCTGGAGAAACGAGTGTCGACTCTGCGTTGCATAAGGGAAAATGAAGATTTCCTGGACAGACGTCAGGAGATGCTTCTATGGCCACAATGTTCTGAAGATTCAGAGCAGGCGCAGGAGGGACAGAAGGATTGTGAAGAGGTTTGGCAGCATGTGACCTCCAGAAGGAGAAAGAGGAGTGTCCATGCACCAGCAATGGACATACAGGTGAGCAATCGTTTCCATGTTCTCTCTACAGGTACTAATGCGGAGAGTGGACTAGATGACTCATCTGAGGGAAGGGAGCAGAAGGAGACTCCACCGATTGGAAGGCAAAAGATGCACTGTCCTAGGGATGGGGGTTCCACGACCACCACTCCCAAGAGGAGGAGGAGGGTGGTGGTGGTCGGGGACTCCCTCCTCAGGGGGACTGAGGCATCTATCTGCCGCCCCGACCGGGAAAACCGAGAGGTCTGCTGCTTGCCAGGAGCTAGGATACACGATGTGACGGAGAGACTGCCGAGACTCATCAAGCCCTCGGATCGCTACCCCTTCCTGCTTCTCCACGTGGGCACCAGTGATACTGCCAAGAATGACCTTGAGCGGATCACTGCAGACTACGTGGCTCTGGGAAGAAGGATAAAGGAGTTTGAGGTGCAAGTGGTGTTCTCGTCCATCCTCCCTGTGCAAGAAAAAGGCCGGGGTAGAGACCGTCGAATCGTGGAAGTCAACGAACGGCTACGCAGGTGGTGTCAGAGAGAAGGCTTTGGATTCTTCGACCATGGGATGGTGTTCCAAGAAGAAGGAGTGCTAGGCAGAGATGGGCTCCACCTAACGAAGAGAGGGAAGAGCATCTTCGCCAGCAGGCTGGCTAACCTAGTGAGGAGGGCTTTAAACTAGGTTCACTGGGGGAAGGAGACCAAAGCCCTGAGGTAAGTGGGGAAATGGGATCCTGGGAGGAAGCACAAGCAGGAGAGCGCAAGAGGGAAGGACTCCTGTCTCATGCTGAGAAAGAGGGACGATCGATGAGTTATCTTAAGTGCCTATACACAAATGCAAGAAGCCTGGGAAACAAGCAGGGAGAACTGGAAGTCCTGGCACAGTCAGGGAACTATGATGTGATTGGAATAACAGAGACTTGGTGGGATAACTCACATGACTGGAGTACTGTCATGGATGGATATAAACTGTTCAGGAAGGACAGGCAGGGCAGAAAAGGTGGGGGAGTTGCATTGTATGTAAGAGAGGAGTATGACTGCTCAGAGCTCCGGTATGAAACTGCAGAAAAACCTGAGAGTCTCTGGATAAAGTTGAGAAGTGTGAGCAACAAGGGTGATGTCGTGGTTGGAGTCTGCTATAGACCACCAGACCAGGGGGATGAGGTGGACGAGGCTTTCTTCTGGCAACTAGCAGAAGTTGCTAGATCGCAGGCCCTGGTTCTCATGGGAGACTTTAATCACCCTGATATCTGCTGGGAGAGCAATACAGCGGTGCACAGGCAATCCAGGAAATTTTTGGATAGTGTAGGGGACAATTTCCTGGTGCAAGTGCTGGAGGAACCAACTAGGGGCAAAGCTTTTCTTGACCTGCTGCTCACAAACAGGGAAGAACTAGTAGGGGAAGCAAAAGTGGATGGGAACCTGGGAGGCAGTGACCATGAGATGGTCGAGTTCAGGATCCTGACACAAGGAAGAAAGGAGAGCAGCAGAATACGGACCCTGGACTTCAGAAAAGCAGACTTTGACTCCCTCAGGGAACAGATGGGCAGGATCCCCTGGGAGAATAACATGAAGGGCAAAGGGGTCCAGGAGAGCTGGCTGTATTTTAAAAAATCCTTATTGAGGTTGCAGGAACAAACCATCCCGATGTGTAGAAAGAATAGTAAATATGGCAGGCGACCAGCTTGGCTAAACAGTGAAATCCTTGCTGATCTTAAACGCAAAAAAGAAGCTTACAAGAAGTGGAAGATTGGACAAATGACCAGGGAGGAGTATAAAAATATTGCTCATGCGTGCAGGAGTGAAATCAGGAAGGCCAAATCACACTTGGAGTTGCAGTTAGCAAGAGATGTTAAGAGTAACAAGAAGGGTTTCTTCAGGTATGTTAGCAACAAGAAAAAAATCAAGGAAAGTGTGGGCCCCTTACTGAATGAGGGAGGAAACCTAGTGACCGAGGATGTGGAAAAAGCTAATATACTCAATGATTTTTTTGCCTCTGTCTTCACGCACAAGGTCAGCTCCCAGATTGCTGCACTGGGCAGTACAGCATGGGGAGAAGGTGACCAACCCTCTGTGGAGAAAGAAGTGGTTCGGGACTATTTAGAAAAACTGGACGTGCACAAGTCCATGGGGCCGGATGCGCTGCATCCGAGGGTGTTAAAGGAGTTGGCAGGTGAGATTGCAGAGCCATTAGCCATTATTTTTGAAAACTCATGGCGATCGGGGGAGGTCCCAGATGACTGGAAAAAGGCTAATGTAGTGCCCATCTTTAAAAAAGGGAAGAAGGAGGATCCGGGGAACTACAGGCCAGTCAGCCTCACCTCAGTCCCTGGAAAAATCATGGAGCAGGTCCTCAAGGAAACAATTATGAAACATTTAGAGGAGAGGAAAGTGATCAGGAACAGTCAGCATGGATTCACGAAGGGGAAGTCGTGCCTGACTAACCTAATTGCCTTCTATGATGAGACAACTGGCTCTGTGGATGAGGGGAAAGCAGTGGATGTGTTATTCCTTGACTTTAGCAAAGCTTTTGATACTGTCTCCCACAGTATTCTTGCCGCCAAGTTAAAGAAGTATGGGCTGGATGAATGGACTGTAAGGTGGATAGAAAGCTGGCTAGATCATCGGGCTCAACGGGTAGTGATCAATGGCTCCATGTCTAGTTGGCAGCCGGTTTCAAGCGGAGTGCCCCAAGGGTCGGTCCTGGGGCCGGTTTTGTTTAATATCTTTATTAATGATCTGGAGGATGGTGTGGACTGCACTCTCAGCAAGTTTGCAGATGACACTAAACTAGGAGGCGTGGTAGATACACTAGAGGGTAGGGATCGGATACAGAGGGACCTAGACAAATTAGAGGATTGGGCCGAAAAAAACCTGATGAGGTTCAACAAGGACAAGTGCAGAGTCCTGCACTTAGGACGGAAGAATCCCATGCACTGCTACAGACTAGGGACCGAATGGCTAGGTAGCAGTTCTGCAGAAAAGGACCTAGGGGTCACAGTGGACGAGAAGCTGGATATGAGTCAACAGTGTGCTCTTGTTGCCAAGAAGGCTAACGGCATTTTGGGCTGTATAAGTAGGGGCATTGCCAGCAGATCGAGGGACGTGATCGTTCCCCTTTATTCGACATTGGTGAGGCCTCATCTGGAATACTGTGTCCAGTTTTGGGCCCCACACTACAAGAAGGATGTGGAAAAATTGGAAAGAGTCCAGCGGAGGGCAACAAAAATGATTAGGGGTCAGGAGCACATGACTTATGAGGAGAGGCTGAGGGAACTGGGATTGTTTAGTCTCCAGAAGAGAAGAATGAGGGGAGATTTGTTAGCAGCCTTCAACTACCTGAAGGGGGGTTCCAAAGAGGATGGAGCTCAGCTGTTCTCAGTGGTGGCAGATGACAGAACAAGGAGCAATGGTCTCAAGTTGCAGTGGGGGAGGTCCAGGTTGGATATCAGGAAAAACTATTTCACTAGGAGGGTGGTGAAACACTGGAATGCGTTACCTAGGGAGGTGGTGGAGTCTCCTTCCTTGGAGGTTTTTAAGGCCCGGCTTGACAAAGCCCTGGCTGGGATGATTTAGCTGGGAATTGGTCCTGCTTTGAGCAGATGACCTCTTGAGGTCCCTTCCAACTCTGATATTCTATGATTCTATGATTCTATGATTCATAGCCGTACCCCCAGCCCCAATGGCAAGGATAAGGGTACCAACAACCTTTGGGATAGCCCCAACAACACCTGTATGGCCTTTGGTAGCACCATGGCCTACACCAACCATAACCTCTACCACGCCAGCCTCCATAATGGTAGGGCTTATAATACAATTCATCACTAAAGTTTTCGTCGAAAGTCATCTTTCTGTGTTGGAGGTAAACCTGAAACACACAGAAGGGAAAAGAGTCAACATAATGCACTAGGGTAGTAGAGTAAAAGGTTCACTGCTCAGGGAAATGATGACCCAGACCCTCAGTTCCTGGATACATGTTGCCTCTTATTTCCTCCTCCTAGCCTCCTTCTTCCACTCACTCTTAACCTCCCTCTTAACCAGCCCCCTTGATTCCCTCTCAGTCCTTCCTCTGAAAAATACTAACAGCAAAATAAATATCTGCTATAGACTATTTCTATCACGCACACATGGGATTTTTACTTCCTTTTACAAATGGTTTTTACAAAGGATGTCAGGGACCAGTTTGCTAATGTTAATTTCCTTGAGAGGATTTAACCTCAGCATGAAAACCCCCTTGTCTTCTGAATAACAGACTGGCAGTTTGGCTTCTGAGCCAGCAATGCTTGCTAATAAATGAATGGAAAACCATGCTCTTAAATGTCCCTAGTCTCTGTTTGCCACATGCTGGAAATGGGTGATGGGATGGATCACTTCATGATTACCTGTTCTGATCATTCCCTCTCAAGCACCTGGCATTGGATACTGTTGGAAGACAGGACACTGGGCTAGGTGGACCATTGATCTGACCCAGTACGGCTGTTCTCATGTTCTAAAATACTTTTTTCAAACCAAAACATTAAGAGCCAGATCCTGAGTGGGTAGATAAGGGCACTGTTTAACTGAGTTCAAGGGTCTAGGCTAACTTACCTAGCTGTGGATCTGAATCTAACATTGCTAGTAGAGCAGGTAGGAACATAGCAATTTACATACTGGGTCAGACCAGAGCTCCTTCTAATTCATTATTCTGTCTGAAATCTTGCCGAGTACCTGCTGCTACAGAATAAAAAAGAACACAGAAGTGACCTATTATGAAAAAACTGGGGAAGTTTCATCCTAACTCCCCTATCTTGAAAGCTGAATATGAAATTATTCAAAGCTACCTATGGGATTTGAACACCTGATTCTTACAAAAGTAAATATGAACCTCTGTCCCAAATGCCTAGGCACCTCTGAAAACTGAAGCCTTTACTTGTAAACCATGAATGCATCAGTGCCTGCAATTTAACAACTACTGTGTTATTGGCAAAACCAAGTCATGTGCAAGATTCAGTCCTAAATTAAACCATCACTAAGGTGACATCGCAATAATTCTAGAGAGAATGAGACAAATGGGACTTACCCCAGTCGCTGAAGAGGATAAGTCAAGAGAAGTTGTTAAGGAACCCGGAGTTGCGAGCGCTTTTATACAATTTCTTAATCTGCCTAGGGAATACGAGACACGCTTTTGCTTAATGTCTTAATTAGTTAGAGAACATATTATGCTGTGCAAGTCACTCCTTCAATTGATATAATTTGTTTTCAGGATTATTACCATGTGTTTTCAACCTCACATCATCTGACATGCACAAGACAGCCTATATGTTTCTTTCATCTGAAAAGTTTTATGGGACACATTCATTCCTGGTATAATTCCAGTGACTTTGCAGGAGGTGCAATGGGTTAATGAATGTAAAAGATTGTCAGAGCTGTAGCAGTTGCAAAATCTGCCATTAGATAGAGGACTCCCCTTTGGTCCTGGTAAGCCATGCTGGCAGGCGTTGGTGGCATTGCACAATTCTTCCTGAAATTCGTAGGAGGGAGGGAGCATTTTGCAGAGGCTGAACACCTACGTTTTTTGATCTAATGCACATTGAAGTTAATAGGAGTCATTACTCTGGGTGGGTTTTGTCTCAAGCCCTGTGACTTGAAATTTCGCCCTGGAAAAAGGACAGTATATGGCTTATGAGCCATTTAAGTCCCGCTTAAGCTTTCAAAAGAGGTGTTAACAAGGACCTAGGAGCTGAATAGACCTTTGTGCTGGAGCTCTGTTGAGGGGTGAATTTCCTCTTACGGTGATTAGAAATTCAGTTCTTAATCCACCTCCTTTATGTCACCAATGCTGTGAGATCAAGGTGATCATCATGGCAGAAATTCACTGTGCTGCCTCTGACGGGGTTGCTCTTTGGTTGAGGTGAGGCATGGTGATGGGTGAAAACAAGCCAGGCCATCATTTACAAAGGCTTTGAGATAAACCCTGGAACATAGGTGGCATCGCAAACGTGTCTCCATCCAACAACAGCCAAGAGTATTGTGGTTTTACAAGAAAATAAAACTGATAAAACTCCAGATGAAATACAGGAAATAGAGAGATCTGGCTTTCTTGGCCAAAGCTATGGGATAAACTCAGATAAATTGAAAATCTGACCAGATTTAGGGCATGCTGCAAGACCATTAGCTTGCAGAAATCTTGTCTACCATGATGAGAAAGATGTTGAAAGTTTAACATCACTCCATTGAATGTTTCGTCTCACCAGGCAAAGGGGAAGAACCTGTTGTTGACTGAGAAGCACTGAACATCTTTGAATTCTCTAGAGCTGTGCTGACTTATGCTGGTTGATCTCCTGCCCTTAAACCTGAAAAAAGAATTTGTATAATAAAAAGAAACGCAAAGCTGCTTTTTAATGGAAAATTCTGAGCTACAAATCATGATCTGATTAAGGAAATTACACAGATCACCTTGACATGCATTTTTTTAATGTGAGTCTATTACTCAATAGAAGGGCGTCTTCCAGTATCAAACTATTAATATCATAATAATCTACTGCTTTGGATATGAAAAACCTTAATGTGTTTGTGACATGCTTTGCTACCTGAAGCCCTGAGGAAGTAGAGCATTCTCCATGTGTTATGATCCCTGTTTTTTATGCAGTGAGCCAGAGGGCACATTAACGTGAAGGTCAGACAGGGGGCAAATTACAGAGTCCCAAATAAAACCCAGTTGTCTTGAGAACACGTGCTACATTTTTACTATTGATCCTGAACCCTCTTGGACCTTCACATTCTTGGCTTCCAAATAGGTCACTAAGAAGAGATGTTATTGTAGCCATGTTGGTGCCAGGACATTAGAGAGATAAGGCGGGTGAGGCAATACATAGTTTATGGGACCAGGTTCTTCTGGGGATAGAGACACGGTTTTGAACTTACACAGAGCTCTTCTTCAAGTCTGGGAAATGTACTTGGAGTGTCACAGCTAAATAGAAGGTGGAACAGATTGTTCAGCATAAATAGTTAACATCTATTTCAAGGAACCATTCAAAGTGAAGTGGCCAGTTAACAGCTCACCAGTCAGAGGGAGGAGAGGAGAAGGGAAAAAAGCTGGGAGAAGGTGCCATTACTGGGTTATACATTGTTGTAATAAGTCATCAATCCACTGTCTCTAATCAGGCCATGATTAGACTCCTTGTGTGACCTTCAGCACAATGGACCTCTGTTTATTTGTATAGAAAATAAGGAGACACTCTTGTCGGATGTTAAGTGGTACCTTAGAACTCAGGATACCAAAGCACTTCATAAACAGCCAAGTGCTATATATGCAAATGTCATATGATTACAATAGTAATAGCTTGTTCATAGAAGATGTCTATGTTTTGAGTAATAGGGTCACTTTAAATATGTATTTCAATTTCTCTCATTTCTAGGCCATAATCAGGTCATGATTTCTAGTTTCAGAATTTGTCACTTTTTGATTTTTATTAAATAGCTGGTACGTGGTTCACTTTTGGATAAAATTCCACTGTATAGATCATGGGCCAGATCTTTAGCTGATATAAATTGTTCCAGCTTTGTTGACTACAAGGACATCTGAAAATCAAAGAAATGCTCTTCCCTTTTCATGGCTGGAGGAATCTCTGTTTGGAGTGGATGTAACACTTTTAGTATTGTAGCTAGAACACTTTCTGCAAGAGAAGGATCAGGAAACATGACCACCAGCTGGTGAGATTCTGCCTTAACCTAAAACTTATTCCACAGATGTCTCATATTTGGTCAATGATGCTTTTCTTCATCTCTCCTGTGCTTGACTTGGGCTCTCTCAACCATACTTTCCCATACGCTCTCACTTCTCTTACCTGCTCATGGATGGAGATGTGGTTGCTAAGGCAGTATAGGTTCAAGATTGGAACTCCAAGACTTTATAAAACACTGTGCCACCGACCCTAACCACAAACAGTGAGCAGCCTTGCAATAAATAACGCTGCGTGCTTCTGCCATGATGATCATCCTACTCTTACATCATGAAGGACATAACTAGAGCTCTACTGAGAGCTGTATTTCTAATCCCTATAAATTGAACATCATCCCAGGGTAGAGGGCAAGTGCGAAGTCTCTGGGAAGTACTATTTTTGAAAGCTTAAATGGGTCTTAAGTGGTTTATAGGCCTTGTATTGCCTCTGCCAGGAATGAATGCCAAATGGTAGGGCCTTGTGAACATCTCACTGAAGTTGATTTACAAACTACCATTCACTTCAGTGTGTCTTGGATCAGATGCATTCTGGGTGGATGTGTAGAACATGCAGAATACAGGCCTCCTGAAATGTCCGTCGTTAATGCCAGAATATCCCAAACCAAGACCAGCATGGATTTGAAGGACTAGGCTGGATTCTTGTACAAGCTACTGGTGCTCAGATCCAACTCAATTCCAATGAAGACAGGAGAATACCAGGAATGTAGCCTGCCCATGAAAATTTTCATATGAAAGAAACCTGCAGGGTGTAGTTCACATGGTGAGGTTGAGAATAGACTAATGAACATAAACATTGCGGAAACAATTACATCAATTGGAAGAGTCACAACAAAGAGTCCAGCAAAATTTGTTTTGTAACTCATGGACGAATGGTGTCTCCGATCCTCCAGGCAGTTAGAGAAACTGTATAAAAGCTCCTGCCACTCAGCGCTCTTCTAACCACTTCTCTTCACTTACTCTCCTCGGTGACCTGGGTAAGTCTGATTTCAATCAATCTCTTGATAACTATTGAAGTGTCACATTAGTAATTTTTTTCAATTCAGGCCTGAATCTTGTATGTTCTATGATTCTCAGCAATTTTGAGGAGTTTTTTCATAACTTTGTGTTGTTGTTAAGTTGCAGGCATGATCGGATTCAAGCTTTAGAAGTTAAGGGTGGGATTTGCAGAGCCACATATGTGTTTCCAACACCGAGTTCCTATGACTCGTCACCGGAGATAGGAAATTGGAATCTCATAATGAATAATCTCATAGTGCAGCTTTCATTGAGCCATTTTGGGAAGAAACTCCCCCACTTTCTTCCATAAAGGGCCATTTCAGTGCTCTACTTCATTTGGAAGTGGCTGGTACTCAGACATAACAATGGATTCAATAGACCTGATCTAGTTTGACAGTTCCTATGTTCTTATGTGTGCAGGTAGCAATTTTAGATGCAGATCTTAGGCTGGGGTAAGTTATCATAGCTCCATTGATGTCAGTGTAACTGAGCCGGTTTAATCCAGCTCACAATCTGGTCCTTAGTATTTTGTACAGAAAAAAGCATATTCATTTGCCATTCATTCATTCGCAAATATTGCTGTCTCACAAGTTTGACAAACGAAAACACCACTATCTGTTTAAGGAGAGAAGTGGTCAGACTGCTGAGGCAAAATCTGCACAAGAAAACTAACCTTATGAACTTTGTCCCTGACATACTTTGTATAAACATTTTGTAAAAGGGAATAAATATCTCATCATGCAAGGGAGAAATGGTCTATACCATATGTTTAATCTACAGGGAGTATATTTCAGAGAAAGGGATTGAGAGGGAATCAAAGGGTTTGATTGAGCGAGAGGTTAAGAGTAAGTAGAAGAAGAGGATTAGGAGGAGGAAATGGGAGACAACATGTAGCCAGCAACTGAGGGTCTACGTCATCATTTCCCTGCTCTCTCGCTCTTTCTCCATGGCATCCATTACAATAGTAACTGAGCTTTGACCCATTTATTTCACCAAACCCCAGGCATTATACAGTAGAACCTCAGAGTTACGGGAATGGAGGTTGTTCGTAATGCTGAAATGTTTGTAATTCTGAACAAGCCATTATGGGATGCTCCTCAGGGCAGACTGCTCGGAGTGGGGGCTCACAGCTCTGCAGTAGTGGCATGGTGAGTGCGGGTGGAGCAGGCAGCTGGTTCTAGCCAACTAGCAAGGGTCATGAGTGAGGCACCCTGGGGCACCACAGCGTAACATGCAGGCAGGAGCTTGGCTCTGACTCCAGGAGCTTTCACTCCAGGCCAAGTTTCAGTAGCACTTCGGAAAGTTTCTTTCCCGTGTTCTAAACTTGCAAGCTTGTTCCCCTCCCAGCCAGGGGCAGGGAGAGAGGAAAACAGCGTTCATCTGGTGGGATAGGCAGCCCAGATGTACCTAACTTCAAGATGCAATACAGACATAGTACAGTACAGTATTTGCTGGTTTCTTTGTTTGTTTGTTTTTGTCTCCGTTGCTGCCTGATAATTTATGTCCAGTTCCCCATGGTGTCCAGTTGTCCGGTTAGTCTGTAACTCTGGTGTTCGTATCTTTAAGGGTCTACTGTATTGACTTTTTTCTCTTCTGTGTGTTTCAGGTTTACCTCCAACACAGAAAGATGACTTTTGACGAAAACTTTAGTGATGAATTGTATTATAAGCCCTACCATTATGGGGGCTGGGGTGGTAGAGGTTACGGCTACTGTAAGCCATGGTGCCACCAAAGGCCATACAAGTGTTGTTGGGGCTATCCCAAAGGTTGTTGGTACCCTTATCCTTGCCATTGGGGCTGGGGGTACGGCTATGGAAAGGGTTGGCCATGTTTCGCCCGGGAGGAATAGACCTGGAATGTGGAAAGACCAGGAAATGGAATGCAGGATACAGTTTCCCAGCTGAGCTTATGGGCAATGGCTTTCAGAAATGCAGAGCGATGTCGACTCCCAAGGGAGCTCAGCACCTCAGTAAATCTGTCCCGTATCTCTCTTTCCCAGGTTACACTTGATGACTGTTTCCTCTACTGTCTTCCATACTCCCTGCTTCTTCTAGATTAATCTGTTTAGGCATGAATCTCAATTCCCTTTAGGCCACTCTGACACAATAAATGAAGCAGGGGCCTAATTGGTGGGTCAAAACAATTAACACTAATTTTAATGTTCTTTAAAGAGCCATGTAAAAGGGGTCTTTGTTTCAATGAGAATCAAGCCCTATGTGTTCGAGCCTTTTCATGAATATGTATGAATATGTACCATTGGTTTCAACAGTGCTATAAATGTTGTATACTGGAGAAGCAGCTTCATTTTTGGCTTAACTTGTGTTTTGTCTCGTTTGAGTCTGACTGTGAGGAAACAAATACCTTTAAATGGTTGCAAACAGGACTGGATTGTCAAACTCTACAGCTGTGATGAAGATAGAAAAACATCTGGTGTGAAATGCATCACCTTTGAGCCATTGATTCATTGTAGACCTTCTTGAAACCCCTGAAATACATTATTTCTATTTTGCATTCTTTCTGTCTCTTGCGGTGTACTCTTCTTTTTGATATTAAAGTCATTCTGCATCATAATACCAGCCTTCTGGCTTCTTTTCTGGTCCATTCCTTATTTACCAACCTCTGTGGCCCAGATTCACAGAGCTCCTTAAGCACCTAACTCCTGTTCAAATCATTGTGAGCATGGCACCTAAATACCTCTGTGAATCTGAGCATGTGTGTAAACCTACACTCCTGCACAGGGAGCCAGTGCTAGCTCACACATCTTCAAGTGCCCGGATCATGGAAATACCATGAGACAGTCACACCTTGGCTTCATGAATAGCACTACAGAGCAAAGAGAGCATGTGGGTACGTCTGCATTGGAGCTGGAGTTGTAATTTGCAGCTCGGACTAAGCTAGCGCACTAAAACTAGAAAATTGTGATTTTCAATCAAATTTCACAATTTTCAGAGCTTGACTCATGATTTTTGAATGATTGGGTTGACTATACTGCAAAGAGTTCAGGCTTTAACACAGTGCGCATTGATAACACTCCATTGACTTCAATACTGCTATGTAGAGCTGTGCAACATTTTTTAATAAAAATATTTATTTTCATCAAAATGTTTTGCAAAACACTTCAATGTTTGATTCATTTAAACCTTTTAAATTATTTTTTATAATATAAATACAGAAAAAAGAAACATAATAAGCTCTACAGTTTGAAAACCTCTGTTAGATCCAGAAGCGATGCATGGGATGGTCACGTGCACCCCCAGAACCTTTAGATTGTGTCCCCCAACTCTCAACAGTTACATGTTGCCTCTGCTAGTGATCATTTCAGCTGCAACTGTGAAATATAATTAATTGGTTTAATTTTCATAGTGGATATGTTTGTTATTCATAAAACAACAGTCTACTTTGGCAGTTCATGAAGCAGAAAACATCTCAAATAAGACAGAAGAGAAAGAAATAAGTGAAATTGAACCCCCTTCAAAAAAAAAACCTGAGGGTACTTGGTTTTATGTGTGTATGTATGTGTCGATGGAGAATCAAGACCCTAGTGTATAATTTGTGTAGAAGATCTTTCTAAAGAAGCACTTGAGCTGGCAAAACTTACAAGACATCTGAGGTCTTTGCATGTGGAAAGCATTGACAAGCCAGTGGAATATTTTGAAAGAAAGGGAAATTTCTTACTAAAACAAAAAAAGGACTGTATACACTGTGTCAACTGTACAAGAGAAGGCTCTCAAAGCATCCTAAAATGTTGCAATTAGACTTGCTAAAAACAGAAAGTCACATGCAATTGCTAAAACTTTACTGATGTCAGCTGTAATTGATAAGTGCTATGAAATGTTAGGGGATGAAGCTGCTAATAAATTGAAGAATGCGCTAGTATCAAACGACACCATTAAAAGGCAAATTACAAATGTGGCAGCTGATGTGAAATACCAGTTGTTACACAGGATTCAAGTAAGTGGGAAATAAAGCTTACAGCTGGACGAATCTTGGGATGTATCTGGTGAGGTTCAGCTCTTGGTTTATGTGCAATACATCTGTAATGGGAAAACAGAAGATCTGATGCTTTGCAGATCACTACCAACAAAAATGACAAGTGATGAGGTTTTTAAGTATCCAGTGTGACGGGGCAAGGCCAGATGGCTATAGGAAAGTAGTGGGAGATAGATATATTAGCCTCAGGCTAAACAAATCCCTGTTACCAGGGTAAGCAAATGGCAGTTGCTCCAGGTCAATTAAGACATCTGGGGCCAGATCCTTCCAGAAAGCAGGGAAGACAGCTAGGTTGATTGGGACACCTGAAGCCAATCAGGAGCTGGCTGAAACTAGTTAAAAACTTCCCAGTTAGTCAGTGGGGTGTGTGTGTCAGGAGCTGTAGGAGGAAGTGGGGTGTGTGTGTCAGGAGCTGCTGGAGAAACTGAGCAGTACAACTCCTATCAGGCACAAGGAAGGAAACCCTGAGGTAAGGGTGAAGTAGATATTGAGGAAGTGGGGGGCTGCTGTGGGGAAGTTTGGCCCAGGGAATCGTACTCGTCCTGTTTCCACACAGTCAGCTACCAATAGCTGCCACTATTAGGGTCCCTGGGCTGGATTCTCAGCCCTCACCAGAATTAAAAACAAACACCATTCAAGAATGAATGTTGACAATGACCTTCGCACTTTTGCCTAACTGAAATTACTCCTCAACTGGACAAGCTGTGTGCTGCCAAACAAGCCCATGTAAGCTGTCAATCAGGTAAGCTGTCAATATTTTAATTTGCTGTGTTTTTTGTTGATCTATTCAAATAATAATAATTTCTCTACAGGAATATTCATCATAACTATTAAAGTAACAGCAAAGAAACAAATTATGAGCAACATAATAATGAGGGTGGAATTGGGGGTTTGAAGGTTTGTCTATTTAAGTTTAGGGGATCCTGGGTAAAAAAAAGTTGAGAACCGCTGAGTAAGACAGCACGATGTGCAAACTTTGTCAAAACCCTGGAGACCAGGGTGAGAATTTGTATACACTTATTTTAACAAAACTGTTCTGTTTGTGTGGCTTTTAATTTTAATAATTTAAATTGTAGCTTTCTCCATCCATTATTGGACAGCTATTATGAATATAAAAAAACATTTTCTTTTTGGCTGTAAAGTCAAGCATAACTAAGCCCTGGTCTACACTATGAGTTTAGGTCGAATTTAGCAGCGTTAGATCGATTTAACCCTGCACCCATCCACACAACGAAGCCATTTTTGTCGACTTCAAGGGCTCTTAAAATTGATTTCTGTACTCCTCCCCGATGAGGGGCTTAGTGCTGAAATCGACCCTGCTGGGTCGAATTTGGGGTAGTGTGGACGCAATTTAGGGTGACCAGATGTCCCGATTTTATAGGGATAGTCCCGATATTTGGAGCTTTTTCTTATATAGGCACCTATTACCCCCCACCCCCTGTCCCGATTTTTCACACTTGCTATCTTGTCACCCTAACGCAATTCGACGGTATTGGCCTCCGGGAGCTATCTCAGAGTGCTCCATTGTGACCGCTCTGGACAGCACTCTCAACTCAGATGCACTAGCCAGGTAGACAGGAAAAGCCCTGCGAACTTTTGAATTTCATTTCCTGTTTGGCCATCATGGCAAGCTGTTCAGCACAGGTAACCATGCAGAGCTCATCAGCACAGGTGACCATGGAGTCCTGGAATCGCAAAAGAGCTCCAGCATGGACCGAACGGGAGTTACTGCATCTGATCGCTGTATGGGGAGATGAATCTGTGCTATCCAAACTCCGTTCCAAAAGATGAAATGCCGGAATATTTGAAAAAGGGCATGAAGGACAGAGGTTATAACAGGAACCCACAGCAGTGTGAAGCCTACCAAAGAACCGGAGAGGCAAACAGTGTCTCCGGGTCAGAGCCCCAGACATGTCACTTCTATGATGAGTTGCATGCCATTCTAGGGGGTGCCCCTACAACTACCCCACCCCTGTGCTTCCCTCCTCCCCCACCCCTCCCGGCTACCTTGGCAGTTAGCCCCCCATTTGTGTGACGAATTAATAAAGAATGCATGAATTTGAAACAACAATGACTTTATTGCCTCTGCAAGTGGAGATCAAAGGGGAGGGGAGGGTGGTTGACTTACAGGGAAGTAGAGTGAACCAAGGGGGCGGGTTTTCATCAAGGAGAAACAAACAGAACTGTAACACCATAGCCTGGCCAGTCATGAAACTGGTTTTCAAACCTTCTCTGATGCACAGTGCACTCTGCTGTGCTCTTCTAACCGCCCTGGTATCTGGCTGTGCGTAACCAACAGCCAGGCGATTTGCCTCCCACCCCGCCATAAACGTCTCCCCCTTTCTCTCACAGATATTGTGGAGCACACAGCAAGCAGTAATAACGATGGGAATATTGGTTTCGCTGAGGTCTAACCGAGTCAGTAAACTGCGCCAGCAAGCTTTTAAATGTCCAAAGGTACATTCTACCACCATTATGCACTTGCTCAGCCTATAGTTGAACTGCTCCTTACTACTGTCCAGGCTTCATGAGCCATGGGAGCAAGAGGTAGACTGGGGTAGGTGCGACCACATCGTGCTGCCGACTGGGAGAGCAGCCTGAGGCAGAAGCCTCCAGCTGGCATGATATTCCAAGCAGGACTGAATCTCCATTAGACAAAACTTAAAGAAGAGAATGACCTGGAGTCATTCTCATTTTTGTCCAGGTGCCCCTGACCAACCTTACTGAGGCCGGCCAGGAGCACCCATGGGACGACGACGACGGCTAGCAGTCATATTGTACCATCTGCAATCCTCAAGGCAAGGCAAGGGGATGCTGCTGTGTAATACTGCAGTACCGCATCTGCCATCAGCACCCAGGAGACATACAGTGACAGTGAGCTGAGCGGGCTCCATGCTTGCCGTGGTATGTCGTCAGCACAGGTAACCCAGGAAAAAAGGCGAGAAATTATTTTTTGCAGTTGCTTTCACAGAGGGAGGGGGCCTGACGACATGTACCCAGAACCATCTGCGACAGTATTTTTGCCCCATCAGGCATTGGGAGCTCAACCCAGAATTCCAATGGGCGGCAGAGACTGTGGGAACTGTGGGATAGCTATCACAGTGCAACGCTCCAAAAGTCAACGCTAGCCTCGGTACTGTGGATGCACACCACCGACTTAATGCGCTTAGTGGGGACACACACAATCGACTGTATCAAATCGATTTCTAAAAAATCAACTTTTATTAAATCGACCTAATTTCATAGTGTAGACATACCCTAAGAAAATTTATGTAAGTTATTTCAGGGGACACATTGTGATATACCGGGGTGCAATCCAGACCAGTGGGGGGCTGTGTCACCTCTGCCCTGCAACTTTGGGTGCCTTACAATGCTTTGCTGAAGTAGCTCCCACCTGGGCTGCTCCAGGCCCACTGATGGGGGTGCGGCAAAGGGGGCAATTGCCATGGGGCCTGGGAGATTTAAAAGGGCCTGGGGGCTCCCAGCCACCACCGCTGCTGTGGTAGCGGCGGTAGCAGCTGGGAGTCCCGGGCCCTCTTAAATTGCCCAGGCGAGCCAAAGGGCTCATATGGGAGCACACAATCACTCTGGGCCCTGTGCTTTGGGGGACCTTGTGCTTTGGGGGGCTCTGCAGGCCGGCATGGTCGGTCCTGGAAGTAACGGTGTCCCAGAAGTGACAAATCGTCACTTCTGCCCTGGGCCACCCGCCGCAGGAACTGCCCTGGCCCTGGGGCCCGGAATTGCTGTCGGCGGGCCTGCAGGGCCTACTCACAAACATCCTTCCAGCATTCAAGTCACACACTGAGTGTCTGTGTGTAACTGCAGCCTGCCAGCTGCACTGGAGTTCCACTCTGGCTCTCACCAGCCTTGGTTATACTGCAGGGTGACCCCAACACACCCCCAGTCTCAGATCTTCCCCCAGAAATGGACAGTTCAAATATATTAAGTCTTGTGACAAAGCTCTGTCCTTGTCTCCGTGGGTCCCACATTTCCTGGCGGATTTTGCTAGCTTCAGAGGCTCACTGTGATCCTCCATGTAGCCCTTCTCTCTCTAGAGGCAAGGGTCACAGCTTACTGAGCCATTTTCATCATAAGCCAGCAAGGACAGTGAGGAGATGCAACCCTCCCTCGCACAGTCTCTGTTGTCTCCCAGTCTCAGTGATTAATCGGGGAGGGGGAGCTCCAGCCCAGGGACCCTAAAAGTAGCAGCTATGCTAGCTGACTTTTTGGAAATAGGACGTGTACAATTCCCTGGGCCACTTCCCCATAGAAGCCCACATTCAATATCTCCTTCACCATTACCTCAGGTTCCTTGCACCCGATATGGATTTGTACTGCTTTGTTCCTCCAACAGTGCAGTTTCCTCCTATAGCTCCTGACACCCGCGCCTCACTGACTAACTGGGAGGCTTTTAACTAGTTCCAGCCAGCCCTTGATTGGCTTCAAGTGTCCCAATCAACCTAGCTGTCTCCACTGCCTTCAGGAAGGATCTTAATTGGCCCCAGGTGTCTTGATTAACCTGGAGCAACTGCCACTTGGTTACCATGGTACCAGGGATTTGTTTAGCCTGGGGCTAACATACCTGTTCCTCACTACTTTACTGTAGCCATGTGGCCTTGCCCCGTCACAGTCTGATATTCCTTTAAGGGAATAATACACACCATCTTCCCACCTTAAATGGATTTACTCAGACACTTTTACTTAAACACACTGGATTAGATTTAAAAAACCTAAGTTTATTAACTATAAAGAGATGTATTTTAAGTGACTACAAGTAATGAAGCATAAAAGTGAAAAATGGCTACAAGAAATATAAAGATAAAACCCAGTTTAGTGCCCAACTTAACAAACTATATCAGATTTAAAGCAAAGTTTCTCACCACATGCTTCCAACGGCATTACTGACCAAATTCTTTAGGTCAGGACCTCTCCCCCAGAGTCCAATGGCTGGTTCCTTTGTCTTCTCAGGTGTGGAGAATGAGATGGGCTAGGAGGTGGAGGATCTCTTGGGTTGTTTGCTCCTCCTTTTTATAGTTTCAGTCCTTTTTTGAAATGCATTTCCAGCTGAGACCCAAGAGACCAGGGTCTGGTGGAAGAAGGAGACCTCGTGCTGTTTCTTTGCTAAGATACAGATCTATTTGTCCCTTCCCCCGTTTCTTGACAAAGAATGCCCACTTGATAGGTGATGGTCCATCACCTTTTTTGACACCTGGCTTGCCCTTTGTCTTTGAGAAAACATTCACCCTCTAACAGACATAAGGTAAATGTAGTGACTCGTCACCTGGCATAGAGGAACAATTCAGCTGTTTAAGGACACGGTAAACTAGCACTTTCACCAAATCAGCATGCTGGGTCTCAGAACTTACCATGCCTCAGCTCTGCTACATTCATTATTCAAGGCACAAGAGCAAACTAACCCGCTGCATAGGAAAGACAGGAAGTATGGCAAGAGACCACCCTGGCATAACCAAGACCTTCAAAGATCTAAAAATCAAAAAAGAGTCCTACAGAAAGTGGAAACTAGGTCAAATTACAAAGGATGACTGTAAACAAATAACACAAGTATGTAGGGACAAAATTAGAAACGCCGAGGCACAAAATGAAATCAAACTAGCTAGAGACATAAAGGATAACAATAAAACATTCTACAAATACATTAGAAGCAAGAGGAAGACCAAAGACAGGGTAGGCCAATTACTCAGTGGTGGTTGGGGGGAAATAATAACAGAAAATGTGGAAATGGCAGAGGTGCTCAGTGACTTCTTTGTTTTAGTTTTCACCAAGAAGGTTGGTGGCAATTGGAGGTCTAACATAGTGAATGCCAGTGAAAATAAGGTAGGATCAGAGGCTAAAATAGAATCATAGAATCATAGAATATCAGAGTTGGAAGGGACCTCAAGAGGTCATCTAGTCCAACCCCCTGCTCAAAGCAGGACCAATTCCCAGCTAAATCATCCCAGCCAGGGCTTTGTCAAGCCGGGCCTTAAAAACCTCCAAGGAAGGAGACTCCACCACCTCCCTAGGTAACGCATTCCAGTGTTTCACCACCCTCCTAGTGAAATAGTTTTTCCTGATATCCAACCTGGACTTCCCCCACCGCAACTTGAGACCATTGCTCCTTGTTCTGTCATCTGCCACCACTGAGAACAGCCGAGCTCCATCCTCTTTGGAACCCCCCTTCAGGTAGTTGAAGGCTGCTATCAAATCCCCCCTCATTCTTCTCTTCTGGAGACTAAACAATCCCAGTTCTCTCAGCCTCTCCTCATAAGTCATATGCTCCAGACCCCTAATCATTTTTGTTGCCCTCCGCTGGACTCTTTCCAATTTTTCCACATCCTTCTTGTAGTGTGGGGCCCAAAACTGGACACAGTATTCCAGATGAGGCCTCACCAATGTCGAATAAAGGGGAACGATCACGTTCCTCGATCTGCTGGCAATGCCCCTACTTATACAGCCCAAAATGCCGTTAGCCTTCTTGGCAACAAGAGCACACTGTTGACTCATATCCAGCTTCTCGTCCACTGTGACCCCTAGGTCCTTTTCAGCAGAACTGCTACCTAGCCATTCGGTCCCTAGTCTGTAGCAGTGCATGGGATTCTTCCGTCCTAAGTGCAGGACTCTGCACTTGTCCTTGTTGAACCTCATCAGGTTTTTTTCTGCCCAATCCTCTAATTTGTCTAGGTCCCTCTGTATCCGATCCCTACCCTCTAGTGTATCTACCACGCCTCCTAGTTTAGTGTCATCTGCAAACTTGCTGAGAGTGCAGTCCACACCATCCTCCAGATCATTAATAAAGATATTAAACAAAACCGGCCCCAGGACCGACCCTTGGGGCACTCCACTTGAAACCGGCTGCCAACTAGACATGGAGCCATTGATCACTACCCGTTGAGCCCGACGATCTAGCCAGCTTTCTATCCACCTTATAGTCCATTCATCCAGCCCATACTTCTTTAACTTGGTGGCAAGAATACTGTGGGAGACAGTATCAAAAGCTTTGCTAAAGTCAAGAAATAACACATCCACTGCTTTCCCCTCATCCACAGAGCCAGTTATCTCATCATAGAAGGAAATTAGGTTAGTCAGGCACGACTTCCCCTTCGTGAATCCATGCTGACTGTTCCTGATCACTTTCCTTTCCTCTAAATGTTTCATAATTGATTCCTTGAGGACCTGCTCCATAATTTTTCCAGGGACTGAGGTGAGGCTGACTAGCCTGTAGTTCCCCGGATCCTCCTTCTTCCCTTTTTTAAAGATGGGCACTACATTAGCCTTTTTCCAGTCATCTGGGACCTCCCCCGATCGCCATGAGTTTTCAAAAATAATGGCTAATGGCTCTGCAATCTCACCCGCCAACTCCTTTAGCACCCTCGGATGCAGCGCATCCGGCCCCATGGACTTGTGCACGTCCAGTTTTTCTAAATAGTCCCGAACCACTTCTTTCTCCACAGAGGGTTGGTCACCTTCTCCCCATGCTGTACTGCCCAGTGCAGCAATCTGGGAGCTGACCTTGTGCGTGAAGACAGAGGCAAAAAAATCATTGAGTACATTAGCTTTTTCCACATCCTCGGTCACTAGGTTGCCTCCGTCATTCAGTAAGGGGCCCACACTTTCCTTGATTTTCTTCTTGTTGCTAACATACCTGAAGAAACCCTTCTTGTTACTCTTAACATCTCTTGCTAACTGCAACTCCAAGTGTGATTTGGCCTTCCTGATTTCACTCCTGCACGCCTGAGCAATATTTTTATACTCCTCCCTGGTCATTTGTCCAATCTTCCACTTCTTATAAGCCTCTTTTTTGCGTTTAAGATCAGCAAGGATTTCACTGTTTAGCCAAGCTGGTCGCCTGCCATATTTACTATTCTTTCTACACATCGGGATGGTTTGTTCCTGCAACCTCAATAAGGATTCTTTAAAATACAGCCAGCTCTCCTGGACCCCTTTGCCCTTCATGTTATTCTCCCAGGGGATCCTGCCCATCTGTTCCCTGAGGGAGTCAAAGTCTGCTTTACTGAAGTCCAGGGTCCATATTCTGCTGCTCTCCTTTCTTCCTTGTGTCAGGATCCTGAACTCGACCATCTCATGGTCACTGCCTCCCAGGTTCCCATCCACTTTTGCTTCCCCTACTAGTTCTTCCCTGTTTGTGAGCAGCAGGTCAAGAAAAGCTTTGCCCCTAGTTGGTTCCTCCAGCACTTGCACCAGGAAATTGTCCCCTACGCTTTCCAAAAATTTCCTGGATTGCCTGTGCACCGCTGTATTGCTCTCCCAGCAGATATCAGGGTGATTAAAGTCTCCCATGAGAACCAGGGCCTGCGATCTAGCAACTTCTGCTAGTTGCCAGAAGAAAGCCTCCTCCACCTCATCCCCCTGGTCTGGTGGTCTATAGCAGACTCCAACCACGACATCACCCTTGTTGCTCCCACTTCTCAACTTTATCCAGAGACACTCAGGTTTTTCTGCAGTATCATACCGGAGCTCTGAGCAGTCATACTCCTCTCTTACATACAATGCAACTCCCCCACCTTTTCTGCCCTGCCTGTCCTTCCTGAACAGTTTATATCCATCCATGACAGTACTCCAGTCATGTGAGTTATCCCACCAAGTCTCTGTTATTCCAATCACATCATAGTTCCCTGACTGTGCCAGGACTTCCAGTTCTCCCTGCTTGTTTCCCAGGCTTCTTGCATTTGTGTATAGGCACTTAAGATAACTCATCGATCGTCCCTCTTTCTCAGCATGAGACAGGAGTCCTCCCCTCTTGCGCTCTCCTGCTTGTGCTTCCTCCCAGGATCCCATTTCCCCACTTACCTCAGGGCTTTGGTCTCCTTCCCCCGGTGAACCTAGTTTAAAGCCCTCCTCACTAGGTTAGCCAGCCTGCTGGCGAAGATGCTCTTCCCTCTCTTCGTTAGGTGGAGCCCATCTCTGCCTAGCACTCCTTCTTCTTGGAACACCATCCCATGGTCGAAGAATCCAAAGCCTTCTCTCCGACACCACCTGCGTAGCCATTCGTTGACTTCCACGATTCGACGGTCTCTACCCCGGCCTTTTCCTTGCACAGGGAGGATGGACGAGAACACCACTTGCGCCTCAAACTCCTTTATCCTTCTTCCCAGAGCCACGTAGTCTGCAGTGATCCGCTCAAGGTCATTCTTGGCAGTATCATTGGTGCCCACGTGGAGAAGCAGGAAGGGGTAGCGATCCGAGGGCTTGATGAGTCTCGGCAGTCTCTCCGTCACATCGTGTATCCTAGCTCCTGGCAAGCAGCAGACCTCTCGGTTTTCCCGGTCAGGGCGGCAGATAGATGACTCAGTCCCCCTGAGGAGGGAGTCCCCGACCACCACCACCCTCCTCCTCCTCTTGGGAGTGGTGGTCGTGGAACCCGCATCCCTAGGACAGTGCATCTTTTGCCTTCCAATCGGTGGAGTCTCCTTCTGCTCCCTTCCCTCAGATGGGCCATCTAGTCCACTCTCCGCATTAGCACCTGTAGAGAGAACATGGAAACGATTGCTCACCTGTATCTCCATTGCTGGTGCATGGACGCTCCTCTTTCTTCTTCTGGAGGTCACATGCTGCCAAACCTCCTCACAATCCTTCTATCCCTGCTGCGCCTGCTCTGAATCTTCAGAACATTGTGGCCGTAGAAGCATCTCCTGATGTCTGTCCAGGAAATCTTCATTTTCCCTTATGCAACGCAGAGTCGATACTTGTTTCTCCAGCCCTCGAACCTTCTCCTCCAATATGGAGACCAGCTTGCACTTTGTACAGACAAAGTCACTTCTGTCCTGCGGAAGAAAGACAAACATGGCACAACCAGTGCAGGTTACAACAGCTGATCGCTCACCTTCCATATCACCGTCCTCTTAGGAGCTTCCTCAACTGTTGCAGGAACTTCTCGGAGAAACCTGCAGATGAAAGCCTCAGTGCGCTCTCACCACGCGAACTCCCAGGCAAACTCCTGCTGTTAGCCTCTGCTGTTAGCCTCTGCTGTTAGCCGCTCAGCTGGTTCGCTGCTGACTGCCCTTATATACCAGTCAGGCCCACTCAAGGCCCACCTGGAACAAAGCACTCCCAATTCACACTTTTCAAACAAACAAGCAAGCAATCAAGCACACGGTCAAACTGACCAACTGTCCCAGCAGCAGGCACTCAGATACTCACCAACACAGCCCCCCTAATGCAGCACTTAGCGTACCTCCTCTTGGACAGCTCCCAGGCAAACTCCTGCTGTTAGCCTCTGCTGTTCGCCGCTTCATAATTGATTCCTTGAGGACCTGCTCCATAATTTTTCCAGGGACTGAGGTGAGGCTGACTGGCCTGTAGTTCCCCGGATCCTCCTTCTTCCCTTTTTTAAAGATGGGCACTACATTAGCCTTTTTCCAGTCATCTGGGACCTCCCCCGATCGCCATGAAAATTTTCCCTATTTCCATAATAGGGAAAGAATAAGTTAAAAATTACTTAGACAAATTAGATGTCTTCAAGTCACCAGGGCCTGATGAAATACATCCTAGAATACTCAAGGAGCTGACTGAGGTGATATCAACATGGTGATAATGATACTTGCCTCCTTGCCTCCTTCATAAACGCTTTGAGATCTATGGAAGAAACATGCTAGATAAGAGCTAGGTGTTCTTCTTATTATCATCCAGCCCTATCCACCTAGGTGTGCCTCTAAACAGCTCCTCCATTACAGCTCACCCAAAACTGCTCCTGCCAGGAGCTCATGCTAACCCAGGTCCCCTCCAGGTTCCCACCCCAAAACAGTCCCTTGGGTGTTATGCCTAAACCTCTTCAGCTCAGATGCTCACCTTAAACCACCCGCCCCAATGTGCTGCTCTAAACTTCTTCCCCTCTGTCACTCACCCAAAGCCAATCTCACTTGGGTGCTCATCCTAAACCATTCTCCATGGTCCTCACCCTAAATAGCTCTTCCCAAGGTGTCATCCTAAACCACTCCCCCAGAAGCTCACCCTAAAGTACCGCCCACAGAGGTGCTGAAGGTTATTGTTTTAAATATCTCTTAGACCATTTTGTTTGGGCTTTCATCACAGGGCCTTCGTATGGCACTAATTAGTTAAAATCCAAAGCACGGATACTTGAGGTCTCTCTGATGAGTGTACACTCAACAGCAAACCTTCAGTTCTTTAAATTAAAGAACAGAAGGAAAAATATAATCTTTAAAATGAAATCTCACCACTTTCCTTAACCCAGTAACCCTGGCATTGGGGAGAGCACTTTCCACTCGGCTGCTCCCAGCATCAGTTGCACTTGTGGATTCTGCAACTTATCGGTGGGTTCAGTCAATTTTGCTTCATCCTGTGACCCTACCAGAGGGAGAGTTTTTCCTACACCGAGGGTCAGCAAAACTCTGAGGTCCCCATGTATCCACAGGTTATATCACCGTTTCAGGGTCCGTTGGAGGTGGCAATCTCTTATTTCCATTGGCACTTGGACATCAGCTCTTAGTTTTCCTGCTGCTTCTATTGGTATCCAGTAGATGGCCTCAGTGAATGGCAAATTTCTTTGATGCTCCTGTTAGTCAGAAGGTTTAATTCATCCCATGGATTGTATTTCAGTATTAGCCTGAACTATGAACTGGGCTTCGCCCTTTTATAGGCTGCTATCTTTTAACATTCCTGTCTCTTTCTTGTGCTATACAATAGCTGTCACTTCTAAGCGCAGCAACCATTTAGAAAGGAAACAAACAACCTCTTATAGTCCTCTAAATCAATGGACATGGGCCAGACATTCTTTGATTGTATCTAATACCTTTCACTTCACGTCTTCCAGGGCTTTTCATAGGACATGAGACATTACAGTGGGGGAACAAGACAGATTATTCACACAGAGAGCTGTACATCTGATAAATCAGGGAAACAAAGGTACAGCTGGGGGTAAAGGCCAGGTGGTTTGGATTTTGGGGGGTATCAGGCAGTTTGCTCCATTTGACCTTCAGTTGCCTCTCGGTCTAATCCTACAGCTTCCATCCTCCTCCCTGGCCCTTGGTTCACACATAGGAGACATAGGGCACTTTGCATGGGAAAAGGGACAGTTATGCCTGTCAGTTGCCTGGCAGGGGTTCTCCTTAGCTAGACTGAGAGAGACGGGAGTCTTAGCCACAAGTGAATGATGGGAGTCTTTGGTTTCCTCCTGGCTCTTGTCCTGGGACATCCCCAGTCAGATGCTCTGTCGCTCCCGGGCTTAGAGGTGTGCCGTATGGTACTGGAGGTGTAGTGGAGGTGTGCTGTTCCACTACATGAGGGCCTGCTCCCTGTAGCCTTCTTGTCTGGAGCTACAGACACACATACACTCTGTCCTCTCCCTCTCTCCATCCTCCTCCCCCTGGAATAACCAGCACTTCCTCGGCCTCAGGATGAGATTTTAAAAGGGCCGTGCTCTCTAAACCCCAAGGGAATACAGAAGGATCCATGTTTCATCAAGCCTGCACCTTTTCTCAGCAAAATAGACCCTTGGGTAGCGCCAAACCCTACTCCTTTTATTAATTCCATTGTTCGAGCATCATGTCTGTATTGAACCCAGGCACTTCCTCACCTGGAATTTCTTTTAGTCCTCCCTGAAGCTCCTGTAGCAGGAAACTGCCATACCATGAACAGGTTGATACATTAGGATGGTTCATGATTTTTCCTGTTTCATTTATTGCTTTTTTCACTTCCTTCAACAGTTGTCCTGTTATCCTAGCATCCTGAACATCCTTTTAATCCTCCCCTGCATCCTCATTCTGTTGTTTATTTAACTTTATTAATAGGTTTTGTAAGTGAATTCTCGTTTTCTGATTTATCTCCCACAATACTGTGAAATCCATATGATTCCATGCTCGGGCTACCATATGTCCGGATTTCCCCGGACATGTCTGGCTTTTCGGTCTATAAATAGCCGTCCGGGGGGCATTTTTAAAAATCTAAAAATGTCTGGGATTTCCCCCCTGTCGGCTATTTATGGACAGAAAAGCGGTGGCCAAGCGCCGCTCGGCAGCCAAAGCCCCTTCCCGGCTCCCCCATCCCCTGCAGCCCCTGCAGTCTTACCACGCCGTCTGGCCCTGCAGCTGTCTTCCCCCTCCTCCCCTCCCCTGAACGCTCCGCCCGCCTGCTCCTCTCCCTCCCCTGCTTCCCGCGAATCAGATCTTCGCAGGAAGTCTGAAAAAAAGCAGGGGCAGGCGGGAGGCAGCAGCAGGTAAGCTGGGGGGGACGCGAGGAGGAGAGCTCTGGGGAGGTGCAGCCCTGGCTGAGCAGCACCCAGCAACCCCAGCAGCTCAGGCCCGGCTCGGCTCGGGCCCCAGGGCACCGGCCCCGGTTCCAGCTGAGCGTGCCAGCCCAGCCCCGGCCGAGTGGCGGCGGCCGAGCACCCCCGGCCCCAGCAGCTCCGGCCTGGCTCGGGCCCCAGGGCGGTGGCCCCGGTTCCAGCCGAGCACACCGGCCCCGGCCCCAGCGGCTCTGGCCCGGCTCAGGCCCCAAGGCGGCAGCCCCGGTTCCGGCCGAGCGCACCAGCCCGGCCCTGGCTGAGCAGCGCTGGCCGAGCACCTCCGGTCCCAGCAGCTCCGGCCCAGCTCGGGCCCTAGGGCAGTAGCCCCGGTTCCGGCCGAGCACGCCGGCCCAGCCCTGGCCGAGCACCTCCGGCCCAGCCCCAAGCCCCGCAACCCTGGCCGGAGCGCAGCCTGATTCCTGGGCTCTTTAAAGACGGCCCTGGTCAGGGGACAGGGAGGGGGGGGGGTTGGATGGGTCGGGAGTTCGGAGAGGGGCTGTCAGGGGGGCAGGGGTGTGGAGAGGGGTTGGGACAATCAGGGACAGGGAGCAGGGGGGGTTAGACAGGTCTGGGGTTCTGGGGGGGCTGTCAGGGGGACAGGGGTGTGGAGAGGGGTTGAGGCAGGCAGGGAGCAGAGGGGGTTGGATGGGTCAGGAGTTCTGGGGGTCCTGTCAGGGGGCGGGGAGCAGTTGGATAGGGCATGGGAGTCCCGGGGGTCTGTCTCAGGGTGGGGGTGTGAATATGGCTTGGGGGTGTGGATAAGGGTCGGGGCAGTCAGGGGACAGGTAGCGTCCTAGGGGGGCAGTTAGGGTGGGGAGTTGTCCAGGAGGGGGCAGTCAGGGGACAAGAAGCAGGGCAGCTTAGAAAAGGGGTGAGGTCCTAGGGTGCAGTTAGTGGCAGGGGTCCCAGGAGGGGGCAGTCAGGGAACAAGGAGTGGGGGGGAGTTGGGAGTTCTGAGGGGGGCAGTCAGGGGGTGGGAAGTGGGAGGGAGTGGATGGGGGTGGGGCAGGGCAGGGGCGGGGCTAGAGCGGGGCTCCTCCCCCTGTGTCCTCTTTTTTGCTTGTGGAAATATGGTAACCCTATTCCATGCTGATGCTCCAACCCCCCATCTCCTAGTACTGGTCCTGTGTCTCTTTTATCTCCCTTACTGTGACTCTTCCTCTTGGGCCACCAAATTTCCTCCAATTCCACCCCATCCATTGATTATCTGAAATTTTGCACCATTTTTGCAATCATTTGCATATAGAAGCACACATATGTTGCATGCCAGAGCTGCTGTGGTAATGAAAAATTGATTAAATTCAATACTACGGGAATCATTTGGTACTGTATGTTATTATATATAATCTGATGTTTATAATTTATCTTTAGTCCATTGTCAGGTCCTGCTTCTGTTTCTGGGCCTGGTTCATCATCTTGCTTCAATTCCGGAGTAGGAGGCATTGTTTCTCCTGTGTATTCAGGAGGGACAGTGCGCGGTGCTCTGCCAGTCCTTAATCACATTCAGAGAGAAGGTCAAGGTCTCAGGCACTTTCCTGGCATGGCTGGATCACGGGCAGCAATTCGATGATCTGCTAAAGTAACTGTAATATTTCCCGCGTGTGTTAACTGCGCATTATGCATGATTAGGTTAGCCATTACCATCCCATTTAAACACAGCACCCCTTCTAGGTCCCCCAGACCAAGACTCTGCAGGTTCCTTATGCAGGTTCCTCCACCTTGGCTGCAGTCCAGTCTGCACCAGAACACCATAGACTTTCCTGCATGAGTACCCAGAAACCATAAGGCCAGGGTGGCATTCTTCCCCCCATGCACTGTCACCACCTCGTTTCTCTGCTGTGTCCCAAACTCCATGAATCCCATTTTATGCCTCTTGTGGTGATCAACACCTGAAAGAGAAAAGATATATTCTCGCTTCCCTATTTTTCCACCAGTAGATTCACTTCTGTGCTTCCCTCTGTATGCATAGGGTGCAACCATTGATTCACCACCTCTTCTTCTTGCTTTACCTGAATCAGATATACTGATGGACTAGCTTGTCCTTACATGGTAGGGAGCCTCCCAACTGGCTGTTGGAAAAGGCTTTTTATCTGAGGCCTGGTCTACACTAGCAAATTAGGTTGGTATAACTACATCGCTCGCAGGGGTGGAAAATAGAAAGTGGAAAGTGCTAGGTCCACAGAAGAAGTCTCCCATTAACCTCCCTAGCTACGGTTTTTCGGAGAAGTGGATTGCCTACGCCAATGGGAGAACCCCTCCTGTTGGCGTACGTCGTGTATTCGCTGAAGCACTACAGCGGTGCTGCTGCAGCATTTTACATGTAGACCAGCCCTGAGACATACTGCACAAGTACCTCGGCTATCAAAATATCCTTTTCATTTTTCAGTGGGTCTCCTCTAAATGAAGCAACTCACATTTCTAAACTGGCATTTCATTTTTGTATTTCAGCTTTGAATACATTTTTCACAGGTGAGAGAACCCTTTTTTTTTTTTTTTTTTTTTGGCCAGGGCTCTGTGAACTGCTGTATTTTAGCAAAGTTCTGTTTTACAGCTGCTTTGATTTCTTTATTCTTTTCTGAATCTCAGCCAACTTAGATATCAATACTTCTGCTGCTACCCTTAAACTGTTCTTCTGAAAGGCAGTGTTAGCTGCTGTGCTGCTCATTTTTTCTTATTGAACTTACGAGGTGTCTTTAAAAAAAAAATCAGCAGCATTCCCTTTAACACTTACCCTTCTAACACTGGCACTACCCCAGACTGTCAAGTCCCTTCTGAGCTCTGTGGTGTTCTTAGAGTCTGTGCAAAACTCCTTTTAACTTCACATTCATTCAAAGACGATGGCGGCTGAACGATTTCCCAGGAACAACATGTATGCAGAGCCAGGTGTGGAACAGACTGTGGCGGCTGGTTGTTCACAAGGGAGTGCGTGTCTGTGGAGGAGCAGAGAAACTGCTGCCTGGTACAGTAGGGGTTAAAGAAAACCTGTGGGTTCAGCTAGCCTCCTCCCATTATACCTGCAGCCAATGCCAGGCCTGGAGGGGGGAGAAAAGAAGGGTGCCTGGCTCAGTTAGGGGCTGACTGGCGAAAAGGCAGGAGCTCTTGGTTTGCCTGCCTGAAGGCACGGACCAGACTGGCAACCTGCCAGCCAATGCAGCCACTGGGGGCAAGTAACCCTTCCCCTGCCAAGGAGAGCCTGTAGGTACACCCCAACTGTGAGGTAATGGGACCAGCGAGGCCACACCCCAAACTAAAAGGACTTTCATAGGAAGCAGCCTGGGAAAACAGGTCCAGAACACACACCCTGGCCAGGAGAAAGATCCATCTCCGCTGTTTAGGGGGTTGAGCGACACAGGACTCCTAGGCCAGGACCTGGTGGAGAGGCAGGGTCAGGTCCCCCTCCAGCCCCCGATCAATGATCCAGCCGCTAGGCCGCCCAGCCACTGAAGGCCTTATCACAATGTCCTTGTGGGGAAGCGGCAGTGGCTGTGCAGGGATCTGGTGCAGATGGGCCCCAATGAGAGACACTAACTGAGCCTGTCTTGGAAATCCACAAGCTCCTATTTGCTTAAATAGAGACTGGAACCCAGGCACTAGAGCTGAAAAGCCCTGACCCTCAATAGGACTTCCCCAGGCACCCAAACAAGCAATGTTCTTACTCCTTTTGAATTCTAACTGTAGGCCTCTGTACCTAGAGTATTTGCAACCTTTCCCTTTCCTGCGAGCCCTAGTAAAATGCCCTTTCCCTTAGCCATGTGTCTGAGTGGTAACTGGGACCCACCTGCAGTGCTTGCCGCTGAATTGTGGTGCATCTCTTTAATCTTACACTTATTCACCTGAGGCTGGGAAAAAGCAATTGACATTTGGAGGCATAAGGAGGCTGCAGGGCCATCATATGCCACCTGCTGATATTGAATTGGGAAGCAGCCCTTAAAACTAGGGTTACCATACGTCCGGTTTTTCCCGGACATGTCTGGCTTTTCGGCAATCAAACCCCCGTCTGGGGGGAATTGCCAAAAAGCCGAACATGTCCGGGAAAATGCCGGCCAGGCACTTCCCCTCCCGCGGCTGCTCTGCTCCTCCCCTGAATCTTCGGCTCTGTTTAAGAGCTGAACTGCCCGAGCGCTATGGGCTTCAGGCACTTCCCCTCCCGGGCTCTGGCGGCGCAGGGTCCGGAGGCATGGGGGCTGCCCGAAGCCGGTAGCGCTGGGGCAGCCCGGCTCTTAAACAGAGCTGAAGAGTCAGGGGAGGAGCAGAGCCTCCGGCTGCAGCGGCTCTGCTCCTCCCCTGACTCTTCGGCTCTGTTTAAGAGCCAAGCGCTACGGGCTTCGGGCAGTCCCCATGCCTCCAGACCCTGCGCCGCCGGAGCCCGGGAGGGGAAGTGCCCGGCCGGGGGCGCAGGGTCTGGAGGCATAGGGGCTGCCCGAAGCCCAAGCGCTACCGGCTTCACGGTTTGCTGGGCAGCCTCCAGACCCTGCACCCCCGGCTGGGCCCTTCCCCTCCCGGGCTCCAGCTGCGCTGGGGAAGCGCCAGACGGGGGCGCAGGGTCTGGGGGCTGCCCGGCAAACCGTGAAGCCGGTAGCGCTCGGGCAGCCCTTTTCGCGTGGCTGGGAGTGGGAGGGAGGAGGGGGCGGAGTTAGGGTGGAGCTGGGGGTGGGAAATGGGCGGGGCCAGGCCCCGTGGAGGGTCCTCTTTTTTTATTTGTTAAATATGGTAACCCTACTTAAAACATTGTAGCTTTGGGAGATCCTGCTGAGCTTTGTGCTAGAACCACAAGACCCAGCAATGGGACTCTTTTCAGACAGTAAATGTGCTGGAGAGAGAACATTGTCAAAAATGTTCTATGAGTGAAAACAAGGATTTCTTGCTGTAATGAGGTTGCAACTTTATTTACAGCATTTGGTGCTGCAAACATTACAAACGACATTAGAATTTATGGACAGATAACACAATAGGCAAGGCTTAAAACATACAAATTGCCTGCAAGGTACAGCATGTTCTATACCAGATCATTAACCATGTGATCAAAGCAAAAAATAGATCCAGGAATCTCACTGTTTTAAATCCCAGAGGGTATGTCTATACTACCCGATGGATCAGCGGGCAGCGATCGATCCAGCAGGGGGTCGATTTATCACGTCTAATCTAGACACGATAAATCGACCCCCCGAGCGCTTTCCCGTCGACTCCTGTACTCCACCAGCGCAGGAGGCACAGGCAGAGTCGACGGGGGAGCGGCAGCAATCGACTCACCACAGTGAAGACACCACAGTAGTAGATCTAAGTACGTCAACTTCAGCTACGTTATTCACATAGCTGAATTGCGTCACTTAGATTGATTTCCGCCCCCCCCCCTCCCCCCCCCCCCAATGTAGACCAGGCCTGAGAGATAACAAAGAAAGAGAGGAACGTGATGCCAGACAGCTGGTAGCCCAAATCCCTCCTGCACCAAGTCCAGGTAGCTGGGCCTGGTGCAGGGGATTCCATGAGCACTGGGGCTTGGGGTACCCCACGCTGCAATGCTATTGGTAATTATTTTCATTATTAAACAGTTTATAAGCCACCAATTTCAATCTAAGTTATACAAACGCAGACCAGGAATAGAATATAAACCACTTAACAGCTAAATTAGACACTTGTATGAACCAAACAGGAAATAAGAATGTCATGTTTCAAACCCTTGAAAGAAAACTGTTGGCAAATGTTGTTTCTTTAATGATTTACACTGCACTTGGCAATTCTGCTAACCAGGACCAACCCCCCAAACCCACCTGCCACGCATCTGTAGACATGCCCAAACACAACTTCCTAAATAATTTCCCCAGTGTCACCCTGTGACGAAGTGGGGGATTTTCATGCAGAGGGAGTGGGACTCAGTGTCCCTGGGTGTTACTGGTTTAACGAGGTGAGGGGAGAGGGGGTTTGTTGTTACAGAGGACCAGCGAGGGGACTTGGGACCCCAGCCGATGGCCTGGAGAATGGACACCCCAGCGACTGGTGACCTGACAACCCGGAGACGCAACTCAGGAGTCGCAGCCGGTTCTGGCCAGTGGGAGGACCATGGGCTGTAAAGAGATGACCCCAGTGACCTAACCAACCAGTTCCAGCCAGAGGGGACCAGAGGACAGAAGTGAGGAGAGGAGGCCCAGGCAACCCGGTTTACGACCCTGTTTTCCTGGAGAGAAGACAATGGACAGAGGCGGGGCTTGGGGCCGGTGATATCAGATGCCCAGCTGGGAAGCAGGGGGGCTCTGGGCTGGAGAGGGAGAGCAGGCAAAGCCCACCTGGATGCAGGGGAGACTTGGATGTGCTGGGCTGAGGGAGGCCAGGCCTGAGGCCCTGAGAGTTTCCTGTGCTGTGTTCACCTCTCAATAAACCCTCCTGTTTTACGCTGGTTGAGAGTCACTCCGGTCTAGAGAACCGGGTGGCATCAACCCCTTCGGGGGGTGGAGGCCCTGGGGATCCAGAGCAAGTGGACTCCCTGAGGGGGCCCACGGCGAGAGACAGACGTGCTAAAGCTCCGAGAGGTGTGGCTCCAGGAGGTGAGGGGGCCTAACCCCGAGAGAGAGTGGACCCCCGAGAAGGGCTGGTTCACTGAAAGGGGCACCCCCGCACGGGGCCAAGAGGGGGCACGATCTGTGAGTCCGTGACACACCCTTCTTTACAGACAGAGTGACAGAAACACATGCAAACCGCTGGCCTCTCATTGCTAGGAAACAGCATCTCAGTACAATGTCCTAGCCAGAGCCGTGTAGGAGCTGTGATGTCCTCTCTGTAAAGCAGAGCCATCCCCTGTGCAGGCTTCTAAAGGGCAGAATGGCACTCAGTGTGACTAGGTGCCTGGGATGGACCACACTGAGAATGCTATAGTCAGGACAGACTGCAAGAAATAGGGCAGACAATCCCCAGAACTGGTGGTTTATTCTATAATTAGAACAGGAGTATTTGTGGCACCTTAGAGACTAACAAATTTATTAGAGCATAAGCTTTCATGGACTACAGCCCACTTCTTCGGATATGCTCTAATAAATTTGTTAGTCTCTTAGGTGCCACAAGTACTCCTGTTCTTTTTGCAGATAAAAACTAACACGGCTGCTACTCTGAAATCTATAATTAGATTCACCAAGCCAGTAGCAAAAGAGCCTCTGCAGTACCACACTGGTTAACCAGAAGCCAAACACAGTCCCCTTTAGGCACTCCAGACCTTGGCTCCCATCCAGACACAGAGGTCTAATATAGTGAGGGGTGATTGAAAACCCAATTCACCATATGTGAGGTTCTTACTAATCCCAAAGGATCAGACACTTACTCTCAGATCAACATGTATCTCAGATCTGACCCAAAGATCACACTGTCAGCCAATCCTTAGTAAACTAACTAAAGATTTATTAAGAAAAGAACAGAGTTAAAATAGTTAATAGATCATATACACCTCTACCTCGATATAACGCTGACTTCGGGAGCCAAAAAATCTTACTGCGTTATAGGTGAAACTGCGTTATATCGAACTTGCTTTGATCCACCGGAGGGCACAGCCCCACCCCCCTGGAGCGCTGCTTTACCACGTTATATCCGAATTCGTGTTATATCGGGCCGCGTTATAGCGGGGTAGAGGTGTACATATAAATGATTCCAAAGTCCTTAGATCAGGTTTGTAGCAGTGATGTTACAGACAGCTGGCTTGCAAAAGTCTCTCCAGTAACTTCCAAAAGATTGGACAGTGCTCAGTCCATAGTTCAAAATACTCCAAGGTCACATGAGCATATTACATGCCCCTACATGTTTTGCTGAATCACAGAGGGCAGCCATTATCTCCTTGCTGTCTGAGGCATCCACAGGAAAAACTATCTGGGTGGGATGAGTTTCTCCTATGGCCTGTCTAGAGATGATGTAAATCTATCTGGAGAGCGTCACCCAGAAATACAATACATGTTTAAGATACAAGTGCATAGCCAATATTCATAACTTCAGCTACAAATATTATACAAGCATATAAACAGGATAATCATACTTGGAAATTCATAACTTTTCTATTGATACCTTACATGACATACTTTGTACAAGATTTATGGAAATTGTATCACACTGGTAACAACAGCGATATAAATGGACACCTTTCTTTATAAACAGCATCACACTCCATTTATGGCCATTCTTTTTGTTGTAGTTGCCATGTCACACAACAATACACCATCTGAAGTTTCCATCACAACAATGGGTTTGGAATGAATTCAAAAAGAAATAAACTATGTTGGGAATGACAGCATATTTAGACCTGATTGCAGCCTGCTGTAAATTTTAAGACTCTTTTCTGATAATATTTAACAATGTAAGCATAAGTAGCACTGTGCATGTGTAAGAAATTGTAGTGTAATCATGTTTAGTTTGTGTACATGTCAGAAAATGAAGAGTACTCATATTTGTGAGAAAAAGAAAAGATAAAGTAACTAAAAAGCTAGAAAAGCCCGTCTTGAACTAACACTAACCTTGTACTGACAGAGGAGGAGAGTTAACATGGAAATGAGACACTAATATGTATGCGTCAGAAAAGCTAACCGAACATCATAAATAAGTCTGTGTAACAAAGGGAGGTTGAAGGTGTTTTGTCCAGTGCTGAAGGTGACTGCGATGAGATCATCCAGATGAGCTTCCCTCTTGTAAATAATTGATCACTGCTTGCTGAGTGTTTTCCCGTGATAAAGATTGGTTAGTTCCATCTGCCGAGTAAGTGAATCTCAATCCAGCAAACGACAGGTCGACTAATGGCAGTAAGAAATGAATTAGAAGAGCAGTCCATTGCGCCGGTGCTGGGGATGGACGGTTTGGCAGGGTTTCCAGGAAATTATTTCCAGGCATTTTACATGTAACACAATGTTCCCCCAACTTTGTTACTCCCACAATGAATCATCCCAGTGGTTGTTAAACCAGGCAGTGCATTCAGACAGGTGCAATTCCCCGAGACAAGTGCTGATTTCACAGGATGGACGAGCACAGCAGCACTGTCAGATTAAAGAGTTCTTTAAATATGAATCTTCAGACCTTCTCTCTGCAGACTCCTCAGATGCCCTTCCATGTCTGGAGAGAAGTCGTTCAAACTCAATCTAGAAACAAAACAGAAAACACGCAGGGTTATTGTCTGGGAACCCACAACCCAAATGGGCATAACTCTAGTACTGTTACAAAGCAAACTTTGGCCAGTAGTCCTGTCATATTCCTATAGGAATTGGACATGTTATCAGAGACGTGGAATATCTGTCTTCCGGATCAGTCTGTTTACAGGACTCTATGTTCTCTGTCTTTCTGAGAGGTCACAGTTAACTTCTATGTCATACCTTACAGTTGTTCTGCAAAAACAGCTTCATGACAGACACTAGTGTTTTCCTGCAGGATTCATTCACTATTATCTTTATTTATTAAGCACTGACAGGGTGCTTGGAGCTGTACAAGAGATTAAAGAGACCAAGTCCCTATCCCAATGACCTTTGCAATTTAAAAAAACAGCCAGCAATCAGACATAAAGAACTTTTAATATTTGTGATAGAAGGAGGCAGTGCTGGCTTGATATTGAGGTGGATTTATATCCATGGGTTTTGCGGAAGCAGTGGGATTAAAATGAAAAGAAGATGGGAGTCTGGCACACTGGGAGAGATCATAGCAGATGGCATGGAAGGAGGCACAAACACAACAGTGGAAGAAAGTAACCGAAGAACAGTGGGGCTGCAACTGCTGGTGACGTGGGGGTGAGGTAGGATCTGATAAGCTACAAGATCAGGGATGTCAGCCAGAGTACAGTCTTGAAGGTGAGGACCATAATCTGAAAGTGACTTGATACTGTAGGTCAGAGGAGTCAGTGGAGAGATCTGAATACAGGAGTGGTAGAGTCCAACTGGTTAGCAAGGAAGGTGACTTTGTGGGTGGATTGGAGGGAAGCAAGGTGGGGAAGATGCTAAAAAGAAACCACACCAGTGGGCATGGTATAAAAATCTAGATACATTTGCTGGGGGGAAAAGGAGCCCTGAAAGGAAGAGACTAGAGTAGTCAAGCGGTCAGATCTTGGCCCTCTGATCAATCTTTGTGGATGCAGAAGAGGTCTCTTCAATGGGGTGCCCATGTGGCCCTATTATATAGTCAAACTCCAAGACAAATTCTTTACTATGTTTGGCCATTGACGTCACTGGTCTCCTGCACTGAGCCACCAAGACAGCCTAAAAACTTTCTCAATCCCAACCACCAGACTCCTATTTACCACTGCTCATCTCTCCCCTATAGCCACAGAGTTTCTGTATTGTCAATCAAATGAGAATGCACACAGGAATCCAATAGCAAGTCAGATGGGTTGGGCCAATCCTGAACATCTCCTTCCCAGACCGTTCTCTGATCAGGAAAGAATTCCACTGACAATCATTAGTCTTTTTCATAAATCCACTGGGGAGGGGTATGGAGGGAACAGGAGTTATGACAGTACAAGGTACTGAATTGATGGCCCTGAAGACTTAATCCTTTGATTAATCCCAGAACAGACACACCACAGGGAGCCCTCGCACACTCAGGCCCTGCCACCATGCCCTATCCTTTGCCTGCAGAGATCCCCCCACCTCCAGCAGTGAGTGGGGAGTCCAGGATCTATGGCCCATTTAGTCACTGGCTTTTCTGCTGATTTTACCAGCAAAGGGGACGAATTGATGCCAGTCTGGGTGTTAATTTTTATGGTGTGATATCTGTGCACCAGGGACTGAATCAAATCTGCCAATTTATCTCACCCAGGTCACCCACCGGCCTGGGATCAAGAGGTGATAGGTTTCATAACGCAGTTCTCATCTCAGGCATCCCCTCTTGCATAACCAGATAATTTAATCAACAGATTTGCATATACATGGGAGACATTAAAAAAAAAAGAGCAAAAGCCACTATGAGTCTGAACTGTGGGAGGAGCCGGAAGGTGCCATTTTACCTGATGTCGGTGAGGCTGGGGCTGGTCAGGATAAGGTGATGCATGTCTTCTGCACACCGATCAGTGTAAACATTCGCACTCAGGTTCAGATGCCGGAGGGTGGAGTTTCTGGAGAGAGCAGAGCAGAGCCTCTCACAGGAGTCATCTGATAAACCATTTTCCTGGAGGCTGCGTCAGAGCATTGGACAAATCCATTAGAGAAAAGCCTCTGGGCTGCATTGACAGTTCTTATCTAATTGCCTATGCCCATCTGATATGATAGCAGATTTCAGGTATCTAAAAGGGTGTCATAAGGAGGTGGGAGAAAACTTGTTCATTTTAGCCTCTAAGGATAGAACAAGAAGCAATGGGCTTAAACTGCAGCAAGGGAGGTTTAGGTTGGACATTAGGGAAAAGTTCCTAACTGTCAGGGTGGTTAAACACTGGAATAAATTGCCTAGGGAGGTTGTGGAATCTCCATCTCTGGAGATATTTACGAGTAGGTTAGATAAATGTCTATCAGGGATGGTCTAGACAGTATTTGGTCCTGCCATGCGGGCAGGGGACTGGACTCGATGACCTCTCGAGGTCCCTTCCAGTCCTTGAGTCTATGAATCAATGAATCTGAGCATCTCCCCACCATCATCCCTGTATTGTTATTGTTGTTGTTCATATTATGATAACACCTAGGAACGTCAATCAGGGATCAGGGGTTCATTGTGCTCGGCATACAGACAGGGCGGGTCAAAACAGTTTTTCAGTAAAAAAATGGGTTTTATTAAAAAAATGAGAAAATTTTGCAAAAAAAGTGTACACTTTCCACAGAAATTTGTGGGGGGGATGGGGCAGCATTTTAACCAAAAGCTGATGCTCTAGAACAGGGGTCGGCAACCTTTCAGAAGTGGTGTGCCGAGTCTTCATTTATTCACTTTAATTTAAGGTTTCACGTGCCGGTAATATGTTTTAATGTTTTTTAGAAGGTCTCTCTCTGTGAGTCTATATATTATATAACTAAACTATTGTTGTGTTGTAAAATAAACAAGGTTTTCAAAATGTTTAAGAAGCTTCATTTAAAATTAAATTAAAATGTTGATCTTAGGCCGCTGGCCCACTCAGCCCGCTGCTGGTCTGGGGTTCCGTTCACCTAGGCCGGCAGCAGGCTGAGCAGGGCCTGAGGCCAGGGCCCCAGCTGGCAAGGGGCTGGCAGCCAGAATCCAAGATTGGCAGCGGGCTGTGCGGGGCCGGCGGCCGGGACCCCAGAAAGGCAGTGGGCTGAGCGGCTCAGCCCGCTGCCACTCAGGGGTTCCATCCGCCGGCTCCTGCCAGCCGGGATCCAGGCTGCCGGACCTGCTCAGCCCACTGCCGGTCTGGGGTCCCGGATGGGAGTGCACTGAGCACAGGGCTCAGGGTGAAGGAGCAGGCTGGGGGTTGGGATGTAGGGTCTGGCCAGGAGCTAGAATGAGGGACGGGGCTCAGGGTTGGGGCAGGAGGTTGGGGTGTGGTGCACTTACCTGGGCAGCTCCCATTTGGTGCGAGGGGTGCAGATGGGAATGTGGAGGGGGTGCAGGAGCTCCCGTTTGGTGGGGGTGAGTATGTGGGGGGTGCAAGAGTCAGGATGTGGGAGGTGTATGGGGTGTGGGAGAGTATGTGGGGGGGGTGCAAGAGTAGGGGCAGAGGGCTGGGGTCATGTGAGGGGGTGCAGATGTCAGGGCATGGGGTGTGGGGGGCCTGGGTATGTGTGGGGGTGCCAGAGTCAGGGCTGGGTCGTGGGGGGGGGGTGAAAGAGTCAAGCAGAGGGTTGGGTGTGTGTGAGGGGGGTACAGGGCTCAGGGCAGGGGCTTGGGAGGGTCTTGGGCTGCAGGGCTCAGGGCAGAGGGCTGGGTGTGTGTGGGGGGATCAGGGCAGAGGGCTGGGGGTGTGGGCTGGGGTCATGGCAGGGGGCTGGAGGGGATATGCCTAGATTCCACCCCCCACTTCCCCAAGGCTCTGCCCCTGCTTCTTCTCTGCCTCCACTGGGAGCAGCGAGCACGCTGACTCCACTCCTCCCCGACCCCCTCCCTCCATCAGCTGATCGTCTGGCAGGGAGGGAGGGATGGAGAGGAGGAGGAGGAGGGGCAGGAACCCAGCACACTGCGGGAAGAGGCAGGGGAGCTGGCAGGACCAAGCTTCTGCCCCTTGCCCCTTGCCCCCTGCCCCAGCGGGAGGGGCGGGGGGGCGGAGGGTGGAGAAGAGCGGGCCGGGCCAGGCCAGGCTGGGCAGGATTTTTAATGGCACGCTGCTGCCTGCTGGGACTCCATCAGGCAGCAGCATGCCATTAAAAATCGGCTCGCATGCCATCTTTGGCACGTGTGCCATAGGTTGCCGACCCCTGCTCTAGAAGACATTAGTGCCCTAAGGCAGAAGTGTCACTGTCAGGTTAATACTTACACTAATTTCTGAATCTTGCATTGTTGGGCCTCAAGCACCTCTAACAGGGCATAAAGGCCATTGTTCCGCACTTTGTTTTTGGTCAGATCAAGACTGAAGAGGGTCTGGTTCTCCTTGAGGGCGGAGGCCAGGTCTGTACAGCATGCTTCTGTGAACATGTTCTGCCCTAGGCTAGAGAGCAGAAAAGAAAAGAGAAAAATGTGAAAGGGAGAGGGAGGAAAAGATAAAGAGGAGATGAGGAAAAAGACAATGACAAGTCAGGAAAAGGAGTGAAAATAAAACAGTAGAAGAAACAGGAGGACAAAGCAAAAAGAGAAAGTACCCAGAATAATAGATAGGAGGGCGGGTGAAAGGAGTCGTGGACAATGAATGAAAGAAAGAATAGGAGAGAGGCCCCAGGAATCACCCAGATGTGAAGGAGCAAACAAATCAGAATGTATGAAAAACAAATGAGGATGGAATGCAAGAGCCACAATGCGGAGAAAGGATGGAAGCCGTAGGAGCAGAATGAGGCAGAAACAGGAAAAGGTTACGTTAGCTTTTCACTTACTACATGTTTGACGCTCCAGCACTACACAGTGTTTTTGAGAGCCAAGCTGGTTGCATGTTGGGATGTGATTGTGTCTTTGGGACTCTAGCAGAGGGATCAATACAGTGCAATAAAAGGCAGTCCCAGGAAGAGTAACGTTGAATTATGATCCAGTGTTAAACATGGGGCATCTGGTCCATGCCCAGGATGCTAGAGTAGGACTGTTCCCAAACGTCTATTCTCCAGTGCCTTGGCCATACTGATTGCAAAGTCTTTCTCAGCTGTTCCTGCTTGCTAGGTTTCTCCTTCTGATTGGGTATATGTATTTTGAATGATTTATCCTTGGATGTGTTAGCTTTGTTTGTACAAGTAGAACCTGAACTTGTTCCTTCCTGCCCATGGTTTTAATCTCGCTAGGTCCCTTTTGGACAAACAGATTTGCACTGAAATAACTAAATTGATTTTAATTCACATCTTTTGTTATTTTGGTACAAGTCTGTGTGAACACTGATATTTCCAAATAAAATATCCTATTTTGATTTAACTTAAGTTGTTTTTAAAAGCCTTTGGACACTTTTATTCTGAGATAAGAGTATCCACACATAGATTTGCTTTGAAATAATTTAATGTGAATTCATAGATTCATATATTGTAAGGCCAGAAGGGGCCACATTACCCCTTCTGCATAACAATCTGTCCCAACTTGTATTTAGCTCAGACACTCTGCTTCCTTCCCCAGACCAGAAGAAGAGCTCTGTGAAGCTCTAAAGCTTGTGCTTTCCACCAACAGAAGTTGATCTAATAAAAGATATTACCTCACCTACCGTGTTTTCTGTGTAGGTACTTATAGACGGTGATCAGTCATCCCTTAACCTTCTCTTTGTTAAACTAACAGATTGAGCTCCATCAATTTCTTTTCCAATCCTTTAAGCATTCTCATGGCTCTTCTCTGCTCCATCAGCTATTCCAGTATTTTGCCCAGAAACAAAGTTAGGCTGACAAACCAATAACTATCTGAGTCATCCCTCTTTTTAAAAATTGGCACAACATTGGCTTTCTTCCAGTCCTTTGGAACTTCCCTAGTGTTCCAGGATGTATTGAAACTCAACATTAACAGTCCAGTGATCTGCTCAGCCAGCTCTTTTAAATCTCTCAGAGGCAAGTTATGGATGATTTAAGAATGTCTGACTTTAGTAGCTATTAAAACTGATTCCGTTTTTCCAGTGAGAGTTTGTGTAGACAAGCCCTTTGTATCACTTCTGTTCTCAATGCTGTTTGCAACTCCTCCCAATGTACTGTGATCTCTGAATGTAATTAACATGGTCTTTACTCCCTGTTCCAAGCAATTCATTAAAATATTAAATAAAATGGGCCCTAACTCCAGTCCACAGAGTAAACCACAAAGTGCCTCCTCACAACTTTATAATCGGCCATTTATCATTACCCTTCTGCCCACTTTCATGCTATACACTGTCATATGCAAACCAATTAATTTTTCAAATGAGATTTTGAGATGCACTGTATCAAATACTTTACTAAAATCCTGATTCATTATATCTGCGGCATTCCTTTCATATAGAAATTTGTTCAACCAGTTTGGAGGGTCCAGGGAAAATCCAATATGTTATTGCAAATCTATGAAAAATTATGTTTCTCCAGTGACATGACCCTCAATGTTCTATAAACCAAGAGGAGTTTCTATCTTAACTATTCCCTAATCTGGACATTCAGAATTAACAAATTATAGTATTATTTACAGGAATCATTTCACTCAGTACTGAAATGCAGTCACCTCTACGGTGGAGTACAGGAGCTGTCTAACAGCGCACAGCAACATCACATTACAGTTTAGAGCAGTTAGTGAAGACTTTTTTAACAAACTGAAACAGCAGAGGGAATTTATGGAAACAGAGTTCAATAAATCCAATTAGAATTTGACCAGGTCATGAGATTTAATACTTCTAATCTTGTGAAGGCTGCCATGGGAACTTTAATGGTCACAGGCACTCAGGAGGGACCTAAATTTTGCCTCTCAGTAGCAAAGCCCTTGCTGGGATATTGGTTGAGTAGTGACTGAAAGGGAAGAGTGCCTTGCCACATAGTACGTGATCATCCCCACTTCATGCAGCATGCCAGCTTTACCTGGGAAGTCACTCATCAGGTCCAATGCCACTTAGCTTTTTGAAGATTGGACAAGACCCCAGAACAAGACAGTACAACTGCAGGCATATCACTTGTTTGGAAATTAGAGACACTGAATTACTCTGAGGACACAGACAGCAAACAAGCATGATATTACCTCAGGTCTTTTAGCCTACACTTTGGATGCTTTAGTACAGAGCAAATATTCTTCATTGCATCATCCTTCAAATCGTTGTCTGAGAGGCTGGTGGGGAAATGAATAGAGAGAATTACAGGCTTGGACACAGAGACACATTGTGTTAGCTTCAACGCTGAAATCCTGGGCTGAGCTTCCTCTTCAGTCCCTTAGAGGAGTACTGTTTACTAAGACAGCATGGAGCTGTGGATAAGGCATGAGACTGACGAGCAGGACTTCTGGAATCCATCCCCAGCCCTGTTACAAATGAAAAGTGCAATTCGCACATGCTCAGCAGGGACTGGTAGAGCGTAACAGCTAAAACCTCCCAATATCCCATCTTCGCTCTGAGCAGGCTCCAGCCTCGCTCCGCTCCTAGTGCTGCCCAGACTGCTCACGAGCCCTCCCCTCAGAGCAAAACTGAGCATGCTTTCAGCTGCTCCGGGCTAGGGTTGAGCCTAAAACCAGAACTCAGAGCAAGGAACCACCCCTCAATGTCCCCCTTGTCTCCCCTGCTGGGGCCCAGGCTGCACAGAGGAAGAAGATGCCTGATTTGAATGCAGAAAAGACAAAAGCCAGACCAGGGTGAAGGAAAGGAGTAGCCTGGGACAAGGAGTATGGTGAGACTGGGACTGGAGTGGGAAGAGAAACTGGGACTGGGAATTGGGGGGGAGACTGGCACTGGCTGAGCAAGGAGACTGGGAGCTGGTGGGGGATAGGGTAGGTTGGGACTGATTGCTGGGCAAAGAAACTGGACAAGGGTCTGGGGCAGAGCAGTAACTGAGTTTGAATGAGGAGCCCATAGAGGGAAACTGGAACTGAAAACCAGTGTAAGCAGAGGGGAGAGACAGCTCAGACAAGGAGCCGGGCAGTGGGAACTGGGACTGGCTGGGCAAGGAGACTGGGACTGGACCTAGGGAAAGAGAGAGACTGGGATTGTGGGGGAGGCTGGGACTTGGACAACAAGCCTTGAGGGATTGACTAGGACTAGGACTGGCTGGGCAAGGTACTGAGACTGGGAGGTGCAGCCTGAGTAGTGGAGCCTGGGAATGAGTAGGCAAAGAGAATGGAATGGAACAAGGACCACAGGTAGAGAAGAGACCTGACCTGACTGTGACAGGTTGGAGGAAAACAGCAGAAGAGTCTGTGCCCACTAGAGCCCACTCCCCTCCAAAGTCTGGAATGGACCCCAAGATTCCCAAGTCTAAACATTCCTCGGCTGTCAGCAAATAGCTGTAAAATCCAGTGGTAAAGTGTCTCATCCTTCTTAGAGGCCACCCAGAGGGTAACAACCTACTATTGCTATCAGTTACTCAGTTAGGTCCAGTGGCAGAGGTCTGTGCAATGGATCTAGACCCTGCTAATAGCCTATGTGGCTGTCAATAAGAGGCCACACAATGGAATTTCTGGGGGGGGGTTCTGTTTGCTTTTTCCAAAACCTAGGAAATTACACACACATAAAACACAGGCCTAAGTTAAAAGAACATTATTAAGGTTGCAAAGTCAAGCACTCAAAAGTTAGGAAATGCCAGACTTTAAGGTTGTCTGTGTAATCTTAATTAGCCCTGTATTCATATTAATTATGGTAGGATGGGTTTGGTTGTATGTTACCGAATGGTGTAAACTCTGTAACACTGTTGTCTACCTGACAGCACGGCTGAGGCCACTGACACGTCAAGTCCTTGATATTTT